>NC_071430.1:1002948-1302948 GCF_017976375.1 Cuculus canorus
CCCCAGGACCCTTCTAGAAGCTTTCTGGGACCCCCAGGACCCCTCTAGAGCCCCCCAGAAGCCTTCTAGGACCCCCAGGACCCTTCTAGAAGCCTTCTGGGACCTCCAGGACCCCTCTAGAGCCCCCCAGAAGCCTTCTGGGACCCCCAGGACCCTTCTAGAAGCCTTCTGGGACCCCCAGGACCCCTCTAGAGCCCCCCAGAAGCCTTCTGGGACCCCCAGGACCCCTCTAGAGCCCCCCGGAAGCCTTCTGGGACCCCCAGGACCCCTCTAGAGCCCCCCAGAAGCCTTCTGGGACCCCCAGGACCCCTCTAGGGCTCCCCGGAAGCCTTCTGGGACCCTCAGGACCCCTCTAGAGCCCCCCGGAAGCCTTCTGGGACCCTCAGGACCCCTCTAGAGCCCCCCAGAAGCCTTCTGGGACCCCCAGAACCCCTCTAGAGCCGTCCGGAAGCCTTCTGGGACCCTCAGGACCTCTCTTGCAGCCTTCTCGGACCCCCAGGTCCCTTCTAGAACCCTTCTGGAACCCCCAGGAACCCTCTAGAGCCCCCCAGAAGCCTTTTAGAAGCCCCCGGACCCTTCTAGAAGCCTCCTGGGACCCCCAGGACCCCTCTAGAGCCCCCCAGAAGCCTTCTAGAAGCCCCCAGACCCTTCTAGAAGCCTCCTGGGACCCCCAGGACCCCTCTAGAGAACCCCAGGTCCCCTCTAACAGCCTTCTGGGACCTCCAGGACCCCTCCAGAGCCCCCGAGAAGCCTTCTGGGACCCCCAGGACCCTTCTAGAAGCTTTCTGGGACCCCCAGGACCCCTCTAGAGCCCCCTGGAAGCCTTCTGGGACCCCCAGGACCCTTCTAGAAGCCTTCTGGGACCCCCAGGACCCCTCTAGAGAACCCTAGAAGCCTTCTGGGACCCCCAGGACCCCTCTAAAGCCCCCGAGAAGCCTTCTGGAACCTCCAAGACCCCTCTAGAGCCCCCGAGAAGCTTTCTGGGACCTCCAGGACCCACCTAGAGCCCCCGAGAAGCCTTCTAGAAGTCCCCAGACCCTTCTAGAAGCCTCCTGGGACCCCCAGGACCCCTCTAGAGAACCCCAGGTCCCCTCTAACAGCCTTCTGGGACCCCCAGCACCCCTCCAGAGCCCCCGAGAAGCCTTCTGGGACCCCCAGGACCCTTCTAGAAGCCTTCTGGGACCCCCAGGTCCCCTCTAGAGAACCCTAGAAGCCTTCTGGGACCCCCAGGACCTCTCTAGAGCCCCCCGGAAGCCTTCTGGGACCCTCAGGACCCCTCTAGAGCCCCCCAGAAGCCTTCTGGGACCCTCAGGACCCCTCTAGAGCCCCCCAGAAGCCTTCTGGGACCCCCAGAACCCCTCTAGAGCCCCCCAGAAGCCTTCCCCTCTCTCGCAGGTCGGTAACGCGGTGCCTCCTCCCCTCGCCAAAGCCATCGGCCTGGAGATCAAATCCTGCGTCACGGCGAAGCTGAAAGAAGCCATGGCGGGTACGTAGCGTCGCCAAGCGGCGTTGGCTCCGACGGCGCCGTCCCTCCATCCTTCCTCGGAGAAAAGGGGAAGGGATTGTGGGTTTTGGGGGGATCCCTCGGCTTTGAGGGGGGAGAAACGTCTTCATCTCCTCAATGGCTCTTCCTCAGAGCTCAACGCTGCTGAGAAGGTGGAGGCCGTGAAGGTGGAATCTATGGAGAAGGTGGAATCTATGGAGAAGACGGTGGCCATGGAGAAGGTGGAGGTGGCCATGGAGAAGGTGGAGGTGGCCATGGAGAAGATGGGATCTATGGAGAAGATGGGATCTATGGAGAAGGTGGAGGCCATGGAGAAGATGGGATCCATGAAGGTGGAGGCCATGGAGACGGTGGGCTGATGCGCGGGCTCTCCGCCAGCACGAGGGCTCCAACCATGCACTGATTTCTTTGAACCCCTTTTTCTTTCTCTTCCTTTTCCTCGAGGTTTTGGGGTGGGTTTGGATTCCTGTCCGTGGGGGGCGGCACTGGGGGCGGCACTTGGCGTGGCCTCCACCGCCCCCTCCGCTCGTCTCTGTCTTCTGGCTGCTGTCCGTGATGGTCCAACGCCACCACCGCCGCGCCAACCCCCCAGGGCAGAGCCTTGAGGGACCCCCAAAGCCCGACCTCGGCCTGGTGGGACCTCCCCGACCTCGGCCTGGTGGGACCTCCCCGACCTCGGCCTGGTGGGACCTTCCCGACCTCAGCCTGGGGGGACCTCCCCGACCTCGGCCTGGTGGGACCTCCCCGACCTCGGCCTGGTGGGACCTTCCTGACCTCGGCCTGGGGGGACCTTCCCGACCTCGGCCTGGTGGGACCTTCCTGACCTCGGCCTGGGGGGACCTTCCCGACCTCGGCCTGGTGGGACCTTCCTGACCTCGGCCTGGGGGGACCTCCCCGACCTCGGCCTGGTGGGACCTTCCTGACCTCGGCCTGGGGGGACCTTCCCGACCTCGGCCTGGTGGGATCTCCCTGACCTCGGCCTGGTGGGACCTTCCCGACCTCGGCCTGGTGGGACCTCCCCGACCTCGGCCTGGTGGGACCTTCCCGACCTCGGCCTGGTGGGACCTCCCCGACCTCGGCCTGGTGGGACCTCCCCGACCTCGGCCTGTGGGGACCTTCCCGACCTCGGCCTGGTGGGACCTTCCCGACCTCGGCCTGGAGGGACCTCCCCGACCTCGGCCTGGTGGGACCTTCCTGACCTTGGCCTGGGGGGGACCTCCCTGACCTCGGCCTGGTGGGACCTCCCCGACCTCGGCCTGGTGGGACCCCTCAAGACCTGGTCCTGGTGAGACCTCCCAAGACCTCGTCATGGTGGGACCTCCCAGACCTCCTCCTGGTGGGACCCCTCAAGACCTGGTCCTGGTGAGACCCTCCCAGAGGTGGTCCTGCTGAGACCCCTCGCAGAGGTGGTCCTGGTGAGACCCTCCCATTCCAGAGGTGATCCTGGTGGGAGGTCCCAGAGTGGTCGAGGTGGTCCTGGTGAGACCCTCCCAGAGGTGGTCCTGGTGGGACGTTCCAGAGGTGGTCCTGGTGAGACCCTCCCAGAGGTGGTCCTGGTGGGACCCTCCCAGAGTGGTCGAGGTGGTCCTGGTGAGACCTCCCTGACCTTGGCCTGGTGAGACCCTCGCAGAGGTGATCCTGGTGGGACGTCCCAGAGGTGGTCCTGGTGGGAGGTCCCAGAGTGGTTGAGGTGGTCCTGGTGAGACCTCCCTGACCTTGGCCTGGTGGGACCCTCCCATCCCCGAGGTGGTCCTGGTGGGACGTTCCAGAGGTGGTCCTGGTGGGACCCTCCCAGAGGTGGTCCTGCTGAGACCCTCCCATCCCAGAGGTGGTCCTGGGGGGACCCTCACATCCCAGAGGTGGTCCTGCTGAGACCCTCCCCGAGGTGGTCCTGGTGGGACCCTCCCATCCCCGAGGTGGTCCTGGTGGGAGGTCCCGGGCTGAGCTGTGGCTTTCGGCCTTCGCTCCCTCTTTTTACGCTGCGCTGTACGAGGTGGGAATCGCGACTTTCTGTAGTTTTTATATGTTGTAATACTTCAAATAAATCTCTCCTATAAATTATAACCCCTGAGGAGAACCTGAAGCTCCACCTCCTCCATGGGGAGTCCTTCCTGACCAACGCCTGCGGCCGTCTCTGCGTGGAGCGACCACAGGAGACGGGAGAAAAGCTGTGGGGTCAACGTCTCTATGGACGTCTGTGAGGCCTTCAAGGTGGGTCTCCACCAGTGTCCATCCAACCGAGCCGGAGAAGAACGGGGGGGTGTGGAACGTTGGGTGGAAGAAGAGGAATTGGAGGGTTGAGGGGTCAAATGTTGGGTGGAAGAGGAATTGGATGGACAATGGTTGAGTGGATGAGGAATTGGACGATGGGTGGAACGTTGGGTGGAAGAGGAATTGGATGGACAATGGGTGGAAGAGGAATTGGATGGACAATGGGTTGAGAGGAAGAGGAATTGGATGGACGATGGTTGAGTGGATGAGGATTGGGCAATGGGTGATGGGTGGAACGTTGGGTGGAAGAGGAATTGGAGGGTTGAGGGGTCAAATGTTGGGTGGAAGAGGAATTGGATGGACAATGGTTGAGTGGATGAGGAATTGGGCGATGGGTGATGGATTGAACGTTGGGTGGAAGAAGAATTGGATGAACGATGGATTGAATGTTGGGTGGAAGAGGAATTGGATGGACGATGGGTTGAGTGGATGAGGAATTGGATGGTTGAGGGGTCAAATGTTGGATGGAAGAGGAATTGGAGGGTTGAGGGGTTGAGTGGAAGAGGAATTGGGTGATGGGTGATGGGTTGAACATTGGGTGGAAGAGGAATTGGATGGACGATGGGTTGAGAGGATGAGGAATTGGGCGATGGGCAGAACGAAGGCGTCGCCGTTAACGGGGCCGAGGGGGCGGAACCAAAGTGTCACCGTTAACGAGGCCGAGGGGGTGGAACGGAGGCGTCACTGTTAATGCGGTCGAGGGGGCAGAACGGAGGCGTCGCCGTTAACGGGGCCGAGGGGGCAGAACCAAAGTGTCGCCGTTAACGGGGCCGAGGGGGCGGAACCAAAGTGTCGCCGTTAACGAGGCCGAGGGGGCGGAACCAAAGTGTCGCCGTTAACGAGGCCGAGGGGGCAGAACCAAAGTGTCGCCGTTAACGAGGCCGAGGGGGTGGAACGAAGCCATTTCCCTCATTCCGGAGGGAAATCCGGCCTTGCGACGCCGTTCCGTAGGCAAGAGGGGAGTTAACGAGGCGGAAGGGTTAACGAGCAGCCCGGGAGGCGGTGCCCTCGGAAGGGACTCCGGTGTTTTCCAACCACCCATGAATGGCGTTTTTTTTTCTCGACGATACTCAACGCGAGCGGTTCACAAAGCGGCTTTTCCCGAGCAAATCCTTTCATAGAGGCACTCATCCAGGGGGACGTATTTTCCCATCTGGAGATCGAGGAAGAAGAGGCGATCGGATGTCTGTTGGGGGTCGAAGCCTTCTCGCTGCAGACGGGTTTTTTGGATCTTGAAGGTTCCTTCAAAAGAGGAGAAAGAAATCAAAGCTCTCGGCAGAAAAAAACCCCCAAATCCGGCAAATCGCGGGCGTTCCCTCTAATTTTTAAGTGGTGGAAACTTCCTAAAGGTCTCCATTGGATCTCAGGTGGTGGAAACTTCCTAAAGGTCTCAACTGGATCTCAGGTGGTGGAAACTTCCTAAAGGTCTCAATTGGATCTCAAGCGGTGGAAACTTCCTAAAGGTCTCAATTGGATCTCCAGTGGTGGAAACTTCCTAAAGGTCTCAATTGGATCTCAGGTGGTGGAAACTTCCTAAAGGTCTCCATTGGATCTCAGGTGGTGGAAACTTCCTAAAGGTCTCAACTGGATCTCAAGAGGTGGAAACTTCCTAAAGGTCTCAATTGGATCTCAGGCGGTGGAAACTTCCTAAAGGTCTCAATTCTCACTTCTCAGGACCAGGCTGAGATCCAGGAAAATTCCCGGGAAGTGGAAAGCGGTGGGATACAACCGCCAAACAGGAGCCGCCTCGGAGCGGAGCAACAGAAAGGGATCAGGAGTGGGACGTTCCCCCTCCTCTGGTCATGGGTTCTCGGTGCAAGAGTTGGGAATTGGCCGTTCCTTCTGAGCTCCAATCGTCATTTCTCCTCGTGGTCCCTCTGTGGGGACGTTTATTCCCACCTGGAATGGGGTAGAAATGCTTCCAAGTTCCTTTGGAGATGGCCGATACCTGTGGTGTCAACCTGGGGCAGAAGGCGGAGGAAGACGGGTCGGGCGTAGGGCGGTAGGACCTTCTGGAGCGCCTGGTGGAGAACGTTGGGGTTGATCTTGGCCGTGGGATCTGCGATCGCTGCCATTCCCGCTTTGCCCTCCACTCCTGGAAGAGAAAAAGCAAAGCAGGAATGGATGGAAGAACCTCACGGAGTTCAACCAGGACGAGCGCAAAGCTTTGCGTCGAGGAAAGGATGACTCAAAGCATCAGGAGATGATGGAAATGACCAGATGGGGAAGAGCTTTGTGGAGATGAGGGAAACTGAGGCAACCTGAGCCGGGGTCGGGCCCTGCAGTGCGCAGAGAAGAGCCACCGGGGAGGAGGTGAGGGTTCTCCTCCTCGGCTCAGCCCTAAGGAGGTCCCAGATGGAGTTTGGGACCAGCTCTGGGTTCCTCAACTCCCCGAGGACCAGGAACCACCGGAGAAAGCCCCGTCGAGGGGACGGAGATGAGGGAGTGGAGGAAAGGAGAAGGCAGAGAAGGAGGTCCCATCCGCGCTGCTCCGTATCCAAAGCATGAGGAGCAGGAGGAGAGGACCGGATTCTGCCCAGAGGTGCTCAGCGCCAGGACAAGGGGCACCGGCCACAAACCGGAGCTTCGGAAGTTCCACCTGGACACGAGGAGAAGCTGCTTTGCTGTGTGGATGAAGGATCGTGGACCCCACCGCCCGCGGGAGGTGTGGGATCTCCCTTCTTGGGAGGGATCCAAAGCTGCCTGACCATTCTCCGGTGTGTGACGTGGGGTCCTTCCGGCTCTGGGATTCCATCTTTTCCCCTCTATGTCTTCTCAAGAGGAAGCACAAAGGCTCCAAAAGAAATCCCACCGCCACCACCAGAGCCTCCATCCCTTTGGCCAAAGCTGAAGCCGCTCCGAAAGCTCCACCAGTTCTGGTTTCCCACCGGATCAGAACTGAAGGCAAAGGACTACAAGGAGTGGGTTCACCCGAGGTGTCTACAGCGGCCGTTCCATCCCATCCTGGGACCTCTCTGACCTCCATCCCACCCCGTGCCCGGATTCCTCAGGGACGTATGGGCCTCTGCACCCATGGAAGAGCCTCTTCACAGCCAGAGCTTCGCCACAGCTCACGTAAAAACGAACCGTTTCATGACCCAAAGCTTCACCGCTGGTCAGAAGAAACACCCCGAGCTCCTGGTCCGGATATCTTTAGACATCCAGTTACAACAGCGACAGTTTTCCACCCGTTCCGACACAAATCCGGCACAAGTCGCCCCGATGTTCTCCCTTCTCCTCAAGCTCTGAGAGCTCCAAGTCGACGTCTTACCTGGAACCTCCACTCCGTAGACCGCCACGTCCGTCTGGTTGAGGATGTGACTCAACGTTCCCTCCACTTCGGTGGTGGAGACGTTCTCTCCTCTCCATCGGAAGGTGTCCCCGCTTCGATCTTTGAAGTACATGTAGCCGAGTTCATCCATCACCAACACATCTCCTGGGAGAGGAGACACCAAAACTACCCTTCAGATCCGGGTTCCGCTCCGTGTGGCCACTTCGGCACCTGCGCCGCTGCTCTTCCGCGTGGGAGAAAGAAAAAAGGACAAAGAAAAGAATCCCTTCCTCTCAAACGTGGCTTTTGATGACATCTGGAACTGCTGCGACCTTCAAAGCGCCAACACTTCTGCTCAGAGGACCATTCGGGTTGGATAAAAGATCTTTCAGATCATTGATTCCTCTCCAAAATCATGGAATGGGTTGGGTTGGAAGGGACCTCAAAGCCCATCCGGTTCCAATTCCACGGGCAGGGACACCTCCCAGCGGATGATGGGCTCCAAGCCCCATCCAACGTGGCCTTGGAGACCTCCAGGGATGGGGCAACCACCACAACTCTGGATAACCCATTCCAGGGCCTCTCCACCCTCCCAGGAGAACGTTTCTCCCCAACATCTCATCTCAATCTCCCAACATCTCATCTCAATCTCCCCTCTTGCAGCTCCAAACCGATCCCCTCATTCCATCCCCGATCCAAAGCTCCTCCCCAGCTTTCCTGGAGGTCCCTCAAATTGGTTTTCCATCCCAGATTTATGTCTCTGGAGACCACCGTTTGTCTGAAGAACCTCCATAATTCATACCCGAAAGATAGGCTCGGTCTCCTTTCCGGAGCACGTTGCAAGCGATCTTCTTGTTGGTGGCGCTCTCGTTGACGTAACCATCGAAGCGCCGCAGCGGATCCTCCTGATTGATCTGCCCGACGAGCAATCCCGCTTCTCCTGCACGGAATGACACCCAGAGGTCACGTCAAGCTGAACCTCCTCCACATCAGCTCCCGAAGCCGCTCCGATTGCGGAGGAAGGAAGCATCGAATAGTTTGGGTTGGAAGAGACCTTCAAAGCTCATCCAGTTTCAAGGAACCGGGATTGAACCAACCCTCAACCAACCAAAGCTCATCCTACGGTTCTTTGAGGACCATAAAGCTGCTCCTGATCCGTCCCGGTTAATGCTCACCCGGACGACAGGGAACGCAGAGCCCTCTGGAATCCCGGATCAGCTCCATCGTGTCCTCGTTGACCTTCACCAAACGAATGGGATAAACGTTGGGCAAAATCCGACTGTTGAAGCCACAGGCTCCGACCTTCCAAGAGATGGAAAAAAGAAACCAACCCCACGGTTGAAGGTAACGGCTCCAAGTTTTGCTTTGCTGCTTCCGGGGAACGGTACCGTCTTTTCTCCTTTTCCATTTACCATCAAATTCACCCAAAATGGGAGTTTTAACCCAATTTTTTTTGGCGTCTGCCACCTCCTCCTCACCACCGCTTTAACTCCTTCCCAGCTTGGACATAAAGACTTGGAGGAACCGGTGGAGTTTTTCCTCCTCACGTACCCCTCACCTTTCCATCCAAGTTGGCGATGCTGCAGTTACATTCCGTAGCTCCGTAGAATTCTCCGATCTGCTTAATTTGGAAGCGTTTGGTGAAGTCCTCCCAGATGGTGGGTCTCAAACCGTTGCCCACCGCCAACCGGACGCAATGTTGGGTTTCCGAGTCTCGGACGGGTTGGTTGAGGAGGTACCGGCAGATTTCTCCGATATACTGAATAATCTGAAGGAACAAACACAAAACCAACGGCTCAGGTTTTTGGAGGAACCTCAAACGGTCCCGGAAAAGCCAACGGTGAAGTTGCGGAAATGGGAAAGTCAAAGAGTTTGAATCGGTTTTTGCGAATTCAAGGAGATGGAGCTGTTGGGGTGAGTTCCAGAGGAAGCCCCGGAGACGACGCGAGGGCTGGAGGAGAACCTCCCGTACGAGGGCAGGATTGGAGAAGAGAAGGCTCCGAGGAGTCCTTAGAGCAGCTTCCAGGATGGAAAGGGGCTCCAGGAAAGCCCTCTGGATCGGGGATGGGATGAGGGGATGGGGTTTGGGGCTAAAAGAGGAGAGATCGAGGTGAGATCTTGGGGAGAAATGTTCTCCTGGGAGGGTGGGGAGGCTCTGGAATGCGTTGCCCGGAGCAGCGGTGGCTGCTCCATCCCTGGAGGGGTTGAAGGCCACGTTGGATGGGCCTTGGAGGCCCTGAGCCAGTGGGATGTGTCCCTGCATGTGGCGTTGGATCTGGATGGGCTTTGAGGTCCCTTCCAACCCAACCCATTCCATGACTCTCTGAAGCCGGTGCTTCTTGGCACAAAAAGAAAGAGGTAAAACAGAGTCAGGAAGGAGCTCAGGAGGAAACCAGAGTGGACGAAGATCAAGAAGAGCTCTTGGGCTTCCACGGATGCGCTGGAACCTCCGGAAAGAGGGGGGGAATGAGCAACCAGCCATAAACCATGAACTTGGCCAAATGAACTGCAGGCAGAGCCGAGATCCCACTACCAGGAGTGGAGATCCCACCACCAGGGATGGAGATCCCACCACCAGGAGTGGAGATCCCACCACCAGGGATGGAGATCTCGTTACCAGGGATGGAGATCTCATTATCAGGGATGGAGATCTCATTATCAGGGATGGAGATCCCACCACCAGGGATGGAGATCTCGTTACCAGGGATGGAGATCCCGTTACCAGGGATGGAGATCTCGTTACCAGGGATGGAGATCTCGTTACCAGGGATGGAGATCTCGTTACCAGGGATGGAGATCTCATTATCAGGGATGGAGATCCCATTACCAGGGATGGAGATCCCATTACCAGGGATGGAGATCTCGTTATCAGGAATGGAGATCCCGTTACCACGGATGGGAATCCGGTTATCAGGGATGGAGATCTCCTTACCAGGAATGGAGATCTGGTTACCAGGGATGGGGATCGTGTTACCGGGGGGACGGAGATGCCATTACCGGGAGCGGAGATCTGCTCTTGGCTCTAAACGCTGCCGGTGGGGGAAGGGACAAACACGGAGGAGCAGAAGGAGCCGCTTAAATTAGAAGGTGATGTGGACACCAACACCCCTCGATGTTTCTCGGCCGTCAGAATTCTTTGGCAGAGAATCTCCGGGCGTTTAAATTGCAGCAGAGCAGCAAAGCCATCGACTGCCTCAGTGTCTCATTTAACTTTGTCAACTTTACACCAAAGCAGAGGACGAAGGGGATCCCAAAGCCCACAATCACACGGCGCCAACAATCGGAAAAGGCCGCGGTGTCGGGATGAGGAATGGATTGGGGATGAGTCGCATTCCCGAGCGGAGCAACGGATTACCGGCAGAGCCCTCACCGTGCAACGGTATTTCCGGCAGTCATCCCAAAAGCGACTGGCTGAGAACTTCTTACGGATAACCACGGTGAGGCCGTGGATTAGACATTGTCCGACTCCCATGATGTTACCTGGAAAAAAAGAAAGAAGCATCGCTGGGATCACTCTGACCATTCCCGGACAGGGATGGATGAAGGAACTGCTCTGAGGAGCTCAACGCCTCCATTCCACCTCCGAGGAGGAGGAGGACTCCTACCGGCGGAATGGTAGAGCGGAAGGCAGTTGTAGAGAACATCTTCCGGGCGCATTCTGTAGGCGTAATATCCGAAGGCAGCGATCCGGTAATACCTGTGAGACAAAACGAGTCCTCAAACGTGAAGTTTGGGGCCTTCCTGGTACGAAGAGGGGAAAAATTCAGCCCAGATCCTCACCTGCTGTGCACCACGATGGCGGCTTTGGGCATTCCCGTGGTTCCGGAGGTGTAGATGTAGAAGAGGCGATCTGAAAGAATGGAAAAGAGGTATCGGAGATGGCTCCAAACAACTCAAAGATATCCTCTGTGGGGTTTGCGGCTGAGGAACGGCTTCCAGACGGTGGAGTCGCAGCCGATGGAGAAGCCACGCGGCATCCGTAACAGTGGATCTAAGGAATGACGTTTGCCGAGCTCCGAGAACCCTGGAAACCCTTCATTTTCCGGGTCAGACATTCCTTCCAAATCCATGGAGAAGGAAGATCTTGACCTGGGCCTGACCGGAGCGCAGATTCCTGGAGCTCCACCGTCGCAAAATAGAATCTAAAGGATTCTCTTCCCAATATCTTCCAACAGAGCCGCTTTAAGAAGCGCTTAATTAAGTTTTACAGTCCAAAATATGGACCGGAGACCACTTGGTGTTATCCTTCCCCTTTCCTGAATCCTAAACCCACCGGAACTTCTCCTCTTTGCCAACACACACATTCCAAGGAAAGGTTTTCCTGGCCCGGAAATCAGCCAGGCTGTAAATACCACGGATCGAGCAGGTGGGTGGGCAAAGATGGGGGAGCGGGGCCAAATCCTGCTCCTCCCACACACCTTCCGGCGGCTCTTCACCTGTAACTCAGGAGTTGCCTTCCAAAAGGCACCAAATCCATTCGTTGCGTTAAAACTCAGGAGCTTCCAACAACAGGAAACTCAACACTGAAGCCCTCGGAATGAGGATTTGGGAGGTTTTTCCTTCTCGTTTTCCTCCTTTCTTCTATCCGTGAGCTCAAACTGGGATGATTTCATCCCTCTGAGCTGCTCCGGTCCCTCATTTCACTCTCACTTTACCCCCATCCCACCAAGAGAGAAAATTCACAGCTGGAATTACCATCCAAAGCCTTGGCCGGGATCGGAGCCGGAGGCGACTTCGACGCAGCGCTCAGAAGAGGATCGAGATGCCTGGTGTCCGCAGGAACGGCAGCCGCGTCGTAATCACCAGAGCAGAACTTCACCATGTTCTTCCCCAACATCCCGTTGACTTCGGATACGGCTGCGAAACAACGGAAAAAAGTCGTTTTTGGCCTTGAAAACGACGCCAGAGTTGAGTTGGCCGCGAGGTCCCACCCGGAGCCTCACCTGCAGAGAGTTCTCCTCCAAAAACAACACCTTTGGCGCCCGAAGCCGTCACGCAATAAACCAACGAATCCAACCGTAAGTTGAAGTTGATGAGAGCCGCTTCGATGCCGATCTTCGCCATCCCCAACCAGAGGCCGACGAATTCAGGACGGCTTTCCATGAAGATGGCGATGACGTCCCCCAAGTGGAAGCCTTGTTGGTAGAAGAAGTTAGCTACGGCGTTGGAATATTCATCCAGCCTCCGGAAGGTCCATTGTTCACCGGTGGCCTCGTAAATAAGAGCCACTTTGTCCGGGTGCCTTTGGACGACGTCCTGGAACATCTTGGGGATGGTGCTCTTGGCTTTCTGATGCCTTCGCAGTTCGTACTTGACTCGTAGCAGCACTGAGAGGCCACTGCAGTGGAGAAAGAGCACAACAACGTCAATTCCAGAGCAATTCCAAAGGAAAAGGGATGTGGGAAGGACGTGCGCTCTCCCTATGGACACCCAGGACACACGCTCTCCTTGGTGGGACACCCAGGATGAACGTTCTCCTTGGTGGGACACCCAGGACACGTGTCCTCCTTGCTGGGACATCCAGGATGGGTGTCCTCCTTGGTGGGACACCCAAGATGCACGTCCTCCCTGTCGGACACCCAGGACATGTGTCCTCCTTGCTGGGACACTCAGGATGAACGTTCTCCTTGTTGGGACACCCAGGACACGTGTCCTCCTTGGTGGGACACCCAGGAAGGACGTTCTCCCTGTTGGACACCCAGGACACGGGTCCTCCTTGGTGGGACATCCAGGAAGGACGTTCTCCCTGTTGGACACCCTGGACACGTGTCCTCCTTGTTGGGACACCCAAGACGCACATCCTCCCCGTTGGACACCCAGGACATGTGCCCCCCTTGTTGGGACACCCAAGATACGTGTCCACCTTGCTGGGACATCCAGGACGGACGTCCTCCCTGTTGGACACCCAGGACACGTGTCCTCCTTGCTGGGACATTCAGGACAGACGTCCTCCCCATCGGACACCCAGGACACGTGTCCTCCTTGGTGGGACACCCAAGACACATGTTCTCCGTGTCGGACACCCAGGACACGTGTCCTCCTTGGTGGGACATCCAGGAAGGACGTCCTCCCTGTTGGACACCCAGGACACGTGTCCTCCTTGGTGGGACACCCAGGACACTCCCCGCTGTCACCTCCCCGTCATGGGACATCCGGATGCCCCAGAACGTGGAATCCCTGTTGCTCTCCACAAACCCACAGCTACGTGAACACCATCCGCAGTGTCCGTCGCCCTTTTTCCGCACTGTAATCCGTAGGGAATCCTCCTTCCAACACGGCCAACTCTTAAATTGGGTAAACTCCATCTTTTAAGGACATCTCCTCCTCTCCTAAAAGCAAAGACCTGGCAACCACTGCTGGTACCCAGACGGGAAGTGAACGTTCTCCGTACGGGAAGCGCTTTTTCCTGCCGGGACATCTCGCAGCACCTTTGTGCCTCTTCGTCCATCCCTGGAGACCTGAAAACATTCCAAACCTCCTCCGTGATAACGCAGGGCTCTGCTCCAAAGAAAACAAAGCCAAAGGTTTCTCCTTTTGCCCAGGAGATGAGCGGACCGTACGCTATCCGGGATATTCGATGCCGAGAACAGCAACTGCTCCTTAAAGGAACAAAGCGGACTCTTCTCGTGGGGCTTTTTGTGGTCTTCCCTCATTTACAACGCTAATTAGAATCATAGAATAGTTTGGGTTGGAAGAGAACTTGAAGATCATCCAATATTGACCTCCGGCAACGAGCAGGGATACATCCCGCTGGATCAAGGGCTCCAAAGCCCATCCAACGTGGCTTTGAACCTCTCCAGGGATGGAGCGGCCACCGCTGCTCTGGGCAACTCCTTCCAGGGTCTCCCCACCCCTCACGGTGAAGAAGTTCCTCCTCATGTCCAGCCTAAACCTTCCCCTCTCCAGTTTGTCCCCATTGTCCCTCATCCCATCACTCCAGAAGGTTGGGAACAGCACCTCCTCAGCCTTCCTGGAGCCCTTTCCCTACTGGAAGCTGCTCTGAGGTCTCCTGGGAGCCTTCTCCAGGCTCAACAACCCCAACTCTCCCAGCCTGGCCTTGGACGGGAGGTTCTGCAGCCCTCGCATCATCCTCGGAGCTTCCTCCGGGCTCGTTCCAACAGCTCCATCTCCTTCTTCTCTTGGAGATTCCAGAGCCGGACCCAATCCTCCAGATGAGGTCTCACGGAGAAGAGCCGAGAGGGGTGGGATCCCCTCCCCGGTCATCCTTCTCTTGATGCAGCTCTGCTCGAAGCCTCCAAAGCACCAGCTGGAATTTAAACCTTGGCATGGGAAGACGGATCCATGGGATCCCATCATCCGGGAGGGAACGACCTGTTGCCTCCGTGCCTTTGCCTAACGCTTATCCCTCGGATCCAAAGAGAAATCCATTAAAGACCACCACTATCCAACCACCGAGAGCGGCTCCGGGCACACGGATGGGATCACATTCCCTTCCCGGAGGTGGGAAAAGCCACGAGGCAGTGGATGGGGGGTTTTTCCACCTTTAAAACGTTGCGCAATGAGAGTTTGGAAGAGTCCCCAAGAGCCGGGAAGGACATTTAATATTAGAGCTTGGGAATCCCTGGAGTTCTCGTGACAGAGAAAGACGGAGCTTCGGGAAAAGGGGGAGGATTGTGCTCCAGAAAGAAGTTGTTGGCAACGGTCAGGGCCGAGGCGAGCGCCGAGCGGTGCCAAAGGCGGAACAGAAGAGCCTTTTTACTGCCCAGCGGCGCTTCCGAAACCTTTCCAAAGGGTTTCATTCCACCCAGTTGGGTTCTGTCACCATTCCCGGGAGGAAACGGCTCCTCAAAGCACAGTGACAACCCCAGCGGAGTTGGCAATGCCAAAGCCCTTAAATCCTCCGGAATAAACCCTCACCGAGGTCTAAAAAATAAACCCCCCCTCCCCCCCCGAAGGTGGCGATGGCCGTGGCCCAAAGAGGGGGAGAACGCTGCGGAGCGGCTGCGCTCTGCGGAGCGCTCGGGGGACAGAGCGGACGGAATCGCCCCATGAGCCCTTCCACGACCCCCCCCGATCGCTTCCAGGACCCCCAAATTGCTTCCAGGCTGGATCCCCCCCCCACCATTTCTTCCGGCACCCTCTGATCCTTTCCAGGACCCCTTCCAACCCCTTCCAGGACCCCCCTGACCCCTTCTAGGACCCCTTCCAGCCTGGATCCTCCCTTGACCCCTTCCAGGACCCCCCGATCACTTCCAGGCTTGATCCCCCTGCCACCATTTCTTCCAGCACCCCCTGATCCTTTCCAGGGCCCTTCCAGGACCCCTTCCAGCCTGAATTCTTCCAGGACCCCTTCCGACCCCTTCCAGGACCCTTCCAGGACCCCTTCCAGCCTGAATTCTTCCAGGACCCCTTCCGACCCCTTCCAGGACCCCTTCCAGCCTGAATTCTTCCCTGACCTCTTCCATGACCCTTTCAGGACCCCTTCCAGCCTGGGCTTTCCCCTGACCCCTTCCAGGGCCCTTCCAGGACCACTCTGACCCCTTCCAGCCTGGATTCTCCCCTGACCTCTTTCCAGGACCCCCTGACTCCTTCTAGGACCCCAGTGGACCCCTTCCAGAACGCCCCTGACCCCTTCCATGACCTCCTGATGCCTTCCAAGACCCCAATGGACCCCTTCCAGGACCCCTTCCAGCCTGGATCCTCCCTGACCCCTTCCAGGACCCCAATGGACCCCTTCCAGGACCCCCTGACTCCTCTCAGCACCCCCCAACCCCTTCCAGGACCCCCTGACCCCTCTCAGGACCCCCTGACCCCTTCCAGGACCCCAATGGACCCCTTCCAGGACCCCCTGACTCCTCTCAGGACCCCCTGACCCCTTCCAGGACCCCAATGTACCCCTTCCAGGACCCCCTGACTCCTCTCAGCACCCCCCGACCCCTTCCAGGACCCCAATCGACCCCTCCCATGACCCCTGACCCCTTTCAAGTCCCCAATAGACCCTCTCAAGGACCTCCCAGGACCCCCCGCCCCCCCTCCCGCCTCAGCCCCGTTCCCGCCCCCCCTTACAAGACGTCTCTGGGCGCCGTCCGGTAGAGGAGCCGCAGGAGCCGCCACCCGCCGCCCCCGAGGCAAACCCCGACGGTGGCGGCCAAAGTCCAGGGCCAGGGAGCGCCGAGGAGGCGCAGGAGCCCGAGGGAGCCGAGGGAAGCGGCGCACAGCCCCGCCGGGTGCATCGTGCGGGCTCCGGGCCCCGCGCGGGGGCTGCGACGCTCCCGCCGCTCCGCTCCCGCCGCCGGACCCGCCCCGGACCCGCCCCCCGGCGGACCCCATTGGCTGAGGGAGGGGCTGCGAACGCCCATTGGACGATGCGCCTGTCAATCAAAGCAAAGGGGCGGGGCGAGCCCTGCAGCCCTCTATCCCCACCCACCGAGAGCTCCCATTGGCTGAGGGAGGGGCTGCGAACGCCCATTGGACGATGCGCCTGTCAATCAAAGCGAAGGGGCGGGGCGACCCTGCAGCCCTCCAGCCCCACCCACCGAGAGCTCCCATTGGCTGAGGGCGGTGCTGCGGTCGCCCATTGGACGAAGCCCCTGTCAATCAAAGCGAAGGGGCGGGGCGAGACCTGTAGCATCTGGTCCCTCCCCCAGAGAGCTCCTATTGGCTGAGGGCGGTGCTGCCGGACCCCCATTGGACGAAGCCCCTGTCAATCAAAGCGAAGGGGCGGGGCGATACCGGTAGACGCTGGACCCGCCCACCGAGTGATCCCATTGGCTGAGGGCGGCGCTGCCGGTTCTGGAACCCCCCGGGACCCCCAACTCTAAGACCCCCAATACCGGCACCCCCCGGGACCCCCAACTCTGAGACCCCCAATTCTGGCACCCCCCGTGACCCCCAACTCCGGGACCCCCGATACCGGCACCCCCCGGGACCCCCAACTCTGAGACCCCCAACTCTGAGACCCCCAATACCGGCACCCCCCGGCACCCCCAACTCTGAGACCCCGGATACCGGCACCTCCTGGGACCCCCAACTCTAAGACCCCCAATACCGGCACCCCCTGGGACCCCCAACTCTGGGACCCCCCATACCGGCACCCCCCGGGACCCCCAACTCTAAGACCCCCCATACTGGCACTCCCTGGGACCCCCAACTCTGGTACCCCCAATACCGGCACCCCCAACTCTGAGACCCCCCATACCGGCACCCCCCGGGACCCCCAACTCTAAGACCCCCCATACTGGCACTCCCTGGGACCCCCAACTCTGGTACCCCCAATACCGGCACCCCCAACTCTGAGACCCCCGATACCGGCACCCCCCGGGACCCCCAACTCTGAGACCCCCAATACTGGCACCCGCCGGGACCCCCAACTCCGGGACCCCAGTACTGGCGCCCCCCGTGACCCCCAACTCCAGGAACCCGATTCCGGCACCCCCCGTGACCCCCAACTCCGGACCCCGATTCCGTCCCCTCCAGCTCCGGCGCCCCCGACCCGGTCGCTGCCCTTCCCATTTAAGCCGATTATGTGGTGCTCCGGCAAATCCGGCGGCATTAACAGCCGCCATCGCTGTTGCGATTGAGGAGTGCTTGGAGTGATCCGCGTCTCCTCACCCGTTCCCGCGCGGAACGTTCTCCGGATCCCCACCTCCGGCTCCATCGCCTTCACCCCTTCCCATGGCCGCGCTCTTCACCGGGAAGGTCCTGATGGCCAACGGCGACGAAGACGAGGTGGAGACGGAGCGCGAGCTGAACCGGGCGCTGGAAAACAAGGTTGTACTTCTCTACTTCGCCTCATCGCGGTGTCCGCGCTGCCGGCGGTTCTCCGCGCTCCTCAAGGATTTCTTCTTACGGTTGACGGATGAGTTTTACGTCGAGCGCTCCTCGCAGCTCGTCTTGGTTTACGTATCCCGGGATGAGACGGAGGAGCAGCAGCGGGATTTCCTTCGGAGCATGCCCAAGCGTTGGTTGGCCGTACCCTTCGGAGATGCCTTCAAAAGGTATGGCGCCACTCGAGGATCCTGCGTTCCCGGTGGTCCTTCCGTCGTCTCTTGGGCGGGGGTTGACATTCCTGGTGGTCCTTCCGTCGTCTCTTGGGCGGGGGTTGACGTTCCCGGTGGTCCTTCCATCATCTCTTGGGCGGGGGTTGACGTTCCCGGTGGTCCTTCCGTCGTCTCTTGGGCGGGGGTTGACGTTCCCGGTGGTCCTTCCGTCGTCTCTTGGGCGGGGGTTGACGTTCCCGGTGGTCCTTCCATCATCTCTTGGGCGGGGGTTGACGTTCCCAGTGGTCCTTCCATCGTCTGTTGGGTGGGGGGTTGATATTCCCTCTTTTCCAGCCCTTTTCCCTCTATTCCATCCCCAAGCGGAGCCGTTGGCGTAGTGTGAATGGGAAAAAAATTGTTTATATTCCGCCTATTTAGAGAGCGAAAATATTCCGTCTTCTTTCCGTCGCACTTTTTAGGGATGGGGTTTTTTTCATCCCGATTCCTTCCAGGTGGGAAATGGAGTGGGAAGTGGGTTGGGAGCCCTCATGCGTTGCTCGTAACCTCGGAATAGGGTGGGAATAAAGAAGGGCAAAATGAAGGGAGGAGAAGCTCCACAGCTTGGAAAGCCCAACGTGATCCCGGGTTTCATCCGACGCCGTAGGACCAGCGCGGAGGGAGGAGATTCCGTCCCTCTGCTCCGCTCTGGAGGACCCACCTGGAGCCCCAACGTTTGGTTTTGGAGTCCTCGGGATGAGGAGAACTCATCATGGAGGTGATCCAAGGGTTGGAGAACCTTCTGTCCGAGGCTGAGTTGGGGTTGTTCAGCTGGAGAAGAGACCTTAGAGCAGCTTCCGGCGTGGAAAGGGGCTCCAGGAGAGCTGGAGAGGGGCTCTGGGTGAGGGACAGGGAGAGGAGAAGGGGTTGGAGCTGCAAGAGGGGAGAGGGAGATGAGATCTTGGGGAGAAAGGTTCTCCTGGAAGGGTGGAGAGGCTCAGGTTGCCCAGAGAAGCAGTGGTTGCTCCATCCCTGGAGGGGTTGAAGGCCACGTTGGATGGGCCTCGAAGCATCGGGACCCGGCGGGAGGTGTCCCTGTCCGTGGAATTGGATCTGGATGGGCTTGGAGGTCTCTTCCAACCCAACCATTCCATGTTCCAGGATCGACCTCCCCATCGTGGCCCCGGTTCCTCCATCCCTGGAGGTGTGGAAGGCCACGTTGGATGGCCCTCGGAGCAATGGGATCCCATGGGAGGTGTCCCTGCCCATGGAATTGGATCTGGATGGGCTTGGAGGTCTCTTCCAACCCAACCATTCCATGTTCCGGGATCGACTTCCCCATCGTGGCCCTGGTTGCCCCACCCCTGGAGGTGTTGAAGGCCACGTTGGATGGGCCTCGGAGCATCAGGAACCCGCGGGAGGTGTCCCTGCCCATGGAATCAGATCTGGATGGGCTTGGAGGTCTCTTCCAACCCAACCCATTCCATGATTCTGATTACCAGTCATGGCCAAATGAAGGGGTTCCATCGGGGCTCCGCGTCGCTCTGCACCGCGTCCACCATGGGCACCGTCTGGTGAGGATGGGGAGCGATGGGAACCCCTAAACCCTTCCCGATTTGAGGTTCCTCCCGCTTGGCCTTACAGGGAGCTGGAGCTGCGCTTTGCCGTATCCGAGGTGCCGGTGGTGGTGGTGTTGAAGCCCAGCGGGGACGTAATCGTCGGCAACGCCGTGGAGGAGATCCAACGCGTGGGTCCCGCCTGCTTCCGGAACTGGCAAGAGGCCGCCGAGCTGGTAGACCGGAATTTTCTCTTGGCCGAGGATCCGGAGGATTGGACCAGGAGAAGCATCACCGATCCCCTCCGCCGCCTCAAGTACAAAGTGGACAAGAAGAAGAACAAGGAACGGGAAGAGGAGAGTGATGAAGTGTCTTAAGGGCTGCAGTGGCCGTTGAGGAACATCTCAAGTTGACGCCTCTGGACCACCAACGTCCATCGGTGCTGTAAATACCCGCTAAAATCCCGTTAGTTTTCCCAAAAGGTGATTTGGTTTAAGGGAACTGTGATCTCGTGGCTTTTCCCACCATGGTTAAGACCATGAAGATATTCCCACCTTGATTGGACGCCGTTGGCTTTTGAACAGCCGAGAACCCAACGGTATAAAGATCCCACCACGACACTTTGGTTGTTGGTTTGATGGGAAAGTGAGAAGTGAAGGAACCCGATCCAACGGAAGGTGTCCCGGCCCGCGGACGGGGTTGGAACTGGATGGGCTTTGAGGTCTATTCCAACTCCAACCATTCCATGATTCTATGACATCCTCCAGCGTTTGGGTTTGGGTTTCACTGAGAAGAACTGGAGAAGGGTTGGGAGGGACAAAGGGAGCTGAGGGACAGCAGCTCAGGACCATCCCTGACGCAGGTGCTAATCCCTTCCGTTCTTCTGTCCCGAGAGAGGGTTCCCTAGAGGGGTCCTGGGGGTCTTAGAGGGGTCTCGGGGGTCCCTGGTGGGATTTCAGAGGGGTCCCAAGGGGTCCTGGAGGTCCCTAGAGGAGACCTGGGGGTCCTAGACTGGACCTGGGGGACCTTAGAGGGGTCTTAGGGGTCCTGAGGGCGTCCCTGAAAGGGTTCTGGGGGTCTTGAAGGGGTCTTGGGGGTCCCTGGTGGGATTTCAGAGGGGGCCCAAGGGGTCCTCAGGGTCCCTAGAGGGGACCTGGAGGTCCTACACTGGACCTGGGGCACCTTAGAGGGGTCTTAGGGGTCCTGAGGGCGTCCCTAAAAGGGTTCTGGGGGTCCTAGAGGGGTCCTGGGGGGCTCTTGAGGGTATTTTGGGGTTCCTAGAGGTATTTTGGGGGTCTCTAGAGGGGTTTCAGGGAGTCCTGGAGGTCCCTAGAGGGGACCTGGGGGTCCTAGACTGGACCTGGGGACCCTAGGTGGGTCTTAGGAGTCCCTAGAGGGGTCCTGGGGGTCTTAGTAGGGTCTTGGGGGCCCCTAGAGGGGTCCTGGAGGGTCTTAGTAGGGTCTTGGGGGCCTCTAGAGAGGTTTTGAGGGTCTTAGTGTGGTCCTGGATGTCCCTAAAGGGCTTCTGGGGGTCTTAGTGGGGTCCTGGGTGGTCTCAAGAGGTCTCCTGGGGGTCCATAAAGGGCTTCTGGGGGTCTCAAGAAGTCTCCTGGGGGTCCCTAAAGGGATTCTGGAGGTCTCAAGAAGTCTCCTGGGGGTCCCAAAAGGGCTTCTGGGGGTCTTAGTGGGGTTCTGGGAGGTCTCAAGAAGTCTCCTGGGGGTCCCTAAAGGGCTTCTGGGGTCTTAGTGGGGTTCTGGGAGGTCTCAAGAAGTCTCCTGGGGGTCCACTAAGGGCTTCTGGGGGTCTTAATGGGGTTCTGGGGGTCTCAAGAAGTCTCCTGGGGGTCCCTAAAGGGCTTCTGGGGGTCTTAATGGGGTTCTGGGAGTCTCAAGAAGTCTCCTGGGGGTCCCTAAAGGGCTTCTGGGGGTCTTAGTGGGGTTCTGGGAGGTCTCAAGAAGTCTCCTGGGGGTCCCTAAAGGGCTTCTGGAGGTCTTAGTGGGGTTCTGGGGGTCAATAGAGGGGTCCTGTGTCCGGTGTGGACCTGCTGGAGGGTAGGGAGGCTCCAAAGGGATCCGAAGCGTTTGGACCATTGGGCTGAGACCAACGGGATGAGGTTTAATTTTTTGCCGTTACCTAATTAGAAAGGAAAGACCATCCCAGGATTTTGGCTGTCACTACAAATCCCATCGGTTGAGGCACAGGAGATACAAAGTCCTTCTCCGGTGCCACCAGGTTCTTGGAAAGGTTCTTTGTAGAAACGGCGAAGGGAAAAAGCGTTTCAACCCCCTCGAAGTCATAGAATCGCGGAACGCGTTGGGTTGGAAGGGCCCTCCGAGCCCATCCAGATCCAACGCCATGGGCATTGCCGCCTTCCGTTGGGTCAGGATGCTCCGAGACCCACCCAACGTGGCCTGGAACACCTCCAAGAGACGTTTGATCTTAACGCCGGGGCTGAAATGATCTTCACGGCGTAGAGACGGCGCCGTTGGTCGAGCGGTCGCCCTTCGCTCTGCTGACGGAGTCTCATTTTAAGGCCAAAATATTCCTGTTTTGGAGAACGCGGTGAGCCGAGGGACGGGAGAGGAACGGTTGGACTCCATGATCCAAGAGGCCTTTTCCAACCCGGTGACTCCATGATTCCATGAATGGTTTGCGTTGGGAGGGGACCTCAAAGCCCATCCAGCCCCACCTCGCTGCCACGGCAGCTTCCGGCTGCTCGGAGCGGGCCAAGGACTCATCGGCTGTTCCTGAGCTTCTGGTTTCCATCATGGAATGGTTGGAGTTGGAAGGGGATCTCAAAGCCCATGGGGTTCCAACTCCACGGGCAGGGACGCGTCCCGCTGGATCAGGAGCTCCGAGGCCCATCCAACGTGGCCTTGGACCCCTCCAGGGACGGGGCGGCCCTCTAAAGCCCCCCAGAACATCTCCAGGACCACCAGGACCCCTTTAGGTAACCCAAGGATCTCTCCAGGAACCCCCCAGGAGCGCTTCAGGGACCCCCAATGCCCCTCTAGGACCGAGTGAGGGACTCCCAGGACACATCCGGGACCACCAGAATGCCTTCAGGAACCCCCGAACCCCTCTAAGACACTCAAGACCACTTTTAGGGACCCCCCAGGAACCCTCTAGGAACTCCGGGACCTCTTTAGGCTCCTCCAGGACCCCTCTAGAGACCCCCAAGAGCCCTCTTGGACCCCCAAGTTCCTTTTAGGGACCCCCAGGACCCCTCTAGAGCCCCCAAGAACCCCCCCAGGACATCCAGGACCCCTCTAGAGCCCCTTAGGATCCCCCTAGAGACCCCCAAGAGCCCTCTTGGACCCCCAAGTTCCTTTTAGGGACCCCCAGGACCCCTCTAGAGCCCCCAAGAACCCCTCCAGGACATCCAGGACCCCTCTAGAGCCCCTTAGGACCCTCCTAGAGACCCCCAAGAGCCCTCTTGGACCCCCAAGTTCCTTTTAGGGACCCCCAGGACCCCTCTAGAGCCCTTTAGGACCCCCTTAGGGAACCCTCAGCCCCTTTAGGGACCCCCAGGACCCTTTAGTGACCCCCCAGGTCCCTTCTAGAGCCCACCAGGACCCCTCTAAGGTCTTCCGGGACCCATTTATGGACCCCTCCAGGATCCCCAGGACCTATTTACGGTGGGGTTTATTTAAAGGGGTCCCAGGGGGCTCAGGAGGGGTCCTGAGTGTCCTCGAGGGGTCCTGGAAGGCCTTAAAGGGGTCCCATGGGGGTCTTTAGGGGGTCTCGGTGGTCTTAGGGGGGTCCTGGAAGGCCCTAAAAGGGTCCTGGTGGTCTTAGAGGGGTCCTGGAAGGCCTTAAAGGGGTCCCATGGGGTCTTTAGGGGTCCTGGTGGTCTTAGAGGGGTCCTGGAAGGCCTGCGAGGGGTCCTGTGGCTCTTTAGAGGGGTCCCAGAAAGCCTTAGAAGGGTCCCAGGAGGCCCTCTATGGGGCAGAGACCCCTCCAAAGGGCAGAGACTTCCCTACGGAGCAGAGACCCTTCTATGGGGCGCAGAACCCCCTTTCTATGGGGCTGAGAGCCTTCCACCCCTCACTTCCGCCCGGCTTTGTCGCCACTTCCTGCCCATTCCAAAGATGGCGGCAACACATGTTTGCCCGGCCCCATCGCCGCTTCTGGTTTTTGCCCCTTTTCAAGATGGCGGCGGTGCTAAAGACGCGGCCACTTCCGCCCGGTCGCGTCGCCACTTCCGGCAGGCTCTGCCCGTCTCCAAGATGGCGGTAGCGGGCGGCGGTGCCGGTACCGGTCGCGCCCGGCAGGCCTCGCCCCTCCCCGAGCGGCGCCGCCATGAGGGGGGGGAAGGGGGGGGCGAGCGGTGAGGCGGGGGGGCGGGTGAGGGGCCGCGTCCTGGCGGCCTGGAACAGCGTCAGATACGGTGAGGGGGGGGAACTGGGAATAGAGGGGGGAGGACCGGGAATGGGGGGGGGACACCGGGAATAGAGGGGGGAGGACCGGGAATAGAGAGTGGGGGGAACCGGGAATGGAGAGGAGGGGGACCGGGAATGGAGAGGGGGGGAACCGGGAATAGGGGGGGGGGGACCGGGAATGGAGAGAGGGGAACCGGGAATGGCGGGGGGGGACACCGGGAATGGAGAGGGGGGGAACCGGGAATGGAGGAGGGGAACCGGGAATAGAGAGGGGGGGGGAACACCGGGAATGGGGAGAGAATGGGAGGGGGGGGGGGGCACAGCGGGGAAGGGCACCGGCAACTGAGAGGGGAATAAGGGGGAAGGGGCGGAGGGGGGAACGGGAATGGAGGGGGGTCCCTGCCCCATGGAAAGGTTCCCTGCCCCATAGAGGGGGTTCCCACCCCATAGAGGAGACTCCCAGCCCCATAGAAGGAGGGTCTCTGCCCCATAGAGGGGGTTCCCACCCCATAGAGGAGATCCCAGTCTCAGGGTTGGGGGTTCCCGGCCCCATAGAGGGGGTTCCCAGCCCCACAGAAGAGGGTTCCCGGCCCCACAGAAGAGGGTTCCCGGCCCCATAGAGGGGGTTCCCACCCCATAGAGGAGACTCCCAGCCCCATAGAAGGAGGGTCTCTGCCCCATAGAGGGGGTTCCCACCCCATAGAGGAAATCCCAGTCTCAGGGTTGGGGGTTCCCGGCCCCATAGAGGGGGTTCCCAGCCCCACAGAAGGGGATTCCCGGCCCCACAGAAGAGGGTTCCCGGCCCCATAGAGGGGGTTCCCACCCCATAGAGGAGATCCCAGTCTCAGGGTTGGGGGTCTCCACCCCATAGAGGGGTTCCAAGCCCCATAGAAGGAGGGTCCCTGCCCCATAGAGGGGTTCCCGGGCCCATGGTGGGGTTCCAAGCCCCAAAGAAGGAGGGTCCCTACCCCATAGAGGGGTTCCAAGCCCCATAGAAGGGGGGTCTCTGCCCCATAGAGGTGTCCCTGCCCCATAGAAGGGTTTCTGCCCCATAATTGGGGGGCACTGATAATAGTGGGGGGGGAACTGCAGGGGGAAAATGGGAAGGGGGAGACACAGGAATTTGGGGGAGGAGAGGAGGAAGGAATGGGGGTGTTGAGGGTCCCGGTTTGACCCCCGGTTTCCCCTCCCCGGTGTCCCCCCCCAGGTTGGACCCTGCGCTCGAGGTCCCGGTTGAGCAGAGCCGCCCCTCTGCACCTCCTGGGGCGCCGCTACCGCCCCGACAGCCACGGTGAGGGCCGGGGGGGGGAAAGGGGGGGCTGCGGAGAGGATTAGGGGGGGCTCTGGGGTCCTGGACAGGGTTTGGGGGGGGCTGGGGGGGGGAATTGGGGGGAATAGAGGGGCTGGGGGGAGGATTAGGGGGGGGTTGGGGGGGGCTCTGGGGTCCTGGAGAGGGTTTGGGGGGGCTGGGGGGGGAATAGAGGGGATGGGGGGAGGATTAGGGGGGTTTGGGGGGGTCCTGGAGAGGGTTTGGGGGGGCTGGGGGGGGAATAGAGGGGCTGGGGGGAGGATTTGGGGGGTTTGGGGGTCTCTGGGGTCCTGGAGAGGGTTTGGGGGGGCTGGAGGGAGGATTTGGGGGGGCTTTGGGGTTCTGGAAAGGGTTTGGGGGGGCTAAAGGGAGGATTTGGGGGGGTTTCGGGGGGGCTCTGGGGTCCTGGAGAGGGTTTGGGGGGGCTGGGGGGGAGATTGGGAGGTTTTGGGGTTCAGGGGAGGCTCTGATGAGGTTTTTGGGGGGCTCTGGGGGGGTATTTGACAGCTTTAGTTCTTCAGGGTCAGGTTTAGAGGTTCAGGGGGGGCTTTGCGGATGATTTTGGGGTTCAGGGGGGTTTGGGGGGGCTCTGAGGGGGTTTTGGGGGGCTATGGGGGAGGTTGGGAGGTTTTGGGGTTCAGGGGGAGGTTTTGGGGTTCAGGGGAGGCTCTGATGGGGGTTTTGGGGTACTCTGGGGGGGTGTTTGACAGCTTTACTTCTTCAGGGTCAGGTTTAGAGGTTCAGGGGGGGCTCTGCGGATGATTTTGGGGTTCAGGGGGGGTTTGGGGGGCTCTGAGGGGGAGATTGGGAGGTTTAGGGGTTCAGGGGGAGGTTTTGGGGTTCAGGGGAGGCTCTGATGGGGTTTTTGGGGGCTTCTGGGGGGGGTTTTGGGGGTCTCTGGGGGGGTGTTTGACAGCTTTACTTCTTCAGAGTCAGGTTTAGAGGTTCAGGGGGGGCTCTGCGGGTGGTTTTGGGGTTCCGGGGGAGGGGTTTGTTATTTTTTGGGGTGTCTCTGATGGTTTTGGGGTGCCCCCCCCCCCCTCTTCCAGAGGAGCTTCGTCGGTTCCGGTGCGATTTCTCATCGCGGTTGTGGTTCACGTATCGGCGCGAGTTCGCGGCGCTTCCGGAGTCCCTTTGGAGCACCGACTGCGGTTGGGGCTGTACTCTGCGCTGCGCACAGATGCTCTTGGGCCAAACGCTCATCCTCCACCTCCTGGGGCGCGGTGAGGCACCCCAAAAT
Source organism: Cuculus canorus (assembly GCF_017976375.1). Classification (NCBI taxonomy): domain Eukaryota; kingdom Metazoa; phylum Chordata; class Aves; order Cuculiformes; family Cuculidae; genus Cuculus; species Cuculus canorus. Next base: position 1,029,420 of record NC_071430.1, read on the forward strand.
CCCGGGGGGGACCCCGAAATCCAGGGGGGACCCCAAAACCTGGGGAGGGAGGGGGTGGAAATGGAGAGAGGGGTCTGAAAGCTGAAAGACACCAAAACCCTGAGAGAAAGGGGGAATTAGGGGTTTGTCCGGCAAATTATGGGGGGGCTGAGGGGGACCCCTATATCCAAAGGGGGACCCTGAAATCCAGGGAGGACCCTGAAATCCAGGGGAGACCCCAAAAATGAGGGGGAACCCTAAAACCTGCAGAGGGAGGGGGTGGAAATGGAGAGAGGGGTCTGAAAGCCAAAAGACACCAAAACCCTGAGAGAAAGGGGGAATTAGGGGTTCGTCCGGCAAATATTGGGGGGCTGAGGGGGACCCCGAAATCCGAAGGGGGACCCCGAAGTCCAGGGGGGACCCTGAAATCCAGGGGGGACCCCAAAAATGAGGGGGACCCCTAAAAACCTGGGAGGGAGGGGGTGGAAATGGAGAGAGGGGTCTGAAAGCTGAAAGACACCAAAACCCTGAGAGAAAGGGGGAATTAGGGGTTCATCCGGGAAATATTGGGGGGCTGAGGGGGACCCCGAAATCCAAAGGGGACCCTGAAATCCAGGGGGGACCCCAAAAATGAGGGGGACCCCTAAAAACCTGTGAGGGAGGGGGTGGAAATGGAGAGAGGGGTCTGAAAGCCAAAAGACACCAAAACCCTGAGAGAAAGGGGGAAATAGGGGTTCATCCGGGAAATATTGGGGGGCTGAGGGGGACCCCGAAATCCGAAGGGGGACCCCGAAATCCAGGGGGGGAACCTGAAATCCAGGGGACCCCAAAAATGAGGGGGAACCCTAAAACCTGCAGAGGGAGGGGGTGGAAATGGAGAGAGGGGTCTGAAAGCTGAAAGACACCAAAACCCTGAGAGAAAGGGGGAAATAGGGGCTCATCCGGCAAATATTGGGGGGCTGAGGGGGATCCCAAATCCAAAGAGGGACCCTGAAATCCAGGGGGGACCCCAAAAATGAGGGGGACCCCTAAAAGCCTGGGGAGGGAGGGGGTGGAAATGGAGAGAGGGGTCTGAAAGCTGAAAGACACCAAAACCCTGAGAGAAAGGGGGAATTAGGGGTTCATCCGGGAAATATTGGGGGGCTGAGGGGGACCCCGAAATCCAAAGGGGACCCTGAAATCCAGGGGGGACCCCAAAAATGAGGGGGACCCCTAAAAACCTGTGAGGGAGGGGGTGGAAATGGAGAGAGGGGTCTGAAAGCCAAAGAGACCCCAAAATCCTGAGAGAAAGGGGGGAAATAGGGGTTCAACCAGCAAATATTGGGGGGCTGAGGGGGACCCCGAAATCCAAAGGGGGACCCCAAAAAACCCGATGGGGACCCCCAAAAACCTGAGGTGGGACCCCTAAAATCTCAAGGGGGGATCCCAAAACCCGAGGAAGGACCCCTAAAACTCAGGAGGGACCCCAAAAAACCCGGCAGAGACCCCAAAAACCTGAGGGGGACCCCAAAAACCCAGGAGAGGACCCCTAAAAGTCATGGGGGACCCCCAAAAACCCGGTAGGGACCTCCAAAACCCAAGGGAAGACCCCTAAAAACCTGAGGGGGGATCCCCAAAACCCAAGGAGGGGACCCCAAAACCCAAGGGGGGGCCTCAAAATCCAAGGGGGCCCCCAAAAGCCCAGGAGGGGACCCCTAAAAACCCAAGGGGGACCCCCAAAACTCGGGAGGGACCCCAAAACTCAGGAGGGGACCCCCACAACCCGAGGGAGGACCCCTAAAAACCCGAAGGGGGACCCCCAAAACACCCGAGGGGGACCCCCAAAACCTGGGAGGGACCCCAAAAACTCAGAAGGGGTCCCCCACAAACCCAAGGGGTGACCCTAAAAATCCCGGGAGGGACCCCAAAACCCAAGGGGGGACCCCAAAACCCAAGAGGGGACCCCAAAACCCCCCCTGACCCCCCCTTTTCTCCCCAGACTGGATGTGGCCGGAGGCTCCGGCAGAGCCGGGGTCGCGGTCTCGGCGGCCGAAGGACCCCCACGACGGGCACAGCACCCCCAGTTTGGCACCAGCGCCTCCCAGTTTGGCACCAGGGCCTCCCAGTTTGGCACCAGGACCTCCCAGTTTGGCACCAGGATCTCCCAGTTTGACATCAGGACCTTCCAGTTTGGCACCAGGATCTCCCAGTTTGGCACCAGGATCTCCCAGTTTGGCACCAGGACCTCCCAGTTTGGCACCAGGACCTCCCAGTTTGGCACCAGGACCTTCCAGTTTGGCACCAGGACCTCCCAGTTTGGCACCAGGATCTCCCAGTTTGGCACCAGGACCTCCCCGGATGGAGATGGGATCCATTGGGGCGTCCCCGGGACTCCTCAGGAGGGCCCTGGGATCAGCTCGGATGTCACCGGGACACCCCAGGATGGAGATGGAATCCACTGGGGTGGCACTGGGACCTACTGGGATGGCACCAGGATCCGCTGGGATGTCACTGGGATCACCAGGACACACCAGGATGTCACCGGGACCCCATGGAACGCCACCAGGATCCACTGGGATGTCATTGGGATCCCATGGGATGTCACCAGGACACACCAGGATGTCACCGGGATCCACTGGGATGTCACTGGGATCACCAGGACACACCAGGATGTCACCGGGACCCCATGGAACGTCACCAGGATCCACTGGGATGTCACCGCGATCACCAGGACACACCAGGATGTCACCAGGATCCACTGGGATGTCACCGGGATCACCTGGATCATCACCAGGACGTCCAAGGATGTCACCGGGACTCTCTGGAACATCACCAGGACACACTGGGATGTCACCGGGATCATCTGGAATGTCACCGGGACACACCAGGATGGAGACAGGATCCACTGGGATGTCACCGGGACACACTGGGATGTCACCAGGATCCACTGGGATGTCACTGGGACCCCCTGGAACATCACCAGGATCTACTGGAATGTCACCAGGACACACCAGAACGTCACCGGGACCCCCTGGAACGTCACCGGGACCCCCTGGAACATCTCCAGGAGCCCCTGGAACGTCACCGGGACCTCCTGGAATGTCACTGGGACCTCCTGGAACATCTCCAGGACCTCCTGGGATGTCACCGGGACCCCTTGGAATGTCACCAGGACCCCCTGGAATGTCACCGGGACCCCCTGGAATGTCACTAGGACACACCAGGATGTCACCGGGACCTCCTGGAACATCTCCAGGACCCTCTGGAATGTCACCGGGACCCTCTGGAATGTCACCAGGACCCCCTGGAACATCTCCAGGACCCTCTGGAATGTCACCAGGACCCCCTGGAATGTCACTGGGACCCCCTGGAATGTCACCGGGACCCTCTGGCACATCTCCAGGCCCCTCCGGGACGTCCCCGGCATCGGCTGAGCTGCCCCGACGCCCCCCCAGGCCCGAGCGGGGTCCCTTCACCGCTTCGTCCCCCGTCCCCCCTTTATCGCCGCAGGACGCCGAGCGGTGTCACCGCGCCATCGTCGCCTCCTTCGCCGACCGCCCCGGCGCGCCCTTCGGCATCCATCGCCTCGTGGAGCTCGGCCGCGGCGCCGGCAAGAAAGCGGGGGACTGGTACGGCCCCTCGGTCGTCGCCCACATCCTGCGGTGAGTTTTTTGGGGGGACCCCTCCCTCTCTCCACCCCTTCATTTCTGGGGGGCACCGGGACCCCCTCCCCCAAAAGGACTCGGCTTTTATCCCCGATCGGCGCAGGAAGGCGGTGGAATCGTGTCCGGAGACGCGCGGCCTCTCCGTTTACGTCTCCCAGGACGGCACCGGTAAGCGCCGGATTCGAGGAGGAGAGAGGGGTTGGATTGGATTTGGGGGTTCAGGATTTGATCCCCACCCCCGGGGGGGTCTTTGCCGGTAGTTTATAAAGGGGACGTGGCCGGGCTGGTGCGCGGCGAGGCCGACGGCGGCGGCGAGACGGAGTCGCGGCGAGCTGTCGTGGTGCTGGTGCCGGTGCGGCTCGGCGGGGAGAGCCTCAACCCCCTCTACGTGGACGGCATCAAGGTGGGAAGCGCCGACCGAGCGGCTCCCGGTTGTGCCAAAGGGCTCCCAAGCGGCTCCCGGTTGTGCCAAAGGGCTCCCGAGCGGCTCCCGGTTGTGCCAAAGGGCTCCCAAATGGCTCCCGGTTGTGCCAAAGGGCTCCCAAAGGGCTCCCGGTTGTGCCAAAGGGAGCCTGAGCAGCTCCTGGTTGTGCCAAAGGGGCTCCCGCTTGTGCCAAGGAGCTCCTGAGTGGCTCCCGGTTGTGCCGAGGAGCTTCCGAGTGGCTCCCGGTTGTGCCAAGGGGCTCCTGAGCGACTCCCGGTTGTACCAAAGGGCTCCCGAGTGGCTCCCGGTTGTGCCAAATGGCTCCTGAGTGGCTCCCGGTTGTGCCAAAGGGCTCCCGGTTGTGCCGAGGAGCTCCCGAGTGGCTCCCGGTTGTGCCAAAGGGCTCCCGGTTGTGCCAAAGGGCTCCCGGTTGTGCCAAGGAGCTCCTGAGTGGCTCCCGGTTGTGCCAAAGGGGCTCCCGAGCGGCTCCGGGTTGTGCCAAAGGGCTCCCGGTTGTGCCAAGGGGCTCCCGAGTGGCTCCCGGTTGTGCCAAAGGGGCTCCCGAGCGGCTCCGGGTTGTGCCAAAGGGCTCCCGGTTGTGCCAAGGAGCTCCCAAGTGGCTCCCGGTTGTGCCAAAGGGCTCCTGGTTGTGCCAAAGGGGCTCCTGAGCGGCTCCCGGTTGTGCCATGAGGGTCTCCCGGTGCTGTGAGAGTCTCCCGGTTGTGCCGTGAGGGTCTCCCGGTTGTGCCGTGATGGTGTCCCGGTTGTGCCGAGCGCGCGGCGGTTGTGCGGTGTCTCCGCAGGAGCTGCTGCAGCTCGAGGCGTGTGTGGGTGTCATCGGGGGACGGCCCCGGCACGCGCTCTACTTCCTCGGCTTCCAGGGTACGGGGGGGCCCCGAAACCCCTCTGCACCCCCAAAACCCCCCAAACCCCCCTCTGCACCCCCAAAACCCTCCCCACCCCCTCCCTTTACCCCTTCGGAACCCCCAAACCCCCCCTTTACCCCCTCTGCACCCCCAAACCCCCAGACCCCCCCTCTGCCCCCCCCACCCCCCCTTTACCCACTCTGAACCCCCAAACCCCCCCTTTGACCCCCCCAAATCCCATTTTGCCCCGTCTGCCCCCCCAAACCCCCTTCTGCCCCCCCAAACTCTCTTTACCTCCTCTGAACCCCCAAACCCCCCCTTTGCCCCCCCAAACCTCCTCTGCCCCCCAAAACCCCCCCTTTGACCCCCCCAAATCCCTCCTTTTGCCCCCACTGCACCCCCAAACCCCCCAACCTCCCCTCTTTACCCACTCTGAACCCCCAAACCCCCCCTTTGACCCCCCCAAATGCCCCCCTTTTGCCCCCTCTGCCCCCCCAAACTCTCTCTTTACCTCCTCTGAACCCCCAACCCCCCCCCCTTTGCCCCCCCAAACCCCTCCTGCACCCCCCAAATCCTTCCCCCCTCGGCCATGAGGGAGGGGTCCCTGTTGATTTGGGGGTTCCCTATTAATTTGGGGGTTCCCTATTGATTTGGGGGGGTCCCTATTAATTTAGGGGGTCCCTATTGATTTGGGGGGGTCCCTATTCAATTGGGTGACCCCTATTAATTTGGGGGTTCCCTATTAATTTGGGGGGTCCCTATTAATTTGGGGGTATTCCCTTTTAATTTGGGGGGGTCCCTATTTATTTGTGGGGGTTCTCTGTTGATTTGTGGGGGGGTCCCTGGTGGTTTGGGGGTTCCCTGGTGATTGGGGGGGCGGTTCCAGCCATGAGGAGGGGTCTCTGTTGATTTTTTGGGGGGGGGGGGTCCCCCAATATTTCCCTTTCTCCCCCCCAGACGATTCGCTGCTCTTCCTCGACCCCCACCTCTGCCAGTCCAGCGTCGACACCTCCCGACAGGGCTTCTCCCTCCAGGTGACAAAGGGGGGGTCCCCCAAACCCTGGAGCACCCCCAAACCCCCCCTGTGACCCCCCAAACCCCTCTGACCCCCCAAACACCCCCTGTGACCCCCCAAACCTCTCTGACCCTCTAAACACCCCCTGAGCCCCCCCTAAACCCCTGTGACCCCCCAAACCTCTCTGACCCCCCAAATCTCCTCAGCCCCCCCAAACACCCCCTGTGACCCCCCCAAACCCCTGTGACCCCCCAAACCTCTCTGACCCCCCAAACCCCCCCTGTGACCCCCCCAAACCCCTCTGACCCCCCAAACACCCCCTGTGACCCCCCAAACCCCTCTGACCCCCTCAATCACTTCAGTCCCCCCAAACCCCTCTGACCCCCCCCTAACTCCCCCTGACCCCCCCAAAACTCTGCCCCCCAAAACCTCTTCTGACCCCCCTCAAACCCCTCTGACCCCCCAAACACCCTCTGAACCCCCAAACCCCACTGACCCCCCAAACAACCCCTCTGACCCCCCCAAACACCCCCTGAGCCCCCCAAACCCCACTGACCCCCCAAACCCCTCTGACCCCCCCAAACACCCCCTGAGCCCCCCAAACCCCTGTGACCCCCCAAACAGCCCCTGAGCCCCCCCCAAACCCCTGTGACCCCCCAAACACCCCCTGTGACCCCCCAAACCTCTCTGACCCTCCAAACCCCCCCTGTGACCCCCCCAAACCCCTCTGACCCTCCAAACCCCCCCGAACCCCCCCAAAACTCTGCCCCCCAAAACCTCTCCTGACCCCCCCCCAAACCCCTCTGACCGCCCCCAAACCACTTCAGTCCCCCCCAAACCTCCTGAGGCCCCAAAATCCCAATCCCCCCCAATCCCCCTGACCCCCCCCAAAACTCTCTGCCCCCCCAAACCCTTCTGACCCCCCCAAACCCCTGTGACCCCCCAAAACTCTTCCCCCCCAGTCCTTCCACTGCCGCTTCCCGCGGAAGATGCCCTTCTCCAGGATGGATCCCAGTTGCACCATCGGCTTCTACGCCGCCGGCGGTGCCGAACTGGAGGCGCTGTACGACCGTCTGTCCCGCGTGAGCCCCCCCGAACCCCAAAATCCACCCCTGAACCCCAAAATCCACCCCTGAACCCCCAAATCCTCCCCTGAGCCCCTAAACCCCTCCCAAATCCGCCCCAAATCCCCTCCTGCTTCTACGCCGGCACCAAACTGGAGGCGCTGTGCAACCGTCTGTACCGTGTGAGCCCCCCCGAACCCCAAAATCCACCCCTGAACCCCCAAAATCCACCTCTGGACCCCCCAAATCCTCTCTGAACCCCCAAAAACCCCTCCTGAACCCCTAAAACCCTCCCAAATCCTCTCCTGCTTCTACGCCGGCACCAAACTGGAGGCGCTGTGCGACCGTCTGTCCCGCGTGAGCCCCCGCGAACCCCAAAATCCACCTCCGAACCCCAAAATCCCCCTCTGAACCCCCAAAATCCCCCTCTGAACCCCTCAAAATCCTCTCTGAACCCCGAAAATCCCCTCCTGAACTCCTAAACCCCTCCCAAATCTGCCCCAAATCCCCTCCTGCTTCTATGCTGGTGCTGAACTGGAGGCGCTGTGCAACTGTCGTGCGTGAGCCCCCCCTGAACCCCCAAATCCACCTCCGAACCCCAAAATCCACCCCTGAACCCCAAAATCCCCTCCTGAACCCCCAAAATCCCCATCTGAACCCCTAAACCCCTCCCAAATCCGCCCCAAATCCCCTCCTGCTTCTACGCCGGCGCCGAACTGGAGGCACTGTGCGACCGTCTGTGCCGCGTGAGCCCCCCCCGAACCCCAAAATCCTCCCCTGAACCCCCCCCGAACCCCTAAATCCGACCCAAATCCCCCCTTAATTAACCCGGGGACCCCAAAATCCATCCCAACTCCTTAGTCTTCATTGGGGGGGGCAGTCAGTTTTGGGGTGCCCCTCCTCCCCCCGTTTCTAACCCCTCCCTTTCCCCCCCCCAGGTGCTGGCCCCCCCCTCAGCGCCCCGGTACCCCCTTTTCACGCTGACCGAGGGGTGCGCGCCGGAGCCCCCCCCGACCCCCCCAAACCCTCCGGGGCCCCCCTGCACCGGCAAGCGCCCCAAAACCCCCGCCGGCGACGACTTCGTCTTCCTGTGACCCCCCCCCCTCCTGCACCCCATAACGGACTCAGGAACCCCCAAAACCCACCCTGGGACCCCCCCCGCACCCCAAAACCACCTCAGGACCCCCCCAAAGCCCACCCTGGGACCCCCCCCTGCACCCCAAAACCACCTCAGGACCCCCACAAAACCCACCCTGGGACCCCCCCGCACCCCAAAACCACCTCAGGACCCCCCCAAAATCCACCCTGGGACCCCCCCCGCACTTCAAAACCACCTCAGGACCCCCCCAAAATCTACCCTGGGACCCCCCCGCACCCCAAAACCACCTCAGGACCCCCGTAGAACCCACCCTGGGACCCCCCTGCACCCCAAAACCCCTCCTGGGACCCCCCCCGCACCCCAAAACCACCTCAGGACCCCCCCAAATCCTCCCTGCCCCCCCCCAGTGGCTCGGGGGTCCCCCACATCCCCCCCAAAGTTGGATTCCAGAGCTCAGGATCATGGGCGGGGGGTGAAGATTTATTGTCCCCCCAAAATAAAGCACTCCCCCCCCCATCGCAAAGGTCTTTTGTTTTCCTATGTTTTAAGGGGGGGGTGTCCTGCCCCCCCCTTTTTTGGGGGTCCCGGCCCCCCCTTTTTTGCGCCGAAGCTGCCGGAAGCGTAAGCGCCGCGGGTTGAGGCCAAAGGCTGCCAATCGCCCCCCCGTAAATTCCCGCCCCCCCAAACGCACTTTGGGGGCGCGGGGGGGTCGGAGGGAGGGTTTTGGGGGGGCAGAGGGTTTGGGGGGGCTCGGGGGGACCCCCCCGTTTTCCAGGCGTTTCCGTTTCTCTCGGCTTTTCTTTCCCACTTTCGGCTTGGCCGGAGCCAGGGGGGGCGGCTCAGGGCTGGGGGGGGAATAAAAGGGGTGAGAGGGGGACCCCAAAACCACCAGGGTCCCCCCAAATCGCTGCAGGGCCCCCCCAAGCCCCCAAATCCCTCCCCACCCCCCCAGTGACCCCCAAAACCACACTGTAACCCTTCTTGACCCCCCCCAAATGGACCACAGCCCCCCCCAAATTCCCTGTAGCCCCCCCAAAATGGACCCCAGAGCCCCCCAAAATCCCTCTCAGGGCCCCCCCAAACCCCCCTGTAGCTCCTCCTGACCCCCCACAAATGAACCATAGCACCCCGCAGACACCCCCAAATCTCTTGTAGCCCCCCCAAAACCCACTATAGCCTCTCCTGAGCCCCCCAAATGAACCATATCCCCCCCCAGCACCCCTATAGCCCCCCCAAACCCCTTCAGGCCCCCCCCAATCCCCCAACACCCTTGTAGCCCCTCAAAAGCCCCCAAAACCCCCTGTAGCCCCCCCCAGATGGACCGTAGCCCCCCAAAACCCCCCTGTAGTCCCCCCAGATGGACCATAACCCCCCAAAACCCCCCTGTAGCCCCCCCAGATGGACCATAGCCCCCCAAAACCCCCCTGTAGCCCCCCAGATTGACCATAGCCCCCCAAAATCCCCCCTGTAGCCCCCCCAGATGAACCATAGCCCCCCAAAACCCCCCTGTAGCCCCCCCAGATGAACCATAGCCCCCCAAAACCACCCCTGTAGCCCCCCCAGATGGACCATAACCCCCCCTGTAGCCCCCCTAGATGGACCATAGCCCCCCCCAAAACCCCTGTAGCCCCCCCAGATTGACCATAGCCCCCCCAAACCCCCCTGTAGCCCCCCAGATAGACCATAACCCCCCAAAACCCCCCTGTAGCCCCCCCAGATTGACTATAGCCCCCCAAAACCCCCCTGTAGCCCCCCCAGATGAACCATAGCCCCCCAAAACCCCCCTGTAGCCCCCCCAGATGGACCATAGCCCCCCAAAAAACCCCTGTAGCCCCTCCAGATGGACCATAGCCCCCCAAAAACCCCCTGTAGCCCCTCCAGATGGACCATAGCCCCCCAAAACCCCCCTGCAGCCCCCCCAGATTGACCATAACCCCCCAAAACCACCCCTGTAGCCCCTCCAGATGGACCATAAACCCCCCAAACCCCCCCTCAAAAAGCACTCAATGCCCCCCAAACCCCCCTCAAAGCCACTTTAGCCCTCCCAGCCCCCCCCAAACCCTCGTGGCCCCCCCAAAATCTCACCCCTCCGCCAAGGATTTCAGGATGAGCAGCTTCTTCTTGCCGTCGCGCGCCCGCCGGCTGTAGTTGGCCTGATCCTGCCGCTCCTCTTGCTCCGATCTACACCGGGGGGTGATGCTGAGCACCCCAAAAACCTCGGGGGGGGCACAGGACCCCCCAATCCCCCCCTGTTTTGATTTGGGGCCCCCCCTCACCGATACATGCAGGTCTTGCGCAGCGAACACCAGCGATTCAGTTCTTTGTCGTCTGCTGCCAGGATCTGGGGGGGGGAAGGAATAACTTGGGGGGGGCCCAGAGGTTGTTTTGGGGGGTCACAAAGGTTTTTGAGGGGTTTGGGGGGGAAATTGAGGGGTTTGAGGGGGCCCTGGGAGGTTTTGGGGGGGGGACACGGGAGTTTGAAGGGTCTCTGAGGGGTTTTGGGGGTCTCTGAGGGGGGCAGAGAGGGGGTTGGGGGGTGGGGAATAGGATTTGGGGGGACCCTGAGGGTTTTGGGGGGCCCTGAGGGATTTTGGGGGGGGGCTGAGGGGTTTGAGGGGGCCCTGGGAGTTTTCTTTTGGGGGGGACACAGGAGTTTGAGGGGTCCCTGAGGGGCTTTGGGGGTCTCTGAGGGGGGCAGAGAGGGGGTTGGGGGGGGGGGAATAGGATTTGGGGGGACCCTGAGGGTTTTGGGGGGCCCTGAGGGATTTAGGGGGGGGCTGAGGGGTTTGAGGGGGCCCTGGGAGTTTTCTTTTGGGGGGGACACAGGAGTTTGAGGGGTCCCTGAGGGGCTTTGGGGGTCTCTGAGGGGGGCAGAGAGGGGGTTGGGGGGGGGGGGAATAGGATTTGGGGGGACTCTGAGGGTTTGGGGGGGCCTTGAGGAGGTTGGGGGGGCGCTGAGGGATTTGGGGGGGCTGAGGGGGTTTTAATGGGGGGTCCCAGGAGTTTGAGGGGTCCCTGAGGGGTTTAGGGGATCTCTGAGGGGGGCAGGGAGGGGTTTGGGGGGTGCCCTGAGAAATTTGAGGGGGGTACAGGAGTTTGGGGGGGGACCCTGAGGGATTTGGGGGTCCCTGAGGGGGTCTGGGGGGGTCACAAAGGTTTTGGGGAGCCCGGCAGGGGGGGGTTCTCCCTCTCCAGCGCCTCTTGGAAGTGCGATTTGCAGCACTGTTTGCTTTGGGGGAGGCGATGTGGCTGTGTCCATTGGGAATTGGGGGGAAAGGGGGGAAATTGGGGGGGTCAGGGGGGGGCAAAAGGGATTTGGGGGGGTCTTTAGAGGCGTTTCTGGGGGGCAAAAGGGGTTTGGGGTCAATCAGGATGAGTTTGAAGAGGTTCATTCCACTCATTTCTGTGATGAGTTGTGCCCGGTCTCAGCCTTAGGGGATGTTTAGGAGCTATTGGGGGGGGCAAAGCATTTTGGGGGGGTCTTTGGGGGTTTAGGGGGGGCAAAAGGGATTTGGGGGGGGTCCTTAGAGGCGTTTCTGGGGTGCAAAAGGGATTTGGGGTCAGTCAGGATGAGTTTGAAGAGGTTCCTTCCACTCATTTCTGTGATGAGTTGTGCCCGGTCTCAGCCTTAGGGGATGTTTAGGAGCAATTGTGGGGGGGCAAAGCATTTTGGGGGGGTCCTGGAGGTTTTGGGGGTGCCGGGGGGGGGGGTGTGTTCTTTTGGGGTGTCACCTCCTCGGTGGTGAGGCCGAAGTCGCAGGGGACGACGCGTCGGTATTTGAAGCGACACGGGAGGTCCCCAATCAGGTCCTCGTAGTCCAGGCTGTAAAACTCATCCACGTAGCGCTCGAAAGGGCCGTCGGCTGCCAAAAAAGGGGGCGCACGGGGGGTTTGGGGGGGCCCTGAGGGAGTTGGGGGGGTCCTGAAGGATTTGGGGGGGGCCTGAGGGATTTGGGGGGGCCCCTGGGAGGTTTTGGGGGGGGGTCATAGGAGTTTGAGGGGTCCTTGAGGGGTTTAAGGGGTCTCTGAGGGGGGCAGAAAAGGGTTTTGGGGGGCATAGGGATTTGGGGGGGCCCTGAGGGATTTGGGGGGGCCCCTGGGAGGTTTTGGGGGGGGGCATAGGAGTTTGAGGGGTCCGTGAGGGGTTTAGGGGGTCCCGGAGGGGAGCAGAAAAGGGGTTTGGGGGGGTATAGGGATTTGGGGGGGCCCTGAGAGGTTTGGGGAGGCCCTGAGAGGTTTGGGGGGGGCCTGAGAGGATTGGGGGGGGGGCACCAAGGGGTTTTGGGGGGGACACAGGAGTTTGAGGGGTCCCTGAGGGGTTTAGGGGGTCTCTGAGGGGGGCAGAAAAGGGTTTTGGGGGCATAGGGATTTGGGGGGGGGCCTGAGATATTTGGGGGGGCCCTGAGCGGTTTGGGGGGACCCTGAGAGGAGTTGGGGGGGGCCACAGGGACTTGGGGGGGCCCTGGGAGGGTTTCGGGGGGACCCCTGAGATATTTGGGGGGGCCCTGGGAGGGTTTGGGGGGGACCCTGAGAAATTTGGGGGGGCCCTGGGAGGGTTTGGGGGGGCCCCTGAGAGATTTGGGGGGGGCACAGAGAGCTTAGGGGGGGTCTGAATGGGTTTGGGGGGGACCCTGAGAGGTTTGGGGGGGCGGGCACAGAGGGTTTTGGGGGGGTCAGAGGGGATTGGGGGGGGGGGGGTGTCCCATTTTTGGGGTCCCCCCCTTCTTACCGGGGTCGAAGCGCGGTTTCTCCCTCTCGAGCGCCTCCCGGAACCGGGATTTGCGGCGCCGGTTGCCGTTTGCCGGGGGGGAGCGGTGGCGTTTCGGGGGGGGCGGCGCCGCCGCCTCGTAGTCTGCGTCCATCTGCGAATTTGGGGGGGTCCGGGGGGGGTCAGGGAGGGAGTTTTGGGGGGGCAAAAGGGGATTGGGGGGCTCTTGGGGGTCTTTTTCCACCCTCATTTGTGTCATGAGTTACTCCCGGTCTCAGCCTGGGGGGGGTAAGGAGGGAGTTGGGGGGTACTGTGCATTTTGGGGGGGGCTACAGGAATTTGGGGGGGTCCCGGAGGTGTTTGGGGGGGGTAAAAGGGGTTTGGGGGCGATGAAGATGAGTTTGGGGGTCTTTTTGCACCCTCATTTGTGTCATGAGTTACTCCCGGTCTCAGCCTGGGGGGGTAAGGAGGGAATTGGGGGGTACTGTGCATTTTGGGGGGGCTTTTTGGGGGGAATTGGGGATCCGGGGGGGGCAGAGGGGTTTTGGGGGTCCCGGGGAGGGGGTGTGAAGGGAATTTGGGGGTCCCCCACTCACCACAAAGTCGGGGTCCTCACAGTGCGGCTCCGGCTCAGCCTCAGCTCGACCCGACCATGAGTCCCAGTTCCAATCGTCTATTGGGGGGACAAAAGGGGGGGACACGGTGACAATGGGGGGGACAAAGGGGGGGACAATGGGGGGGACAAAGGGGGAGACAATGGGGGGACAATGGGGGGGGACAAAAGGGGGGGACGCGGTGACAATGGGGGGACAAAGGGGGGGACAATGGGGGGACAATGGGGGGGACAAAGGGAGGACAAAGGGGGGCACAATGAGGGGAACAAAGGGGAGGACAAAAGGGGGACAAAGGGGGGGACACGGTGACAATGGGGGGACAAAGGGGGGGACAATGGGGGGGACAATGGGGGGGACAAAAGGGGGGACAAAGGGGGGGACACGGTGACAATGGGGGGACAAAGGGGGGACAATGGGGGGACAAAGAGGGGGACAATGGGGGGGACAAAGGGGGGACAAAGGGGGGGACAGTGGGGGGGACAAAAGGGGGGACAAAGGGGGGGACAAAGGGGGGGACACGGTGACAATGGGGGGACAAAGGGGGGACAATGGGGGGACAAAGAGGGGGACAATAGGGGGGACAAAGGGGGGGACAATGGGGGGACAAAAGGGGGGACACGGTGACAATGGGGGGACAAAGGGGGGACAATGGGGGGACAAAAGGGGGGACACGGTGACAATGGGGGGACAAAGGGGGGACAATGGGGGGCACAATGAGGGGAACAAAGGGGGGGAAAAAGGGGGGACAAAGGGGGGGACAATGGGGGGACAAAGGGGGAATAAAGGGGGGACAAAGGAGGGATAAAGGGGGGATAAAGGGGGGGACAAAGGGAGGGAAAAGGGGGGAAAAGGGGGGGACAATGGGAGGGATAAAAGGGGGACAAAGTGGGGGATAATGGGGGGACAAAGGGGGGGACGCGGTGACATTGTGGGGGACAAAGTCGGGGTGTGGGGGGGGGTTCTCACCCTCCTCTTCCTCCTCTTCCTCCTGGAACTGCGGTTTCTCCGTCTCCTCCAGACCATAATATTCCTCTCCGAAGCATTCCTGGGGGGAATTCGAGGGGGAATTGGGGGGGGGGGTTCAGGGGGGGCACAGCGGTTTGGGGCATTTCAGAGCTGTTTTGGGGCATTTCGGGGTGGTTTGGGGCATTTTGGGGGCGTTTGGGTGTATTTGAGGGCATTTTAGGGATATTTCGGTGTATTTTGGGGCTGTTTGGGGCATTTTGGAGGTGTTTGGGGCTATTTTGGGGCATTTGGAGGGTATTTTGGGGGTGCTTGGGGGCATTTTGGAGCCATTATGGGGCTATTTTGGGGCATTTTGGTGTATTTTAGGGGTGTTTTGGGGCATTTTGAGGGCATTTGGGGGTATTTTGGTGTCTTTCAGGGGTGCTTTGGGGCATTTTGGGGGCGTTTGGGGGTATTTTGGTGTCTTTCAGGGCTATTTTGGGGCGTTTTGGGGGCATTTGGGGGTATTTTGGTGTCTTTCAGGGGTGTTTTGGGGCATTTTGGGGCCGTTTCGGGGTATTTTGGGGCATTTTGGAGGGTATTTGGGGGTATTTTGGGGCATTTTGGGGGCGTTTGGAGGTATTTTGGTGTCTTTCAGGGGTGTTTTGGGGCATTTTGGGGGCGTTTGGGGCTATTTGGGGTCATTTTGGGGCTATTTTGGGGCATTTTGGGGCCGTTTGGGGCTATTTGGGGTCATTTTGGGGCTATTTTGGGGCATTTTGTGGCCATTTGGGGCTATTTTGGGGCATTTTGGGGCCGTTTGGGGGTATTTTGGGGCATTTTGGGGGCGTTTGGGGGTATTTTGGTGTCTTTCAGGGGTGTTTTGGGGCATTTTGGGGGCGTTTGGGGGTATTTTGGGGCTATTCTGGTGTATTTTAGGGGTATTTTGGGGCATTTTGGGGGCGTTTGGGGGCGTTTGGGGGTATTTTGGTGTCTTTCAGGGCTGTTTTGGGGCATTTTGGGGGTGTTTGGGGGCATTTTGGTGTCTTTTAGGGGGTGTTTTGGGGCATTTTGGGGGCGTTTGGGGCTATTTTGCGTTTATTCTGGTGTATTTTAGGGGGGGTTTGGGGCATTTTGGTGGTGTTTTGGTGCATTTTGGGGGCGTTTGGGGGTATTTTGGGGCGTTTTGGGGGCAGTTTGGGGCCATTTGGGGGTATTTTGGGGGCGTTTGGGGGTATTTGGGGGCGTTTCGGGGGGTTCTCACCGCCATGGCGCGGTCGTGCCGTTCGGGGTGGAAGTCTCCGCGCAGGAGGTGGTGGGGGAGGCGCAGGAGGGCGTCTCCCGAGGCGTCGCGGAGGCGCTGCAGTCGCGCGCTCAGAGCCGCTCGGCGCAGGTTCTTGAGCTGCTGCAGCTCCTGCTGCGCCCGCAGCCGCGCCTGCGAACCCCAACACCGCCCCCGTCACGCGGGCAGGGGGGACACACGGACAGACGGACAGGGCAGGGGGACAGAAAGGGCGGAGGGACAGACGGACAGACGGGTCAGGGGGACAGAGAGACAGACAGACAAACAAGGTGGGGACAGACGGACAGAAGAGTCAGGGGGACGGGGGGACAGATGGACAGACAGACAGGACAGGGGGACAGACGGACAGACGGACAGACAGACAGGGCAGGGGGACAGACGGACAGACGTACAGGGCAGGGGGACAGAAAGGGCGGAGGGACAGACAGACAGACGGGTCAGGGGGACAGGGGAACAGACGGACAGACAGATGGGTTAGGGGGACAGACAGACAAACAGACAAACAGGGCAGAGGAACAGACAGACAGACAGATGGATTAGGGGGACAGACAGAAAGGGCAGAGAGACAGACGGACAGGAGGATCAGGAGGACAGATGGACAGGACAGGGAAACAGATGGACAGACAGACAGACAAGGCAGGGGGACAGACGGACAGAAGGGTCAGGGGGACGGACAGACAGACAGGGCAGGGGGACAGATGGGTCGGGGGACAGACGGACAAACAAGGCAGGGGGACAGACGGACAGGAGGGTCAGGAGGACAGACAGACAGGGCAGAGGGACAGACGGACAGACAGACAGGGCAGGGGGACGGACGGACAGCGCAGAGAGGGCAGGGGGACGGACAGACAGACAGACGGGTCAGGGGACAGATAGACAGACAGACCGACACAACAGCATTGGAGGGGAAAAAGAGAGATGGGCACAGCGGCACTGGGGGGGACAGACAGACGGACATGGGGACGTTGGAGGGGGACAGACGGACACAGCGGCACTGGAGAAGGAACAAACAGACGGACATGGGGACGTTGGAGGGGACAGACAGACGGACATGGGGATGTTGGAGGGGGACAGACGAACACAGCAGTACAGGGGGGATGGACAGATTGTGGGGGGACAGACGGGACGCCGGAGGTGGGGACGGACGGAACACCAGGGGACAGACGGACGGACAGATGGACGGACGGCCGCCCCTCACCTTCTTCTTCTTCTCTTTGAGCCTCTCGCGCTTCTCCTTCCGGCGCTCATCGCGGCGCCGCACCGAGGAGGGGATTTGGCGCGGGAACGTCTGTACCTACAGCCCAAAAAGCCATCGGCACAACTTGGGGAGGGGGGGACCCCCAAATCCCCTCCCCTGAACCCCCAAATCCTCCCCTGAACCCCCAAATCCCCTCCTGAACCCCCAAATCCCCTCCTGAACCCCCAAATTCCCTCCACAAACCCCCAAATCCCCCCACGAACCTCCAAATCCCCTCCCCGAACCCCCAAATCCTCCCACGAACCTCCAAATTCCCTCCCCTGAACCTCCAAATCACTTCCTGAACCCCCAAATCCCCTCCACAAACCGCCAAATCCTTCCCGAATCCCCAAATCCCCTCCACAAACCCCCAAATCCTCCCCTGAACCCCCAAATCACTCCCTGAACCCCCAAATCACTCCCTGAACCCCCAAATCCCCTCCACAAACCCCCAAATCACTTCCTGAACCCTCAAATCCTCTCCTGAACCACCAAATCCCCTCCCCTGAACCCCCAAATCCCCCCCGGAACCTCCAAATCACTTCCTGAACCCCCAAATCCCCTCCCCTGAACCCCCAAATCCCTTCCTGAACCCCCACATCCTCCCCAAACCCCCTCCTGAACCCCCAAATCCCTTCCTGAACCCCCAAATCCCCCCCACGAACCTCCAAATCACTTCCCGAACCCCCAAATCCCCTCCCCTGAACCCCCAAATCCCCTCCACAAACCCCCAAATCCTCCCCTGAACCCCCAAATCCCCTCCCCAAACCCCCAAATCCCCTCCCCGAACCCCCAAATCACTTCTTGAACCCCCAAATCCCCTCCCCGAACCCCCAAATCCTCCCCTGAACCCCCAAATCCCCTCCTGAACCCCCAAATCACTTCCTGAACCCCCAAATCCCCTCCCCTGAACCCCCCCAAAAAAACCTGCTCGGCTCCCGGTTCCTCGAAGCGGAAGTTGTACCGACGCTCGAAATCCTCCTGACGGGCCAAGAAGAGCTCCCCCTCATCCGAGGAATCGGGGGGGGCCCTGGGGGGGCAAAAAGGGGGTGAGGGGGGAAATGGGGGGGGTTGGAGGGGGAAATAGGGGGTGAAGGGGGAAATGGGGGGGTTTGGAGGGGGAAATAGGGGGTGAGGGGGGGAAATGGGGGGGTTTAGAGGGGGAAATAGGGGGTGAGGGGGGGAAATGGGGGGTTTGGAGGGGGAAATAGGGGGTGAGGGGGGAAATGGGGGGGTTTGGGGGGGGAAATAGGGGGTGAGGGGGGAAATGGGGGGGGTTGGAGGGGGAAATAGGGGGTGGGGGGGAAAATGGGGGGGTTTGGAGGGGGAAATAGGGGGTGAGGGGGAGAAATGAGGGGTTTGGAGGGGGAAATAGGGGGTGAGGGGGGGAAATGGGGGGGTTTGGAGGGGGAAATAGGGGGTGAGGGGGAAAATGGGGGGGTTTGGAGGGGGAAATAGGGGGTGAGGGGGGGAATGGGGGGGTTTGGAGGGGGAAATAGGGGGTGAGGGGGGGAAATGGGGGGGTTTAGAGGGGGAAATAGGGGGTGAGGGGGGGAAATGGGGGGTTTGGGGGGGAAATAGGGGGTAAAGGGGGGAAATGGGGGGGTTGGAGGGGGAAATAGGGGGTGAGGGGGGAAATGGGGGGGGTTGGAGGGGGAAATAGGGGGTGGGGGGGAAAATGGGGGGGTTTGGAGGGGGAAATAGGGGGTGAGAGGGAGAAATGAGGGGTTTGGAGGGGGAAATAGGGGGTGAGGGGGGGAAATGGGGGGGTTTGGAGGGGGAAATAGGGGGTGAGGGGGAAAATGGGGGGGTTTAGAGGGGGAAATAGGGGGTGGGGGGGGAATGGGGGGGTTTGGAGGGGGAAATAGGGGGTTGGAGGGGAAATGGGGGGTTGGAGGGGGAAATAGGGGGTGAGGGGGAGAAATGGGGGGGTTTAGAGGGGGAAATAGGGGGTGGGGGGGAATGGGGGGGTTGGAGGGGGAAATAGGGGGTGAGGGGGGGAAATGGGGGGGTTGGAGAGGGGGAAATAGGGGGTGAGGGGGCGAAAATGGGGGGGTTTGGAGGGGGAAATAGGGGGTGAGGGTGGGAAATGGGGGGGGTTGGAGGGGGAAATAGGGGGTAAAGGGGGGAAATGGGGGGGTTTGGAGGGGGAAATAAGGGGTGAAGGGGGGAAATGGGGGGGTTTAGAGGGGGAAATAGGGGGTGAGGGGGGGAAATGGGGGGGTTTGGAGGGGGAAATAGGGGGTGAGGGGGGGAATGGGGGGGTTTGGAGGGGGAAATAGGGGGTGAGGGGGGAAATGGGGGGGATTGGAGGGGGAAATAGGAGGTGAGGGGGGGGAATGGGGGGGTTGGAGGGGGAAATCGGGGGTGAGGGGGGGTTTTGGGGGGTCCTGAGGAGAAATGGGGGTGAAGGGGGGGCAATGGGGGGTTTTGGGGTGCGTTGGGGGGCACGGGGGGGGTCTTGGGGGTCAATTTGGGGTAAGGGGTTTGAGAGGAATTTGGGGTGCAGGGGGGGTTGGGGAGGATTTGGGGTGCAGGGAAATGTTGGGGGGCCCGGGGGTGGTTCTTGGGGGGCAATTTGGGGTGCAGGGGGGGTGTCCGTACCCTTGGTCCCCCCCCTCGTCGCTGTCGTCGTGGCGGTATCCGCGTTCCAGGATGTAATCGCGCAGGAATCGCTCTCCGGGATCCAAATCCGGATCCGACCAGAACTGCCGCAGGGGGGCCTGGCGGCAAAATCGGGGTGCAGAGGGGAGTTTTGGGGTGCAGGGGGGGAGTTTGGGGGGCTTGAGGTGAAGGAGGGGGGGCTGCGGTGCAGGGGAGGGGTTGGGGGGTTTGAAGGGCGTTGGGGGGCACAGGGGGGATTGGGGGCGTTTGGGGGTACAGAGGAGATTTTGGGGTGCAGGGAGTGTTGGGGGACTTAGAGGAGTTTGGGGAGTTTTGGGGTGCAAAAGGGGTTTTGGGGTACAGAGGGTTGGGGGGCGCAGGGGAGGTGTGGGGGGTGCAGAGGGATTTGGGGTCCGGGGTGGGAGGAGATCCTGGGGGGGGATTTTGGGGTGCAGGGGGTGTTTGGGGGGGTCTTGGAAAGGGATTTTGGGGTGCGGGGGGGATGGGAGGAGGTCCTGGGGGGGATTTTGGGGTGCAGGGGGTGTTTGGGGGGGTCTTGGAGAGGGATTTTGGGGTGCGGGGGGGGGGTGGGAGGAGGTCCTGAGGGGGGATTTTGGGGTGCAGGGGGGGTTCTGGGGGTTGGATTTGGGGTTTGAGGGGGGTCTTCGCGGGGGCCGAGGGGGATTTGGGGGTGCAGAGGGGTTTTGGGGGGGCTCAGGGCTGCCCCCCCCTTCTCACCAGGTCCTGCAGTGGCTCGGGGGGGGGCGGCCCCCCCTGACCCTTCAGCCAACGCACGTAATCTTCCTCCTCCTCCTCCTGGGGGGGCACAGAGTCACCCCCAAATCCCCCCCCCTGCACCCCAAAATCCCAAACCCCAGAACCCCCCCAAACTCCATCCCCAAATCCCCCCCAGGACCCCCCAAACCCCCAATTCCAACCCCCAAGACCCACCCCCCACAAATCCCCCTCTAAGACCCCCCCCCCCAAAACCTCCCGCACCCCAAAACTCCCATCTAGGACACCCCCAGACCCCAAATCCCCCCCCAAGACCCCCCTCAAACCCCAAATCCAACCCCCAGAACCCCCCCAAACACCCCCTGCACCCCAAAATCCCCCCCCAGGACCTCCTCCCACCTCAATCCCCCCCCCCCCAGCACCCCAAAACTCCCATCTAGGACACCCCCAGACCCCAAATTCCCCCCAGGACCCCCCTCAAGACCCCAAATCCCCCCCAAGTTCCCCCCCAAACCCCAAATCCAACCCCCAGAACCCCCCCAAACACCCCCTGCACCCCAAAATCTCCCCCCAGGACCTCCTCCCTCCTCAATCCCCCCCCAGCACCCCAAAACTCCCATCTAGGACCCCCCCCACTCCCCCACCCCCCAAAATCCCCCTCCGAGGACCCCCCCCGACCCCAAATCCACCCCCCCCCCCCCCAGGACCCCCCTCGAGACCCCAATTTCCCCCCCAAGACCCCCCTCAAACCCCAAATCCAACCCCCAGAACCCCCCTAAACAATGCCTGCACCCCAAAATCCACCCCCAAGATTCCCCCCCAGGACCTCCTCCCACCTCAACACCCCCCCCGGCACCCCAAAACTCCCATCTAGGACACCCCCGACCCCAAATTCCCCCCAGGATCCCCCTCGAGACCCCAAATCCCCCCCCAAGACCCCCCCCAAACCCCAAATCCAACCCCCAGAACCCCCCCAAACACCCCCTGCACCCCAAAATCCGCCCCCCCGCCCCACCTTCTCTTTGGGGGTGCGGCTGCGGGGCCGCAGCAGGGCTGAGCCCCCCCCTTCCTCCTCCTCTTCCTCACTATCGGCGACGAAGGCTCGGAAGCTGTCAGAGAGGGGGGGGCACATGGATTAACCCCCCCGATGCTAAGGGACCCCCTAAAATCCCACAGCCCCCCCAAAAAGGCACAGCCCCCCCCTTCTCACCTCTCTTTCAGCTCTTTCTGCTCTTCAGCGTAACTGCGGGAGGCGGTGACCTGGGGGGGGGTGTGGAAAAGGGGGGGTCAGTGGGGTTTGGGGGGGCACGAGGGGTTGGGGGGGAACGGAGGGGGTTTTGGGGGGTCACAGGAGTTTGGGGGACCCACTGAGGGGGTTTGGGGGGGGGGAACTGAGGGGGTTTTGGGGGGTCACAGGCGTTTTGGGGGGGAACTGAGGGGGTTTGGGGGGGTCACAGGCGTTTGGGGGACCCGCTGAGGGGGTTTGGGGGGGGCACTGAGGGGGTTTGGGGGGGCACTGAGGGGATTGGGGGTCACTGAGGGGATTGGGGGTCACTGAGGAGTTTGGGGGGGGGGGCACAGGCATTTGGGGGGGTACTGAGAGGGTTTAGGGGGGCACTGAGGGATTTGGGGGGGTCAAAGGGGTTTGGGGGGGTACTGAGGGGATTGGGGGATCACTGAGGGGGTTTGGGGGGGTCACAGGCGTTTTGGGGGGGTACTGAGGGGGTTTAGGGGGGCACTGAGGGGATTGGGGGATCACTGAGAGGGTTTGGGGGTCACCGAGGAGATTAGTGGGGGTCACAGGGGTTTGGGGGGGCACTGAGAGGATTAGTGGGAAGGTCACAGGCATTTGGGGGGGCACTGAGGGGGTTTGGGGGGGTCACAGGAGTTTGGGGGGGCACTGAGGGGGTTTGGGGGGGTCACAGGAGTTTGGGGGGGCACTGAGGGGGTTTGGGGGGGTCACAGGAGTTTGGGGGTCACTGAGGGAGTTTGGGGGTCACTGAGGGGATTAGTGGGGGGTCACAGGGGTTTGGGGGGGCACAGAGGAGTCTGGGTGGGTCAGAAAGGGGATTTGGGGGTGTCACAGAGGAGATTTTGGGGGGACCCCCACCTTTTTCCGTTTGGCTGCCGCCTCCTCATCTTCCTCATCTTCCTCATCCACGTATTTGCTGCAAAAAGAACAGGGGGGATCAGATCCCTTTTGGGGGCTCCCCCTCCGCCCAGACCCCCCCCAAAATAACCCCCTGCACCCCAAAATAACCGCCCCCCCCCCCCAAGCCCCCCCCAATTTCTCACCCCTCTTTCTCCAACACCACTTTGCGCTCATAATCCTTCAGGAACAGCGGTCGCTCTTCCTCCTTCTCTTTCTCCTCCTCTTCTTCGCTCTCAGATGAAGAATCTGGGGGGGCCCAAAGGGGACAGTTTTGGGGACCCCCCCCCCCCATAATTTGGGGGGGTCTGGGGGACATTATGGGGTGCAGGGAGGGGGTTTGGGGGGGCCCAGGGAAGGGACTTTGGGGAGGTCCAAGAGAACAACAGGGGGGGCCCAGTTTGGGGTCCCCCCCCGGGTTTTGGGGACCCTCCCTAGAGTTTTGGGGACCCCCTGAATTTTGAGGACCCCCACCATGATTTTCGGGACCCCCCCCCTGGGGTTTGGGGGGGGGGCACAGGAAGATGGGGCAGGGGGGGCATAAAGGGGGTTTATGGGAATAAAAAGGGTTTATGGGGACAATTTGGGGGGCCCCTGGGCTTTTGGGGACACCCCCCCCAATTTCAAAGACACTCCCCGACTTTTGGGACCCCCCAGGGGTTTTGGGGACCCCCTCGGGGTTTTGGGGACCCCCTCCACTGATTTTGGGGGGAACAAAAGAACACGGGGGGCACAGAAAAGCCTTATGGGGATATAACGACTGCAGGAAAAAGGGGGCACCCAGTTTTGGGGGCCCCTCCGGGCTTTTGGGGACTCCCTCCATTTTCAAGGACCCCCCCTCTGATTTTGGGG
Source organism: Cuculus canorus (assembly GCF_017976375.1). Lineage (NCBI taxonomy): Eukaryota > Metazoa > Chordata > Aves > Cuculiformes > Cuculidae > Cuculus > Cuculus canorus. The sequence continues at coordinate 1,052,658 of NC_071430.1, forward strand.
ACCCCCCAGAGATTTTGGGGACTCCTCTCTCTATTTTGGGGGGAACAAAAGAAAACAGAGAGAACGCATAGAAGAATTACGGGGACATAATGACAACATCAAAAAGGGGGGGGGGAAGCCCAGTTTTGGGGCACCCCCCCGGGCTTTTGGGGACCCCCCCATATTCAGGGACCCCCCCAGGGGTTTTGGGGACCCCCTCAGGGTTTTGGGGGGACACAGGAACGCAGAGAGTGGGACAGGAAAAGAGCTTATGTGAACACAATGATGCTGAAAACGAAGAGGGGGGGCAGTTTGGGGCCCCCCCAGGTTGTTTTGGGGGGACCCCTCGATTTTGGGGACCCCCCCCCCCCATACCGGGTTGGGTGTAGAAGGTGGTGTCGGGACGGTAGATTCGGGGGTCGCGGCTCTTGAGCAGCGCCAACGTCCGGTAGAAATCCCGTTCCACAGGGGGGGGCACTGCCTGGGGGGGCAAAAGAGGGGGGGGGTCACGGTTTGGGGGGGGGGGACCCCAAATTCCCGGGGGGAAAGGGGGGGCAAAGGGGTTTGGGGGGGGGATGGACTTGGAGTGAAGGGGGGGGGCCCAGGGGTATGGGGGGGGTGGCATTTGGGGGGGGTATTAGGGGAGGAGGATTTAGGGGCACTTGGGGTTTGGGGGGGCATTTGGGGTGCGGGGGGGGCATTTCGGGGGGTCATTTGGGGTTTGGGGGGGCATTTGAGGTGCGGGGGGGCATTTAGGGGGGTCATTGGTTTGGGGGGGCATTTGGGGTGCGGGGGGGCATTTCGGGGGGGCACTTGGGGTGCAGGGGGGCATTTGGGGTGCAGGGGGGCATTTGTGGGGGGCATTTGGGGTGTTGGGGGGTCATTTGGGGTGCAGGGGGGCATTTGGGGTGCGGGGGGGCATTTGGGGTGTTGGGGGGGCATTTGGGGTATGGGGGGGACCCCAGTGGTATGGGGGGGGCATTTGGGGTACACGGGGGGGGCACTTGGGGTGCAGGGGGGGCATTTGGGGTTTGGGGGTCCATGTGGGTTTGGGGGGGCCACGTGGGGTACGGGGGCCATTTGGGGTTTGGGGGGGCATTTGGGGTGCGGGGGTGGGGTATGTGGGGTACGGGGGGGTATGTGGGGTTTGGGGGGGCCATGTGGGGTTTGGGGGTTCGCGGGGGTTCCCCTGACCCCGTCGTTGCCGCTGGAGTCGCTGTCGGAGTCGGTGTCGCTGTCGGAGCCGCAGTGCCCGTAACGCGCCTCCACTGGGGGGGAGGGGCACAGCCTGAGGGCGGCACCGGCACCGGGACACCCCCCCACCCCCGGTGCCCCCTCCCCTCCCCGTGTCCCCGCCCACCCCATCCCGGTGCCCCTCCCACTCCCGGTATCCCCGCCCCCCTCATCCCGGTGCCCCCTCTCCTCCTGGTGTCCCCTCTCCCTCCATCCCGGTGTCCCCGCCCATCCCGTCCCGGTGCCCCCCTCCCATCCCGGTGTTCCCCCCTCACCCGGTGTCCTTGCCTCCCGTGCCCCCTCCCGGTGTCCCCGCCACCCCCGCCGCTCCCCTCCCCCGCTCACGCCGTTGCAGCTCCTCCCGCCTCCGGTAGCGCCCGTAGCGCTTTGCGAACGCCGCGTTAATCCGCAGCGCCGGTGCCGCCATCGCTGCCCACGTGACCGCCGCTTCCGGCAGCGCCGCTTCCGGGCCCCTCCGTCACGTGACCGGGGAAGCAAATTGACCACGCCCACCCCCAGTCCCCCGCCTCTATCACCTGACGGGGATTGACCACGCCTCTCGCTCGTCACGTGACGGGCAGGCGCCGCGCTGGCCACTCTTCCCCCCGCCCATCTCGCTCTTAAAAGGGCAACGCGCCCCGCGCTGCTGGTGGGCCCCCCCGCACCCCCAAATCCCCCCGAACCCTTCCCGAGCCCCTCCTGCTCCCTCAAGACCCCTTCAGCCCCCCCAAACCCATTTCCCCCTCCTTGCACCCCCCTGCCCCCCCTCATACCCCCAACTCACCCCCCACTCACCCCCCTAAGCCCCCCCAAACCCATTCCCCCCAACCTGCACCCCCCTGAACCCCCGTACCCCCAAGTTGCCCCCCCCAAACCCATTCCCCCCCCCCCCATTCCCCCCCAACAGCTTCACAAAAGGGGGGGAGGCTTCACTCCATCTTTATGGGGCACAAAATGGGGGGGGGGGGTGTCCATGGGGGGTCCGGGGGGGATTTGGGGGGGTCCATGGGGGTCTGGGGGGGGGGGGGGCAGGGAGCCCCCCCTTAGCTGGTCCGGAACTGGTAATCTGCAAAGGGGGGGGGGGTGAATGGGGGGTAATAAGGGGGTAATAGGGGGGGTCTTGGGGGGCAAATAAGGGGGGGAGGGAGGGGGGTCCTGAGGGAGGAGGGGGTGTAGGGGGGTAAGGGGGGGATCATGGGGGGGGGGGAGTAGGGGGGTGAATGAGGGGGGGTGGGAGGTGAGGGGGGGGGTCCTGAGGGAGGAGGGGCATGAGGGGGGGGGTCATGGGGGGGTAATAGGGGGGTAAGGGGGTGAATAGGGGGGTTGGGGGGTGAGGGGGGGGTCCTGAGGGAGGAGGGGGGTGAGGGGGGGGTTTATGGGGGGGGTGAAGTGGGTATTAGGGGGGGGGGGGGTCCTGGGGTAAAGGGGGGTCATGGGGGTTTCAGTGGGGGGAGCAAGGGGGGGTCTCGGGGGGGATTTGGGGGTCCCGGGGGTGTCCTCGGGGGGGTTTGGGGGTCCCAGGGTGGTTCTTGGGAGGGTTCTTAGGGGCTTTGGGGGTCCCGGGGGGGGTTCTTGGGGGCTTTGGGGGTCCTGGGGGGGGTTGGGGGGCTTTGGGGGTCTCGGGGGGGTTTGGGGGGGGTCCCAGGAGGGTCCCGGGGGGGTTCTTGGGGGGTGTTTGGGGGTCCTGGGGGGGTTTGGGGGGGTTCTCTCAGGGGGTTTGGGGGTCCCGGGGGGGTTCTCAGGGGGTTTGGGGTCTCGGGAGGGTCCCGGGGGGGTTCTTGGGGGGGGTTGGGGGTCCTGTGAGGGTCCCGGGGGGGTTCTTGGGGGGGTTTGGGGGTCCTGTGAGGGTCCCGGGGGGGGTTCTCGAGGGTGTTTGGGATCCTGGGGGGTTTGGGGGGTCCCGGGGGTGTTTGGGTGTCCCGGGGGGGTTCTCGGGGGGGTTGGGGGTCCCGTGAGGGTCCCGGGGGGGTTCTTGGGGGGTGTTTGGGGGTCCCGGGGGGGTTTGGGGGTCCGGGGGGGCTCTCGGGGGGGTTTGGGATCCTGGGGGGGTTTGGGGGTGTTTGGGGGTCCCGAGGGGGTTCTCGGGGGGTGTTTGGGGGTCCCGGGGTGGGTCCCGGGGGGGTTTGGGGGTGTTTGGGGGTCCCGGGGGGGGTCCCGGGGGGGTTTGGGGGTGTTTGGGGGTCCCGGGGGTTCCCGGGGGCTCTCACCGCCGCTCTGGGTGATGTAGCGCACCCAGGGCAGCGCCGCGTATCCGCTCTTCTCAATGATCTTCATGTACCGAACCTGCAGGAGAAACCCCCACAACGTCCCACCACCCCCGGAGACCCCCGGACAACGTCCCACCACCCCCGGACAACATCCCACCACCCCCAGAGACCCCATAGACCTCATCCCACCACCCCCGGAGACCCCATAGACCTCATCCCACCACCCCCGGAGACCCCATAGACCTCATCCCACCACCCCCGGAGACCCCACGGACAACGTCCCACCACCCCCGGAGACCCCCGGACAATGTCCCACCACCCCCGGACAACGTCCCACCACCCCCGGACAACATCCCACCACCCCCGGAGACCCCACGGACAACGTCCCACCACCCCCGGAGACCCCATGGACCACATTCCCACCACCCCATCCCACCCCAGACCATGGGACCTTCTCCCTGGAGACCCCACAGACCACATTCCTGAAGACCCTGTGGACCACATTCCCACCACCCCATCCCAAACTGTGGGACCTTCTCCTTGGAGACCCCATAGACCTCATCCCACCACCTCTGGAGACCCCCTGGACTACGTTCCCACCACCCCACTCCATCCCAGACCATGGGATCTTCTCCTTGGAGACCCCATGGACCACATTCCCACCACCCCATCCCAAACTGTGGGACCTTCTCCCTGGAGACCCCATAGACCTCATCCCACCACTTCTGGAGACCCCCTGGACCACGTTCCCACCACCCCACCCCACCCCAGACCATGGGACCTTCTCCCTGGAGCCCCCATAGACCACATTCCCTCCATCCCACCACGTTCCCACCACCCCACCCCATCCCAAACCGTGGGACCTTCTCCCTGGAGCCCCCATAGACCACATCCCACCATCCCACCACGTTCCCCCACCCCTGGTGGCACCTGGATGCCGGAGACGGTGAAGTAGGGGATCTCGAAGCGTACGGAGATGGGGGGACGCCCTTCCTCCTCCTCCCTGTCCACGCTGGGCAGCCCGAAGTGGGCGCGCATCAGGTGTTCCTTCCCCCCCTACGTGGTGGCCACCACCGTTGGTGCTGGAAAAAGCCACCGCGACTTCACCGCCACCTCATTACGGTGGAGGATAACCTCACCGGGAAGGATTTGATGGTCCAGATGATGACGTTCTTCTCTGGGAGGTACTTGGCCGAACCCACGGTGGTCTTGAACTTGGGCGAATCGGCGTCGCTGGGCACCGGGACCACGATCTCCACTCCGTTGGCCACCGATTGCTTCTTGAATTGCCCTTTGGCCTTGAGGAGGGGACACCGCAATGGGAGAGGGGGACATGGAATGGGTTGGGAGGGACCTCCGAGCCCGTGGGGACCTCCCGGGGGGATGCGAACGCCGTCCAAGCCGGCCTTGAAGACCTCCAAGGATGGGGCAACCACAACTGCTCTGGGCAACCATGAACCTCAGAGGAGAACCGTGGGATGGGTGGGTTGGGAGGGACCTCAGAGCCCCTCCAGATCCACCTCCGTGGGCACAAACACCTTCTCACCACGTTCCATGGCAGGAGAACCGTGGAACCATGGGATGGATGGGTTGGGAGGGACCTCAAAGCCCCTCCAGATCCACCTCCATGGGCACAAACACTTTCTCACCACGTTCCATGGGAGGAGAACCGTGGAACCATGGGATGGATGGGTTGGGAGGGACCTCAAAGCCCCTCCAGATTCACTCTCATGAGTACAAACACCTTCTCACCACGTTCCATGGGAGGAGAGCCGTGGAACCATGGGATGGATGGGTTGGGAGGGACCTCAAAACCCCTCCAGATCCACCCCCGTGGTCAGGGACACCTTTCCACCAGGTTCCATGGCAGGAGAACCGTGGAACCATGGGCGGCATCTCCAAACTGACTGAGGCTCCTTCCGATCTCATTGTCTCCATCGTGGAGGATGAGATGAACCAACTGTGGTCCCACTCTGGAGCCCTGAGGGCCATCGGCTCCACTCCGAGGTGGAGATGTTGACCTCTACTCTCCCGATGCCATCATCCAACCAACTCCTCCCGCGTCAAACCCATCTGACAACACGAGGACCTCGAGGAGGACCACGGCCGAGGTCCTGGTAGAGGCCACCGAGGTGGTCACTCCGTCCCCGAAGGCCACCGGGTTGGTCAGACAAAGAGCAGAGCCACAGGCGGGAGAACCCGAGGAGGTCCCTGACGATGGTGGTGGTCTCTCACCTTGACCATGATCTCCACTCGGCTATGGGAGAACTTCTCGATGACCGACTCGATCCAGATGAGCGGCTTCACCTTGAGTTGGGGAGAACGTGGTGACCTCCATGGCCTCATCGTTGTCCCCCTCCCCCTGCTGTGTCCTCCCACCGCTTCTGGTGGGTTCTGGTGGGTTCTGGTGGGTTCTGGTGGGTTCTGGTCCCACCTGAGTGCTGAGGCGATAGGACATGAGCTCGAAGTCTCCGTCGGGTGGGATGAAGGAGATGGTGCGATCGGAGTCGAAGCGGGACAGACGGACGCACTGGTGGAACTTGACGTCCTCCAACTCCACCGACTTGTTCTTCCCCCCTGGAGAAGGTGGGACGGCGTCGGTGGAGGACCTCTGGGTTGTCCGCGAGAGGTTTCGCGGTGGTGGCGTCACTCACGGCCCATCAGCTCGAAGAGGACGCGGTCGTTGAGGCCCAAACGCAGCTCCGGCATTCCCGAGAGGAAGACCTTCAGCTTGATGGTTCCCACCACCTCGCTGAGCAGGACGCTGCCCGTGGCGCTCACCTGGGGGGGACCGCGGCCACCACCGCGACAGGGACCCACCACCGTCAGGAGCCCTCGGCCCATCATGGCTGCCGGCACCGTCCCCACCGCCGGCATCAGCACCGGCTTCATCGCCGGCCCCACCGCCCTCCTCAAGCCCAGCGCCATCGCTGCGGCCATCGAGACCTTCATCCCCATCCCATCCCACCCCTGGTCCCACCACCATCTCCAGCCCCATCCCCATCTCCATCCCTGGTCCCATTCCTGGTCCCATCCCCATCCCCACCCCACCCCACCTCTGGTCCCACCACCGTCTCCATCTCCACCTCTATCCCCATCTCCATCTCTGTCTCCTCTCCATCCCCATCCCCATTCCCATCTCCATCTCATCCCATCCCCATCTCCATCTCATCCCATCCCCATCTCCATCCCCACCTCCATCTCCAACTCCACCTCTACCTCCATCCCCATCCCCATCTCTATCCCATAATCTCCACCTCCATCTCCATCCCCATCCCCATCTCCATCTCTGTCCCATAATTTCCACCTCCACCCCCATCTCCACCTCCATCTCCATCTCCACCTCCATCTCCACCTCCACCTCCATCTCTATCCCATAATTTCCACCTCCACCTCCATCCCCACCTCCATCTCCACCTCCACCCCCATCTCCACCTCCATCTCCACCTCCATCTCATCCCCATCTCTATCCCATAATCTCCACCTCCATTCCCACGTCCACCTCCACCTCCATCCCCATCTCCATCCCATCCCCATCTCCACCTCCACCTCCACCTCCATCTCCACCTCCATCTCCACCTCCACCTCCATCTCCACCTCCATCTCCACCTCCACCTCCATCTCCACCTCCATCTCCACCTCCACCTCCATCTCCACCTCCATCTCCACCTCCATCTCCATCTCCACCTCCATCTCCACCTCCACCTCCACCTCCATCTCCACCTCCATCTCCACCTCCACCTCCATCTCCACCTCCATCTCCACCTCCACCTCCATCTCCATCTCCATCTCATCCCATCTCTCTCAACCTCCACCTCCACCTCCACCTCCATCCCACCCCCCGATGGCCTCACCAGGAGGTTGACCGACTCGATGACGTCGATGAAGACCTCGTTCTTCTTGTAGCGGAGCCCCTCGGAGCGCCAGGACACGGCGTTGGTCACCGTGGTGGGCACACGCCCCTTCCCCGTCTCCAGCTTGTGGCCCTCCTGGGTGATGTACCTGCAGGACCAGGAGGTCCCGGTGGGGATGGGGGACGGTCGAGGAGGCCCGGGAGGTCCTCGTGTCCTCCTGGTGACCCCCAACCCCACTCACTCCTGGAGGATTTTGCTGTCCGTGGTCTGTGGGAACCCAAAGTCCATCAGCTCGTCCAGGAGCTCGTAGATGATGACGAAGTTGTCCCGGATGCTCTCCTCCTCCAACTCTTTGAAGTACTCGCAGAAGACCTTTGGGGGACACCGAGAGGCTCCGTCGGCCCCTCCTTTGCCGGAAGGAACCGCCCCCCCGGGAGGGTCCCACCGGAGCCCCAACAGCACCTCCACCACTTTGTAGAGGAAAGCGTAGATCAAGGAGGCATTGCCGTTCTTCTTGGTGGCGGCCACCACTTGGGGGGGGTCAAGGAAAGGGAGGAGCAGCGCCCAATGTCCCACCACCAGCTCCATCTCCACTCCATCCCAGCCCTCCTCCCATCAGCAGCCCAGCCCATCCCATCCCTATCTCCATCCCCATCTCCATCTCAATCCCAATCCCATCCCATCCCCATCCCCATCCCCATCCCCATCCCCATCTCCATCTCAATCCTATCCCACCCCCATCTCCATCCATCTCAATCCCATCCCATCTCCATCTCCATCTCCATCTCCATCCCCATTCCCATCTCCATCTCAATCCCATCCCCATCTCCATCCCCATCTCCATCTCAATCCCATCCCCATCCCCATCTCCATCTCCATCCCCATCCCAATCTCCATCCCATCCCCATCCCCATCTCCATCTCCATCCCCATCCCATCCCCATCCCCATCTCCATCTCAATCCTATCCCATCCCCATCTCCATCCATCTCAATCCCATCCCATCCCATCCCAATCCCCATCCCATCCCCATCCCCATCCCCATCCCCATCCCCATTCCCATTCCATCCCATCCCATCCCCATCCCATCCCCATCCCCATCCCCATCCCCATCCCCATCCCCATCCCCATCTCCATCCCCATCCCCATCCCCATCTCCATCCATCTCAATCCCATCCCATCTTCATCCCCATCTCTATCTCCATCCTGTCCTTTGTCCCACTGCAATCCCATCCCATCTCCATCCCATCCAGTCCATCTCATCTCCATCATCTCCATCTGCATCCCATCCCATCCCAACCCACCACCATCCCATCCCCATCTCCATTCCATTCCATTCCATTCCACCTCTGTTCCATCTCCGTCCCATCCCTTGTCCCACCACCATCCAATCCATCTCATCTCCGTCTCCATCTCCATCATCTCCATCTCCATTCCATCCCATCCCATCCCATCCCATCCCACCACCATCCCATCTGTCCCATCTTCATCTCCATTCCATTCCATCCCATTCCATTCCATCCCATCCCATCCCATCCCATCCCATCCCATCCCATCCCATCCCTTGTCCCACCACCATCCAATCCATCTCATCTCCGTCTCCACCTCCATCTCCACCTCCATCTCCATCTCATCCCCATCCCCATCCCCATCTCCATCTCCACCTCCATCTCCACCTCCATCTCCATCTTCATCTCCGTCTTAACCTCCACCTCCATCTCCACCTCCATCTCCATCTCATCTCCACCTCCATCTCCATCTCCATCTCCATCTCATCTCCACCTCCATCTCCATCTCCACCTCCATTTCCATCTTCACCTCTGTCTTCACCTCCATCTCCACCTCCATCTCCATCCTCACTTCCGTCTCCATCTCATCTCCATCTCATCTCCATCTCCACCTCCACTTCCACCTCCATCTCCACCTCTGTCTCCATCTCCACCTCCATCCCTACCTCCATCCCCATCTCCATCTCCATCTCAATCCCATCCCATCCCCACCTCCATCCCCATCTCCATCCCCATCTCCATCTCCACCTCCATCCCCATCCCATCCCATCCCATCCCATCCCATCCCATCCCATCCCATCCCCGTTCCCGTCCCCGTTCCCGTCCCCGTCCCTGTCCCCGTTCCCGTTCCCGTTCCCGTTCCGGTAGGTGTTCCGACGGCTACGGTAGAGGTTGGCGTGCCTGATCCAGAGGCAGTGGATGTGGCCGTGGGGCAGCAGTGGGGTGAGGGTCCCCTCCTGGCGGCGCTGCTCCAGGAGCGATGGGAACCCCTCGAGCTCGCTCAGCCCCACGTCCCCCCGGTAACTGCGGCCCAGCAGCGCCTGCGGGGGCACCGCTGCCAGGGGGGGCACCTCGGGGGGGCCCCTCCTTAGGGGGCACAACTAGGGGGGCCCCTCCCTTAGGGGGCAGAATTGGGGGGTCCCCTCCCTTAGGGGGCAGAATTGGGGTCTGAGGAGTCAGATTTGGGGGGTCCCCTCCCTTAGGGGGCAGAATTGGGGTCCCCTTTGGGTCTGGGAGGGGGCAGATTTGGGGTCTGAGGGGTCAGATTTGGGGGTTCCCCTCCCTTAGGGGGCAGAATTAGGGTCTGAGAGGTCAGATTTGGGGGGTCCCCTCCCTTAGGGGGCAGAATTGGGGTCTGAGGGGTCAGATTTGGGGTCCCCTTTGGGTCTGCAAGGGGTCAGATTTGGGGGGTCCCCTCCCTTAGGGGGCAGAATTTGGGTCTGAGGGGTCAGATTTGGGGTCCCCTTTGGGTCTGGGAGGGGTCAGATTTGGGGGTCCCCTCCCTTAGGGGTCAGAATTGGGGTCCCCCTGGGGTTTGGGAGGGGTCAGATTTGGGGGGTCCCTTCCCTTAGGGGTCAGAATTAGGGTCTGAGGGGTCAGATTTGGGGGGTCCCCTCCTCTAGGGGAGCAGAATTGGGGTCTGAGGAGTCAGATTTGGGGGGTCCCCTCCCTTAGCGGTCAGAATTGGGGTCCCCTTGGGGTCTGGGGAAGTCAGAATTTGGGGGTCCTTCACCCATGGGGTCAGAATTGGGGTTCTTTTGGGTCTGAGGGGTCAGATTTGGGGTCCCCCGTTCTCCGCCCCCCCCCAAGGTCAGAAGGTCACATTTGCCGCTGACCCCGTTTGACCCCCCCCGGGCCTCCCCCTTCCCCCCCCCCCTTTGGGTTTAGGGGTTCCCCTCCCCTCGAGTTTTGGGGTTCCCCTCCCCTCGAGTTTTGGGGTTCCCCCCCTCACCTTCCCCTTCAGGTCGAGGATGAAGAGGGCGGAGGCGGCCATGGCCTCACCTGAGCCGCACCTGAGCGGGAGGGGGGGGGCGGGGCCTTAAAGGGGCACCGGGGGGGGGAGGAAATGGGGGACTCCCCACTCTGTGAGCCCCAAAACCAGGGACACCCCCACTCGGTCACCCCCAAACTCAGGGGAACCCCAAAACCCACGGATCCACACACAGGTGACCCCCAAACCCAGGGATCCCCCCACTCTGTGAGCTTCAAACTGAGGGGACCCCCAAACTCAGGGGACCCCCAAAACCCAGGGATTCCCAAACCCAGGGGACCCCGACTCTATGACCCCCTAAACCAGTGACCCCCCCAAACTCAGGGGATCCCCTAAACCAGTGACCCCCCCCAAGCCACAGACCCCCCAATTCTGTGCCCCCCAAACCCCGTGCCCCCCACTCTGTGACCCCCAAATCCAGGGACCCCCACTTTGTGACCCCCCCCAACCCCAGGGGACCCCATTCTATGACACCCCATACGTGGGACACCCCCCCCACCCAGGGAAACCCCAAAACCCGGGGACCCCCAACCCGTCCCCCTCGCCCCCCCACTTTGGGGGGGTCCCTGCACCCCCAAACCCCCTTTTCCCCCCCCATTCCCCACTCCTAAAGCCCCCGTGGAGGCCCCGCCCAGGGGAGGGGGCGTGGTCAGAGACAAGCCCCGCCCCCAAGCGAACCTCACCACTCAATTACATCACTTTTATGGGCGTGGCTATGATTAAATCCCACCCACTGTGGGCGTGGCCAGAGCCGCCCCGCGACTGTTGGCGCGCGTCCATAAAAACAGTTACATCAATCAAAGGAGGCGTGGCTAACGTCAAGCCACGCCCACAAATGAGCATATCCAACCCCACCCCCGCCCGGAGATCGCGGCCATTGGCGCGCGCGCCCTCAGTGGGCGCGGCCAGAGCAATAACCCCACCCCTTAGTGGGCGTGTCCATAAGAAGGCCACACACCCCTCGCCGGCACCGCCCGATCCGCCCCGCGCATCCCGGGGCCCCCCGAGCCCCCCCCGCCGTGGAGACCCCCCCCCACCATGGGCCCCCCTCCCGCCGTGGGGCGCCCCCCCGCGGGCAACGACCAACACGACGGCGCTTACGGTAACGGGGAACGGACCCCCCTACCCGGCACCCCTAAACCTCCAACCCCCCCCCAATGGGGTCCCTGCACCCCCAGACCCTCAGAGCCCCCCCACACCGGCGGTCCCTGCATCCCCAAACCCCCCCAATGGGGTCCCTGCACCCCCAGACCCTCAGAGCCCCCCCACATCGGGAGTCCCTGCACCCCCAAACCCCCCCAATGCGGTCCTTGCACCCCCAAACCCCCCACACCGGGGGTCCCTGCACCCCCAGACCCTCAGAGCCCCCTCCCACGGGGGGTCCCTGCACCCCCAAAACCCCTCAATGGGGTTCCTGCACCCCCAGACCCCCCAGACCCTCCTATAACATGGGGTCCTGCACCCCCAGACCCCTCCATTGGGGTCCCTCCACCTCCAGACTCCCCAGACCCCCCTCAATGGGGGTCCCTGCACCCCCAGAATCCCAAAGCCCCATTCATGGCCACCAGAGTTCTCTCCGTGGCCCAAAGTCCTGTTCGTGGCCCCCAGAGCCCCATCTGTGGCCCCCAAAGCCCCATTTGTGGCCACCAGAGCCCCATCCGTGGTCCCCAAAGCCCCATTCGTGGCCACCAGAGTCCGTCTGTGGCCACCAAAGGCCCGTCTGTGGCCACCAAAGCCCCATCCGTGGCCACCAGAGCCCCATTCGTGGCCACCAGAGCCCCATTTGTGGCCACCAAAGCCCCATTTGTGGCCACCAGAGCCCTGTCCGTGGCCACCAGAGTTTTCTTCGTGGCCCAAAGTCCTGTTTGTGGCCCCCAGAGCCCCATTTGTGGCCCCCAGAGCCCCATTTGTGGCCACCAGAGCCCCATCTGTGGCCACCAGAGTCCCATTTGTGGCCACCAGAGCCCCATCTGTGGCCACCAGAGCCCTATTCATGGCCACCAGAGCCCCATCTGTGGCCACCAGAGCCCCATTCGTGGCCACCAGAGCCCCATCTGTGGCCACCAGAGTCCCATTTGCGGCCACCAGAGCCCCATCCGTGGCCACCAGAGCCCCAGTCATGGCCACCAGAGCCCTGTCCGTGGCCACGATCCCCATTCGTGGCCACCAAAGTCCTATTCGTGGCCCAAATCTCCATTCGTGGCCATCAGAGCCCCATTCGTGGCCACCACAGGCGCCGTTAAAGCGCGCGCTTTGGGCTCCTGAGGCTGAAGGGGCCCAACGGGGGGCGGGAACGGCCCTGAGGGGGCGGGAACTCTATTGGGCGGGAACGGCCCTGAGGGGGCGCTGTGGGGCGGGAACAGCTGTGGGGCAGGAACGAGCGCCATGGGGGGACAGCGGGAAAACTACTACGGGAAACACGGTGAGGGGCGGCTGTGGGGCGGCTGTGGGGCAGGAGCGGCCGTGGGAAGAAGTTGTGGGGCAGAAGCGGCCGTGGGGCGGCTGTGGGGCGGCTGTGGGGTAGGAGCGGCCGTGGGAAGTTGTGGGGCGGCTGCGGGGCAGAAGCGGCCGTGGGGAGTTGTGGGGCAGCGGCTGTGGGGCAGAAGCGGCCGTGGGGAGTTGTGGGGCAGCGGCTGTGGGGCAGGAGCGGCCGTGGGAAGTTGTGGGGCGGCTGCGGGGCAGAAGCGGCCGTGGGGAGTTGTGGGGCAGCGGCTGTGGGGCAGAAGCGGCCGTGGGGAGTTGTGGGGCAGCGGCTGTGGGGCAGGAGCGGCCGTGGGAAGTTGTGGGGCAGCGGCTGTGGGGCAGGAGCGGCCGTGGGAAGTTGTGGGGCAGCGGCTGTGGGGCAGAAGCGGCCGTGGGAAGTTGTGGGGCGGCTGTGGGGCAGGAGCGGCCGTGGGAAGTTGTGGGGCGACTGTGGGGCAGGAGTGGCCGTGGGGCGGCTGTGGGGCAGGGCCTGCTGACAGAATCTGTGGGGCAGGAGCCGCCGTAGGGAGTTGTGGGGCAGCAGCTGCCATGGGGCAGCTGTGGGGCAGGAACCACTGTTGGAATCTGTGGCACAGAGGTGGCCGTGGGGCAGGGCCGCTGTCAGAATCTGTGGGGCAGGGACACCGTCAGCTGCTTGTTGTGGGGCGGGGGCTGCTGTCAGAATCTATGGGGCAGGGGATGCCGTGGGGCAGAGGGGGAACCGAGACCCCAAAATGGGGCGAAAAGGGGAGAAAATGGAGCAAAACAAAACCAAAACAAAAGCGAAAGTGGCACTGGGGGGCACCAGTATGGGGGGGGGAACTGGGACTGGGAGGCTCCGCCCCTCTCTAACCACCCGACTGGTTAATTGCCGGTTAATTGCTGGTTAGTGGCGGGTAAAGCTTAACCAGTACTGACCGGTTCTGCTGCTGCCGGGGGGGGGGGGGGGGGGGAGGGGAAGGGACGGGACGGGACCCACAGGGGCAGCTCTGAGCCCCCCAAGTGCCCCCCAGACCGAGGAGTCCCTCTGTGGGGCAGCTCTGAGCCCCTCAAGTGTTCCCCAGACAGAGGGGTCCCTCTATGGGGCAGCTCTGAGCCCCCCAAGTGCCCCCCAGACCGAGGGGTCCCTCTGTGGGGCAGCTCTGAGCCCCTCAAGTGTTCCCCAGACAGAGGGGTCCCTCTATGGGGCAGCTCTGAGCCCCCCAAGTGCCCCCCCAGTCCGAGGGGTCCCTCTGTGGGGCAGCTCTGAGCCCCCCAAGTGTTCCCCAGACCGAGGGGTCCCTCTGTGGGGCAGCTCTGAGCCCCCCAAGTGCCCTCCCAGACGGAGGGGTCCCTCTATGGGGCAGCTCTGAGCCCCCCAAGTGTTCCCCAGACCGAGGGGTCCCTCTATGGGGCAGCTCTGAGCCCCCCAAGTGCCCCCCAGACCGAGGGGTCCCTCTGTGGGGCAGCTCTGAGCCCCTCAAGTGTTCCCCAGACAGAGGGGTCCCTCTATGGGGCAGCTCTGAGCCCCCCAAGTGCCCCCCCAGTCCGAGGGGTCCCTCTATGGGGCAGCTCTGAGCCCCCCAAGTGTTCCCCAGACCGAGGGGTCCCTCTGTGGGGCAGCTCTGAGCCCCCCAAGTGTTCCCCAGACTGAGGGGTCCCTCTGTGGGGCAGCTCTGAGCCCCCCAAGTGCCCTCCCAGACGGAGGGGTCCCTCTATGGGGCAGCTCTGAGCCCCCCAAGTGCCCTCCCAGACTGAGGGGTCCCTCTATGGGGCAGCTCTGAGCCCCCCAAGTGTTCCCCAGACCGAGGGGTCCCTCTATGGTGCAGCTCTGAGCCCCCCAAGTGCCCTCCCAGATGGAGGGGTCCCTCTATGGGGCAGCTCTGAGCCCCCCAAGTGTTCCCCAGACTGAGGGGTCCCTCTGTGGGGCAGCTCTGAGCCCCCCAAGTGTTCCCCAGACCGAGGGGTCCCTCTATGGGGCAGCTCTGAGCCCCCCAAGTGTTCCCCAGACCGAGGGGTCCCTCTCTGGGGCAGCTCTGAGCCCCCCAAGTGTTCCCCAGACCGAGGGGTCCCTCTATGGGGCAGCTCTGAGCCCCCCAAGTGTTCCCCAGACCGAGGGGTCCCTCTGTGGGGCAGCTCTGAGCCCCCCAAGTGTTCCCCCACCCTATAAATAACCCCAACCTCAGCGTCTCTTGGGCTCCACCTCAATCCCAAATTAGTTTCTTGTTTGTTTTCATTCCCTTCTCTTCGTTCCTTCTCTTCGTTTCTGCTTTCATTCTCTTCATTCCCTTTTCTTTTTTCCCTTTTCTTTGTTCCCTTCTCTTTGTTCTTTTCTGTTCGGTCCTTCATTTTCTTCTCTTTATTCCCTTCTCTTCATTCCTTTCTCTTCATTTCCTTCTCTTTGTTTTTTCTCTTCTTCCTCTGTCGTCCCTTCCCTTCCCTTCCCTTCCCTTCCCTTCCCTTCCCTTCCCTTCCCTTCCCTTCCCTTCCCTTCCCTTCCCTTCCCTTCCCTTCCCTTCCCTTCCCTTCCCTTCCCTTCCCTTCCCTTCCCTTCCCTTCCCTTCCCTTCCCTTCCCTTCCCTTCCCTTCCCTTCCCTTCCCTTCCCTTCCCTTCCCTTCCCTTCCCTTCCCTTCCCTTCCCTTCCCTTCCCTTCCCTTCCCTTCCCTTCCCTTCCCTTCCCTTCCCTTCCCTTCCCTTCCCTTCCCTTCCCTTCCCTTCCCTTCCCTTCCCTTCCCTTCCCTTCCCTTCCCTTCCCTTCCCTTCCCTTCCCTTCCCTTCCCTTCCCTTCTTCCTTTTCGTTCCTCATCTTCGTTCCCTTCTCTTCATTCCTTCTCTTTGCTCCTTCTCTCATTCTTTTTTTGTTCCTTCTCTCATCCTCTCCTCTCCTCTCCTCTCCTCTCCTCTCCTCTCCTCTCCTCTCCTCTCCTCTCCTCTCCTCTCCTCTCCTCTCCGTCCCTTTTCTCGTCCCTTCTCTTTGTTCCCTGCTCCTCATTCTTTCTCTTTGTTCTCTTCTCTCGTTCTCATCTCTTCTCGTTCCTTCTCCGTCTCCGCAGGAACTCCACAGAAATATGACCCAACGTTCCGAGGTCCCGTCTACGACAGGTGGGGGAGACCCCTCGGGAGGCACCGCACTCTGTCCTCACGTGTCCGTCCCCATCTCCATCCTCTCTGTCCCACCTCCCACGTGTCCGTCCCCATCTCCGTCCCCTCTGTCCCACCTCCCACGTGTCCATCCCCATCTCTGTCCCCTCTGTCCCACCTCCCACGTGTCCATCCCCATCTCTGTCCCCTCTGTCCCACCTCCCACGTGTCCATCCCCATCTCCGTCCCCTCTGTCCCACCTCTGACGTGTCCGTCCCCATCTCTGTCCCCTCTGTCCCATCTCCCACACGTCCATCCCCATCTCCGTCCCCTCTGTCCCATCTCCCACACGTCCATCCCCATCTCCGTCCCCTCTGTCCCATCTCCCACGTGTCCGTCCCCATCTCTGTCCCCTCTCCCATCTCCCACATGTCCGTCCCCATCTCCGTCCCCGCCATGTTCCGCTGCTGTTTCCTCCGCAGGAGCTGCACGGACGTCGTGTGCTGTGTGGTGCTGCTGGCGGCCATCATTGCTTACGTGCTGGTCGGTGTGGTGGGTACGTCGCATCGCGCTGGGCCGCGGGCTCGCGCCTTATGGGGGGAAAGGGAATGTCACACCGTGCTGGGCCGCGGGCTCGCGCCTCACGGGGGGAACGGGAATGTCACACCGTGCTGGGCCGCGGGCTCGCGCCTTATGGGGGGAAAGGGAATGTCACACCGTGCTGGGCCGCGGGCTCGCGCCTCCGGGGGAAACGGGAATGTCACACAGTGCTGGGCCGCGGGCTCGCGCCTCATGGGGGGGGAACGTGAATGTCACACCGTGCTGGGCCGCAGGCTCGCGCCTCACGGGGGGGAACGGGAATGTCACACAGTGCTGGGCCGCGGGCTCGCGCCTCACGGGGGGGGAACGTGAATGTCACACCGTGCTGGGCCGCAGGCTCGCGCCTCACGGGGGGGGAACGTGAATGTCACACCGTGCTGGGCCGCAGGCTCGCGCCTCACGGGGGAAACGGGAATGTCACACAGTGCTGGGCCGCGGGCTCGCGCCTCACGGGGGGGAAAACGGGAATGTCACACCGTGCTGGGCCGCGGGCTCGCGCCTCACGGGGGGAACGGGAATGTCACACCGTGCTGGGCCGCGGGCTCGCGCCTCCGGGGGAAACGGGAATGTCACACAGTGCTGGGCCGCGGGCTCGCGCCTCACGGGGGGGAACGGGAATGTCACACCGTGCTGGGCCGCGGGCTCGCGCCTCACGGGGGGGAACGGGACCGTCATGGGCTCTGACAGCCGTGGTGGCGTTTCCCCTCCAGCCTGGACCCACGGAGACCCTCGCAAAGTCATTTACCCGACCGACAGCCGCGGGCGGTTCTGCGGCCAACAGGGAACGGCCAACGCGTACGTAGGGGGTGGGGCCAGAGCGGGGGAGGGGGATGGGACGTGGCCCACGATGGGTTTGAGAAGAGGCTTCGTTGGGTTGGGTTGAGTGGAGTCGGGTTGGGTTGAGTCGGGTTGGGTTGAGTCGGGTTGGGTTGAGTTGGGTGGAGTTGAGTTGAGTTGGGTTGAGTGGAGTTGGGTTGGATGGGGGTGGGTTGGGTTGGATGGGGTCGGGGTGGGTTGGGTTGGGTCGCTTTGGTTTGCTTTGCTGTTGGTGTCGGGACTCCCTCGTGGCGCTGCCGTGGGCTGAGGTGGGTCCCATCATGGCCAATGGTTTCCTCTTCAGGAACAAACCCTTCCTCTTCTACTTCGACATCGTCAAGTGCGCGAGTCCCTCCGTCCTCGTGACGTTCCAGTGTCCGACGACACAGGTGCCGCTCTTTGGGGTTCCCTTTGCCGTTTCCCCCCTTTGGGGTTCCCTTTGCCGTTTCCCCCCTTTGGGGTTCCCTTTGCCGTTTCCCCCCTTTGGGGCTCCCTTTGCCGTTTCCTCCCTTTGGGGCTCCCTTTGCCGTTTCCCCCCTTTGGAGTTCCCTTTGCCGTTTCCCCCCTTTGGGGTTCCCTTTGCCGTTTCCCCCCTTTGGGGTTCCCTTTGCCGTTTCCTCCCTTTGGGGTTCCCTTTGCCGTTTCCCCCCTTTGGGGCTCCCTTTGCCGTTTCCCCCCCTTTGGAGTTCCCTTTGCCGTTTCCCCCCTTTGGGGTTCCCTTTGCCATTTCCTCCCTTTGGGGTTCCCTTTGCCGTTTCCTCCCTTTAGGGTTCCCTTTGCCGTTTCCCCCCTTTGGGGTTCCCTTTGCCATTTCCTCCCTTTGGGGTTCCCTTTGCCATTTCCTCCCTTTGGGGTTCCCTTTGCCATTTCCCCCCTTTGGGGCTCCCTTTGCCATTTCTGTGCCGAGAGGCTCCGTTTCACCCCTCAGACGACTCTTCTCCTGCAGATCTGTGTCCGCCGCTGCCCCGATCGCTATTTGACGTTGCTGACGGCGCCGGCGGCCAACGAGATGGATTATTACCGCCAGTTCTGCGTCTCCGGTGCCCAAACGACGTCGAAGGTGAGGCCGTGGGGCCGCGGGGTCGCTATTCCCTCTGGCGACGCCGACATCCGCCCACCGCGCGGCTCCGTGTCCCCTCGCAGGCGCCGCTGGAGCTCTTGAGGGACAAGGAGTGCCCGGCCATGCTCATCCCCAGTACTCCCCGTATGTCCGTGGCGCTAACGAGGCGCAGCGTTAACGAGCTCTGGGGCTCATCAGGCCGTTACGGGGAGAAGATGTGGCAGTGTTGGGGGGTTGGAGGCTCTCGGTTGGGTTTCTCGGGGGCTGATGTGGGTTTGGGACCACTGAGATGGGGGGCGTAGGGTTGAGGGGGGTCAGTTTGGGGTCTGTTTGTGTCAGTTTGGGGTTGTTTGGGGTTGATATTGGTTGGGTTGGGTTGGGATTGGCTGAGTTGGTTTGGGGTCAGTTTGGGGTCGGTTTGGGGTCAGTTTTGTGTTGGTTTGGGGTCGGTTTGTGGTTGGTTTTGGTTTTGGGTTGGTTTGGGGTTGGTTTTGGGTCAGTTTGGGATTGGTTTGGGGTGGTTTGGGGTCGGATGGGGGTCAGTTTGGTTTTGGTTGGGTTTGGGGTTGGGTTTGGGGTTGGGTTTGGGGTTGGTTTGGGGTCGGTTTGGGGTTGGATTTGGGTCGGTTTGGTTTTGGTCGGTTTGGTTTTGGTCGGTTTGGTTTTGGTTGGGTTTGGGGTTGGGTTTGGGGTCGGTTTGGGTTGGTTTTGGGTCAGATTGGGGTCAGTTTGGGGTTGGTTTTGGTTGGTTTTGGGTCGGGTCAGGGTCAGTTTGGGGTCGGTTTGGCTGACGCCGCCGTGCGCCGCCTCCGCAGTTCTGCGCCGCTGCTTTCCCGCCCTTCGGGCCCAACAGGGTGTGGTCATGGTGGGCAATCAAACCACCTACGATGACGGCCGCGGCCACCGCCGCAACGTCACCGATCTCCTGGAAGGCGCCAAGTGAGTCCTCGGGGCTGCGGATCCCCTCCAACCACCGCCGCTCCACCGGAGCCGCCCCCGGGGCGGAGCCAGAGGGAAAGGGGGGTGGAAGGGACCTCCACGCACGGATGGATCCAAACGCCAATGGGCACAGACCCCTCCCACTGGAGAGCCCTTCCAACCCAATGCCACCCAACTCAACCCCACTGTACTCAACTCAACCCAACCGTACCCAACCCAACCCAACCCAACCCAACCCAACTCAACTCAACCCAACTCAACTCAACCCAACTCAACTCAACCCAACTCAACTCAACCCAACTCAACTCAACCCAACCCAACTCAACCCAACTCAACTCAACCCAACTCAACCCAACCCAACCCAACTCAATCCAACTCCACTCAGCCCAACTCCACTCAGCCCAACTCAACCCAACTCAACCCAACCTGACTTAACGCAACTCAATCCAACCCAACTCAGCCCGATCCAACCCACTCACTCCAACTCAACCCCAACCCAACTCAACTCATCCCGACCCAACTTAACTTGACTTCAACCCAACCCCTTCCACACTTCCCTTCCCACCGCTTCCTGCTCCACCCGCGCTTCCTCTTCTTCTTCCAGGAAAGCCAACGTGGTGCTGGAGGCGCGGCAGTTGGCCATGAAGATCTTTGAGGACTACACGGTGTCGTGGTATTGGATAATCATGTGAGCAGCCATGAAGCTCCTGCATCTCTTCTGCCCAATCTGGTGTCCCTTCCACCCCAACGGAGCTCGAGGTGGCCCAAAGCCCCTGAGAACCTTTGCCGCTCCGTCTGCTCCATCTCCTCCTCCATCCGCCATTCCCAGTTTCGGAGGTCGCCATGTGGTTAAAGCATGAGAAGAGGAGGAACGCGGTGGGATGGCGGTGGGTTCTGACCCCCAGTGGCCTTTGTCTCTCCGCAGAGGCCTCGTCATCGCTATGGTGATCAGCCTGATCTTTGTCGTCCTGCTCCGCTTCGTGGCCGGGATCATGGTCTGGGTGATGATCGTCATGGTCGTCCTGGTCCTCGGCTACGGTGAGCGACCATGAGTATCTCTTTCCCATCTCCGGTGGGATTTGGTGGAGGAAAGTTCTCCCATAGAGTCCTTCTGGACGTCTTCTCCCTCCGCCGGTGGCGTTGGGCGGGGGAGCTCTCGGCACCTCCGTTTCCTGGTGCCGATCCGGGCGTTGCCGCCTTTGTCCCGTAGGGATCTTCCACTGCTACATGGAATACGCCAAACTGCGGGGGACGGCCGGCTCCGACGTCTCCTTGAAGGACATCGGCTTCCAGACCGACCTCCGCGTGTACCTGCACCTGCGGCAGACGTGGTTGGCCTTCCGTGAGTCCGCGCTCTCCGCTGGCAGTGGGGCGGGAACAACACCCTTTCCTCCTCCGGCTTTTTCCGATGCTTCTTGGGTCTCCGGTTCTTCTTTTTCTGTTTCTGATTTTTTTCTTTCTTTGTCTTTTTCCACTTCTTCTTTTTTTGCTGTTTTTTTTCCTACTTTTTCTTCTTCTTTTTCCACTGTTTCTTTTTCCATTGCTTTTTCTTTTTCCACTTCTTTTTCTTTTGCTATTCCTTCTCTTTTTATTTCTTCTTTTTAGGCTTCTTGTTTTTTCGTTTTTTTTTGGCTCTTTCTTCATTTTCCGATTCTTCTTCTTTTTCCATTTCTTTTTGTTTTTCCATTTCTTGTTTTTCTGCTTCTTTTTGTTTTTCTGCTTTTTTTCCCACTTCATTTTGTTTTTTTCTTCTCCTTTTCCCCCTCTCCTTTTCCCCCTCTCCCTTTTTCTCCTTTTCTTTTTTCTCCTTTTTTTCCTCTTTTTTGTTCTTTATTTCTTTCCTTCTCATTTTTTGTTCCCGTTCTCCCCCTCCTCCTCCTCAGCAGTTTCTCCGCTGCCACGGTCGCGCTGAGGCCCTTCCTCCTCCTCTTCCTCCTCCTCTTCCTCCTCCTCTTCCTCCTCCTCTTCCTCCTCCTCTTCCTCCTCCTCTTCCTCCTCCTCTTCCTCCTCCTCTTCCTCCTCCTCTTCCTCCTCCTCTTCCTCCTCCTCTTCCTCCTCCTCTTCCTCCTCCTCTTCCTCCTCCTCTTCCTCCTCCTCTTCCTCCTCCTCTTCCTCCTCCTCTTCCTCCTCCTCTTCCTCCTCCTCTTCCTCCTCCTCTTCCTCCTCCTCTTCCTCCTCTTCCTCCTCCTCCTCTTCCTCCTCCTCCTCCCCCGCGGTTGTCGTTGTTGGTTGTCCCGACGCGTCTCTCTCTCTCTCTCTCTCTCTCTCTGTTTTTCGTCGCCGCCGTTGTCTGCGCAGTGGTGATGGTGTCGGTGCTGGAGGCGGTGGTGCTGTTGGTTCTGGTGTTCCTGCGGCGCCGCATCATGGTGGCCATCGCGCTCATCGAGGAGTCGGGCAGGTCTGGGGCTGCGGCGCCCGCGGGGGAACCTTCGCAGAGGGGGCGTCCTCCGGGGGCTCCTCCTGACGGGGCTTTGGCCGTCGCGACAGGGCCGTTGCTCACGTCATGACGTCTCTGCTCTTCCCGTTGGGGACCTTCTTTCTGCTCTGCCTCTGCCTCGGCTTTTGGGCCACCACCGCTGTGTATCCTTCCACCTTCGGCGCCTCCCGAGGGACCTCCGGATGGGAAGAGGGAACGGGGGACCTCCGGGGGGATGAGGGGACCTCCGGGGGGATGAGGGGACCTTCAGGGGGTGAGGGGACCTCCAGGGGGATGAGGGGACCTCCAGGGGGTGAGGGGACCTCCGGGGGGATGAGGGGACCTCCGGGGGGATGAGGGGACCTTCAGGGGGTGAGGGGACCTCCAGGGGGATGAGGGGACCTCCAGGGGGTGAGGGGACCTCCGGGGGGATGAGGGGACCTCCGGGGGGATGAGGGGACCTCCAGGGGGTGAGGGGACCTCCAGGGGGTGAGGGGACCTCCAGGGGGATGAGGGGACCTCCAGGGGGATGAGGGGACCTCCAGGGGGTGAGGGGACCTCCAGGGGGATGAGGGGACCTCCAGGGGGATGAGGGGACCTTCGGGGGGATGAGGGGACCTCCGGGGGGATGAGGGGACCTTCAGGGGGTGAGGGGACCTCCAGGGGATGAGGGGACCTCCAGGGGGTGAGGGGACCTTCAGGGGGTGAGGGGACCTCCAGGGGGATGAGGGGACCTCCGGGGGGATGAGGGGACCTTCAGGGGGTGAGGGGACCTCCAGGGGGATGAGGGGACCTTCAGGGGGTGAGGGGACCTTCAGGGGGTGAGGGGACCTTCAGGGGGTGAGGGGACCTCCAGGGGATGAGGGGACTTCCAGAGGGATGAGGGGACCTCCAGGGGATGAGGGGACTTCCAGAGGGATGAGGGGATCTCCAGAGGAGGGGGTGATTTCCAGAGAAAAGAGTGATCTCCAGAGGGAAGGGATGATCTCCATAGTGGGGTTGGATGGGTCTTGGAGCTCCTGATCCTGTGGGACACATCTCTGCCCGTGGGGTCAGATCTGGATGGGCTTTGAGGTCCCTTCCCACCCCACCATCCCATGGAACCCACCATGGTCAGGACCTCCGAGTTGACCTTCCAACAGAAGTTGGGGTAGAAAAGCCATCGCAGACCCCACCCGCTCCGGAGCTTCTCCTCCAGGAGGTCCTAAAATGGCTTCTCCTTAACCACCCGCTCGTCAGCTTCCTGTCCACCTCCAACGAAGCCGTCTACAAAGTCTTCAACGAAAGCGTCTGTCCGTTCTCGGGGCAATCGTGTGACCCGGAGGTGAGGAACTCGCGGACCTCCTCCCAGTGAGGGCATTGAGCTTCCGGAGCTCTTCCCGTTGCACTTCCACCTTCCAAACACGTTCATGGCGCGTCCTTGTTCTTCTGGGACACCTTTCTTGGGCCTGAGCCACTCCCACCGGGCAGGAGAAGGTCTCCAGAATGGCTTTGGGTCAACTGGAAGATGCTCTAATCAACCTGGTGGCCCCCTTCCAGCTGTTGAGCCATTATGAGACAGGAGAAGGCCTCCAGGACGGCCTTGGGTTGACTGGAAGACACTGGTCAACCTGGTAGCCCACGTTCCACTCCCACCAGATAGGAGAAGGCCTTCCGGATGGCTTTGGGTCAACTGGAAGATGCTCTAATCAACCTGGTGGCCCCTTTCCAGCCGTTGAGCCATCATGAGACAGGAGAAGGCCTTCTGGATGGCTTTGGGTTGACTGGAAAACGCTCTGGTCAACCTGGTAGTTCATGTTCCACCCGCACCGGGCAGCAGAAGGCCGTCCGGATGGCTTTGGGTCAACTGGAAGATGCTCTGGTCAACCTGGTGTCTCATGAGCCACTGCCACCAGACAGGAGAAGGCCTCCAGGATGGCCTTGGGTTGACTGGAAGACGCTCTGGTCAACCTGGTAGTCCATGTTCCACCCCCACCAGACAGGAGAAGGCGTTCCGGATGGCTTTGAGTTGACTGAAGACGCTCTGATCAACCTTCCGTTCCCTTTTCTGACCACCCCAACGCTCTCCCATCTCTTCTCCTCCTCCAGACCTTCAACACGACCAACGTCACGCGCTTCTGCCCCGACGCTCAGTGCCTCTTCGCTTTCTATGGGGGCGAAACCTCGTACCACAAAGCCCTCATCGCTCTCCAGTTCTTCAACCTCTTCATGTTCTTCTGGTTGGCCAACTTCGTCCTGGCGTTGGGGCAGGTGACGCTGGCCGGCGCCTTCGCCTCTTACTATTGGGCCTTCAAGAAACCCGACGACATTCCCGCTTTCCCGCTCTTCTCCGCCTTCGGACGAGCGCTCCGGTGGGTGTCCCTCAAAGAGGGTTTGGGAGGAGCGACCTCGAGGTTGTCTTCTCCTGAGGAGAACGTCTCTCGTAGGTACCACACGGGGTCGTTGGCCTTCGGGTCCCTCGTCCTCGCCGTCGTCCAAATTATCCGCGTGGTGTTGGAGTACCTCGATCACAGGCTGAAGGGTAACGAGGGGACAGGCGGGGGGACAATGAGGGGACAGACGAGGTGACAAACGTGACAAACGGGGGGACAAAGGAGGGGACAAAGGGGACAGACGAGGGGACAAAGGAGGGGACAAAGGAGGGGACAAAGGAGGGGACAATGAGGGGACAGTGAGGGGACAAAGGAGGGGACAAAGGGGACAAAGGAGGGGACAAGGAGGGGACAAGGAGGGGACAAATGAGGGGACAAGGAGGGGACAAAGGAGGGGACAATGAGGGACAAATGAGGGGACAATGAGGGGACAAACGAGGGGACAATGAGGGGACAAAGGAGGGGACAAAGGAGGGGACAATGAGGGGACAATGAGGGACAAATGAGGGAACAAATGAGGGGACAATGAGGGGACAAACGAGGGGACAGTGAGGGGACAAATGAGGGGATAGTGAGGGGACGAATGGGTATAAATGAGGGGACAAATGAGGGGACAATGAGGGACAAATGAGAGGACAAAGGAGGGGACAAAGGAGGGGACAAAGGAGGGGACAAAGGAGGGGACAAAGGAGGGGACAGGAGGGGACAAATGAGGGGACAAATGAGGACATATGAGGGGACAAAGGGGACAAATGAGGGGACAATGAGGGGACAAATGAGGGCACAAATGGGACAAACGAGGGGACAATGAGGGGACAATGAGGAACAAATGAGGGGACAATGAGGGACAAATGAGGGGACAATGAGGGGACAAAGGGGACAATGAGGGACAAACGAGGGGACAATGAGGGGACAAATGAGGACAAAGGAGGGGACAAACGAGGACAAATGAGGGGACAATGAGGGGACAATGACAGGACAAACGAGGACAAAGGAGGGGACAATGAGGGACAAACGAGGGGACAAACGAGGGGACAATGAGGGGACAATGAGGACAAACGAGGACAAAGGAGGGGACAAACGAGGACAAATGAGGGGACAGTGAGGGGACAAATGAGGGGACAAAGGAGGGGATAAAGGAGGTGACAAAGGTGTGGGTTTTCCTTCTGAGCCCTTTGGGCCGACGCTGGTGGTGGTTCCCCTCTTTGGGCAGAGGATGTTGGGGCTCTTCTGGAGATCTTTGCCGCCCGGAGGTGGTCGGTGGGGGCGGGGCCGCAGGGACGGGGCGGGGCTTCCACCTGGAGCCAGGGGGGGCGTCCGTTGGCGGTGGGTTGGACCCACCAGAAGTGTGGGAAGATCCCGTTGTCTGTCGTGGTTTTGGCGTCTCGGAGAAGCCGTTGGGGTGGAGACCGCGATGGGAGATCACCGCATCTCCTTAAGGACAGGAAATTGGTGGCTTTGGGTCCTCACCTTCTCCCATCGCCTTCTTTCAGCGGCGGAGAACAAATTGGCCAAATTCCTCTTGGGTTGTCTCAAGTGTTGCTTTTGGTGCCTCGAGAAGTTCATCAAATTCCTCAACCGCAACGCTTACATCATGGTAAGAGCGGTGGAGTCCTCTCCAGCCCTTCCGGGTCCCTTTTTGGGCATCTTTGGTGGTCGCTGAGGACCACATCTCCTGTGGGAGATGGAGAAACGGTCCAAGAAAACGAAGCTCTTCAGTGTTTCCCGACCGCAGCGCTCGGATTGAGGAGACGTCTCCGCTGGGTTTGGGGCTTCAGCTCATGGGGTCCAACCTCTGGATGAAGGACCTCTTCCAGGGTGGGGTTTGACCCCGAGATGGGGGTGAACGGGGCCCAATCCAGAGCGGTGGGTTGAGGAAACGTGAGCGGTGGGTTCCTCTCGGTCTTCTCCATCTCGGAATTGTTTGGATTCATTGCAGATCGCTGTCTACGGCACCAACTTCTGCACCTCGGCCAGAAACGCCTTCTTCCTCCTCATGAGGAACATCATCAGGTGAGAGCGCGGTGGAGCCCCTCTCGAACAGGGGGTGGGGTTGGGTGGGGTTGAGTTGGGTTGAGTTGGGTTGGGTTGAAAGGGGCCTCAAGGATGATCCACATCCAACTTCGCACGGGATGAGGGGCTCCAAGAGTTGGAAGGGACCTCAAAGATGATCCCAATCCAACCTTGCACTGGATAAAAGTCTCCAAGAGTCTGGGGTTGGAAAGGGCCTCAAAGATGATCCGGATCCAACCTTCTATGGGATGAAGGGCTCCAAGAGTTTGGGTTGGAAGGGACCTCAAAGATGATTAAGATCCAACCTTTTATGGGATAGAAGGTTCCAAGAGTTTGGGTTGAGAGGGATCTCAAAGATGATCCCGATCCAACCTCCTACGGGATAAGGGGCTCCGAGAGTTTGGGGTCGGGAGGTCCCACCCTTGTCTCTTCCACTCTTTCCTGGTGTTTCTCCCCATCTTTCCATGCGCTGTCGCTTGTGCCCCTCTGGATTCGTGGTGGGGACGAGACGGACATGGATTCGAGGAGGCGGACACGGATCTTCTTCTCCTTCTCTTTTCCAGAGTGGCCGTTTTGGATAAAGTCACCGATTTCCTCTTCTTTCTCGGCAAACTCCTCATCGTGGGAAGCGTCGGTGAGTGCCGCTCACCGGAGGGTTCTCCTCCACGGAGACCTTCTCACCTCCCACCCCATGAGACCCATCCTTCAGGGTCGGTGTCCGGGTGGTTTCCGCCGTTCTTCTGCCCAACGGTGTCGGTGCTTTTGCAGGAATTCTCGCCTTCTTCTTCTTCACCCATCGGATCAAACTGGTGGAGGACGCGGCGCCGTCCCTCAACTACTACTGGGTCCCCATCCTGGTGAGACGCTTCCACCTCTCGGAGGCGTTTGGGAGGGACGGAAGGAGATCCTCAGCGGGAATCCACCTCCGTTCGCCATTGCTCAAAGGGTCGTGGGAGGGGTGGGTTGGAAGGGATCTCAAAGCCCCTCCAGATCCACCTCTGTGGGCACAAACACCTTCTCACCACGTTTCATGGGAGGAGAACCGTGGAACCATGGGATGGATGGGTTGGGAGGGATCTCAGAGCCCCTCCAGATCCACCTCTGTGGGCACAAACACCTTCTCACCACATTCCATGGCAGGAGAACTGTGGAACTATGGGATGGATGGGTTGGAAGGGACCTCAAAGCCCCTCCAGATGTTCCCCCGTGGTCAGGGACCCCTCCCGGTGGCTCTGGTTCCTCCGATCTCCATCCAACGTGGCCTTCAACCTCTCCAAGATGTGGAGCCGCCACCGCTGCTCGGGCTCAACCCCTTCCAGGGCCTCTCCACCCTCCCAGGAGAACGTTTCTCCCCAAGATTTCCCGTCAACGTCCCCTCCTGCAGCTCCAAACTCTTCTCCTCGTCCTCCCCACACTGAACCCCCTCCCCGGCATCCCTGGACGCCCTTCCCACACTGGAGACTGCTCAAAGGTCTCCTCAGAGCCTTCTCCTCTCCGTCTCTGTCCTCCGACGGGAGGTTCTCCGGCTCTTGGATCTTCTCCGTGCTCTCCTCCGCCTTCGTTCTAAGGAGGTTCTTTGTTGGAGATGTTTTCACCTTCGCGGTCACAATGAGGTCTTTGTTTTGGCCTTTTTGGGCACAGGGACGTCGCGTCCCTCCCGTCTTGGCTTCCATCCACCCTTCTCCTCACTGAGGTCCTTTGTCCTCCATCCAACTGCTCCAAACAGTCCTTCTTTGTTGGTTTCTCCTCTTGGGAACTTGAGGTTCCTCAGGATTTCCTTCTCCCGGATGAGGCGTCGGTGGTTGAGGTCCCACCGTGACCGCACCGTTTCTCTTCCAGACGGTGATTGTGGGTTCGTACCTCATCGCTCACGGCTTCTTCAGCGTCTACGGGATGTGTGTGGACACCCTCTTCCTCTGCTTCTGTAAGTGCTCACCTCGGGGTTAGAGGCGTCGGATGGGTTGGAAGGGACCTCAGAGCCCCTCCAGATCCACCTCTGTGGGCACAAACACCTTCCCACCACGTTCCATGGCAGGAGAACCGTGGAACCATGGGATGGATGGGTTGGAAGGGACCTCAAAGCCCCTCCAGATCCACCTCCGTGGGCACAAACACCTTCTCACCACGTTCCATGGCAGGAGAACCGTGGAACCATGGGATGGATGGGTTGGGAGGGACCTCAAAGCCCCTCCAGATGTTCCTCCGTGGGCACAAACACCTTCTCACCACGTTCCATGGCAGGAGAACCGTGGAGCTGTGGGATGGATGGGTGTGGAGGGACCTCAAAGCCCCTCCAGATCCATTTCCGTGGGCACAAACTTTTTCTCACCATGTTCCATGAGAGGAGAACTGTGGAACCATGGGATGGATGGGTTGGGAGGGACCTCAAAGCCCCTCCAGATCCACCTCTGTGGGCACAAACACCTTCCCACCACGTTCCATGGCAGAAGAACCGTGGAACCATGGGATGGATGGGTTGGAAGGGACCTCAGAGCCCCTCCAGATGTTCCCCCGTGGTCAGGGACCCCTCCCGGTGGCTCTGGTTGCTCCGATCTCCATCCAACGTGGCCTTCAACCCCTCCGGGGATGTCGTCCCGTCCCCCCCGACAATCCTCCTCCCGAGGTGGGACCCCTCCAGCGTTGGCCGAGGTTGGGTTTTGCTCCATCGCCCGTGGTCTCCACACGGGTTTTCTCCTCCCGTTTCCGGTTTTCTCTCCACTTTTTCTCGTGTCCTCTCACTTTTTTTGCCGTTTCCTCCTGCGTTTTGCTGCTTTTCTCCCACTTTTTGCTGATTTTCTCCCACTTTTTATTGTTTTTCCACCTTTCTCCCACTTTTTGTTGGTTTTATCCCACTTTTCTCCCACTTTTTGCTGTTTTCCCCCAACTTTTCTCCCACTTTTTTTTGGTTTTCTCATCGTTTTTGCTGGGTTTCCCCTAATTTTTCCACTTTCCTCCCCCTTTTTTTGACCATTTCCTGCCCTTTTTGGACCATTTCCTCCCTCTTTTTTACCCTTTCCTCCCCTTTTTAACCATTTCTTCCCCCTTTTTTAACCTTTTCCTTCTTTTCTTGACCATTTTCCTCCTCTTTTTTAACCTTTTCCTCCCCCTTTTTAACCATTTTCTCCCCCTTTTTTGACCATTTCCTCCCCTTTTTAACCATTTCCTTCCCCTTTTTAACCTTTTCTTCCCCCTTTTTGACCATTTCCTCCCCCTTTTTGACCATTTCCTCCCCCTTTTTGACCGTTTCCTCCTCCTTTGGGACCATTTCTTCCCCTTTTTGACCGTTTCCTCCCCCTTTGGGACCGTTTCCTCCCCCTTTTTGACCATTTCCTCCCCGTTTCGGTGCTTTGGCCTTGGTGGAACCCGACTCTGACTGACTCCGATTTCCCTTTCTCTTCCTCCTCGCCCTTTCCTCGCCCCTTCCTCTCTCTCTCTCCCTTTCCCGCCTCTTCCCTCCTGCTCTCCGGCCGCGGTTCCGCTCTTCCCGCCTTCTCTCGGCCAAAGGTGAAGATCTGGAGAGGAACGATGGATCCCAGGAGAGACCTTACTTCATGTCCCCCGCCTTGAGCCGGATCCTGCTGAAGGGGCCCCCGGAGCCCCCCAAAAGCGCCGACGCCCAAGGATAGGGGACGCTTCCGGCGCCGCATCGCCGAACGCCGTTCCCCGACCCAACGGCACAACCCCACCCCCTCGGATGCTCCTCAAAGCCTCCTTCCTCGGCTCAATCCCTTCCTGCCCACTCCTCCAAATCCCCGCCGGGGTCTCGGGGGTTGGCAGAGCCCGGCGAGGACCGGAGCAGCCGGGAAGCACCGGGAACGCGCGCCGCGAGCGTTGGGTTTCGCTTTGAAGTTGAGATGTTGGGAAGTGGGAGCCGTGCGGGAGCTGCTCGGTGGTTCCACCGATGGCACTGTGGGTTCAGCAGCCGAACGCCGAGCTCGGCGCCGTTTCCTTCTCGTTTAGACCTTTGCTTCCCACTTCCTTGAGCCCCTTCCACTCTACTCGGAGCCGCTTCCTTCTCCATGGAACCTCTTCCCTCTCCAAACTCCACCCAAAGCCTCTTGGGCTCTTCGTTGCCTTTTCAGGGCTCCTCGTTCCGTTTTTTTGGGTTCCTCGTTCCCTTTTTAGGGCCCCTCATTCCCCTTTTTGGCTTCTTCTTCCCATTTTTGGGCCCCTCATTGCCTTTTTTTGGGCTATTTGTTCAATTTTGGGGCTCCTCGTTGCGTTTTTGGAGCTCCAAAATTGCCTTTCTTGGGGCTATTTGTTCAATTTTTGGACTTCTCATGGCATTTTTGGGCTCCTCATTGCCTTTTTTGGGTTATTTGTTCAGTTTTTGGTCTCCCCGTTGCCTTTTTTGGGCTATTTGTTCAGTTTTTGACTCCTCATTGCCTTTTTTGGGCTCCTCGTTGCCTTTCTTTGGGCTATTTGTTCAATTTTTGGACTTCTCATGGCATTTTTGGGCTCCTCATTGCCTTTTTTGGGCTCCTCATTGCCTTTTTTGGGCTATTTGATCAGTTTTTGGTCTCCCCGTTGCCTTTTTTTGGCTATTTGTTCAGTTTTTCAGCTCCTCATTACCTTTTTGGGGCTCCTCGTTGCCTTTTTTGGTCTCCCCGTTGCCTTTTTTGGGCTATTTGTTCAGTTTGGGGCTCCCCGTTGCCTTTTTTGGGCTATTTGTTCGGTTTTTGACTCCTCGTTGCCTTTCTTTGGGCTATTTGTTCAATTTTTGGACTCCTCGTGGCATTTTTGGGCTCCTCGTTGCCTTTTTTGGGCTCCCCCTTGCTTTTTGGGGGCTATTTGTTCAGTTTTTGGGCTCCTCGTTGCCTTTTTTGGGCTTTTCATTGCCTTTTTTGGGCTATTTGTTCAGTTTTTGGTCTCCTCATTACCTTTTTGGGGCTCCTCATTGTCTTTTTTGGGCTATTTATTCAGTTTTTGGTCTCCTCATTGCCTTTTTTGGGCTCCTCGTTGCTTTTTTTGGGCTATTTGTTCAGTTTTTGGGCTCCTCATTGCCTTTTCTCGGCTATCTGTTCAGGTTTTGGTCTCCCCGTTGCCTGTTTTGGGCTATTTGTTCAGTTTGGGGGCTCCTCATTGCCTTTTTTGGGCTCTTTGTTCAGGTTTTGGGCTCCTCATTGCCTTTTTTGGTCTCCTCGTTGCGTTTTTTGGGCTCCTCATTGCCTTTTTTGGTCTCCCCGTTGCCTTTTTTCGAGCTATGTGTTCAGGTTTTGGTCTCCCCGTTGCCTGTTTTGGGCTCTTTGTTCAGTTTCGGGGCTCCTCGTTGCCACTGGGCGCCTTCTCTTTGCAGTGGAAGACCTGGAGCGCCACGACGGCTCAGCCGAGAAGCCCTATTTCATGTCTCCTGACCTGAAGAAGCTCCTCAAGAAGACGAACAAAGGCCAACCAGACGCCTAAATCCACTCCGCGCCGCCTTCCGCGCTCCGGATAACACTCCACATCGTTCATCCCACCGGGAAAATCGCCTTAAGGAGCCGGAGCCGCGCTCACCTCGACCCTGCGGTGGGTGGGAATCATTAGGAGGATGGATTGATTAATTAATTACTCAACCTTTAATCATTAGCTCTGCTAACGAAGGATCCCATTGATCCCGGCCAACGCGGAGCCGGCGATTCCCAGCGCAGGCGCTGATCGAACGGCAGAATTCCCGCTTCCGACGCCAAATGGGGTTTAATTGGAGTCGTTAATTGTGTTTTCGATGGATTTGATTGGGTTCAGGCGGTTCCTTGAGGTGCTTTTTGGTCACAGCCTTCGCGTCTTTAATTGGAGTGGGAGCCGGAGGGACGGAATCCTCGGCTCCGCCTCCGAGCTCTGCGCCCGCGGTAGTGAACCCCTTTGGGCTTGGGGGACACTTTGTACGTAGCTCAGGTTTTAGGGTCATTTTAGGTGATTTTCAGCAAACCAAAAGACACGAGATTGCCTTTTACGCCCTTCGTTTTATAGTCTCGTTCTCCTTTTTGGGCTCCTGATTTCCCCTTTTTGGCTCCTCATTCCCTTTTTGGGCTCCTCATTCCCCTTTTGGGCTCCTCATTCCCCTTTTTGGCTCCTCATTCCCCTTTTTGGCTCCTCATTCCCCTTTTGGGCTCCTCATTCCCCTTTTTGGCTCCTCATTCCCTTTTTGGCTCCTCATTCCCCTTTTTGGGCTCCTCATTCCCCTTTTTGGGCTCCTCATTCCCCTTTTTGACTTCTCATTCTCCTTTTTTGGGCTCCTCATTCCCCTTTTGGGCTCCTCGTTCCCCTTTTTGGCTCCTCATTCCCCTTTTTTGGGCTCCTCATTCCCCTTTTTTGGGCTCCTCATTCCCCTTTTTGACTTCTCATTCTCCTTTTTTGGGCTCCTCATTCCCCTTTTTGGCTCCTCATTCCCCTTTTTGGCTCCTCATTCCCCTTTTTGGGCTCCTCATTCCCCTTTTTGACTTCTCATTCCCCTTTTTTGGGCTCCTCATTCCCCTTTTGGGCTTCTCATTCCCCTTTTTGGCTCCTCATTCCCCTTTTTGGCTCCTCATTCCCCTTTTTGGGCTCCTCATTCCCCTTTTTGACTTCTCATTCCCCTTTTTTGGGCTCCTCATTCCCCTTTTGGGCTCCTCGTTCCCTTTTTGGCTCCTCATTCCCCTTTTTTGGGCTCCTCATTCCCCTTTTTTGGGCTCCTCATTCCCCTTTTTGGGCTCCTCTTTGCCTCTTGGATCCGTGGAGGGGAATTTCTGTACATAGTTCAGTTTTTTAGGTCGATTTTAGGTGATTTTCCAGAAGCCAAAGGACACGAGGACGCCTTTTATACCCTTCGGTGCCAAAACCGACTCTTTCCCATCAAACCCCAATTTCTCCCCATCAAACCCCAATTTCTCCCCATCAAACCCCAATTTCTCCCCATTCAACCCCAATTTCTCCCCGTCAAACCCCAATTTCTCCCCATCAAACCCCAATTTCTTCCCATTAAACCCTAATTTCACCCCATTAAACGCAAATTTAACCCCATTAAACCCCAATTTCACCCCTTAAACCCCAATTTCTCCCCATTAAACCCCAATTTCACCCCATCAAACCCTGATTTCACCCCATTCAACCCAAATTTCATCCCCTTAAACCCCAATTTCTCCCCATTAAACCCCAATTTCACCCCCTTAAACCCCAATTTCTCCCCATTGAACCCAACTTTCACTCCATTAAACTCAAATCTCTCCCCATCAAACCCCAATTTCACCCCCTTAAACCCCAATTTCTCCCCATTAAACCCAACTTTCACTCCATTAAACCCCAATTTCACCCCATCAAACCCTGATTTCACCCCATTCAACCCAAATTTCATCCCCTTAAACCCCAATTTCTCCCCATTAAACCCAACTTTCACTCCATTAAACCCCAATTTCACACCATCAAACCCCAATTTCTCCCCATTAAACCCAAATTTCACCCCCTTAAACCCCAATTTCTCCCCATTCAACCCAACTTTCACTCCATTCAACCCCAATATAACCCCATTAACCCCCACTTTCCCCCCATTGATCGCCGGGCGATTCCCCAAGTGTTCGTTTGGGCTGAAAGTTGAGGGTTTTGGCTGCTGTTTTGGGCCTTTTCTTGTGCTTTGGCAGCGATGGTGGCGCCGACGCCGGTTCTGTGCGACGGAGGTGGATTTCTATCGGGAGTCATTAAAGGGTTGGGGTTTGGCCTCTCGGCTCCACTCGGTGCCGGCGCCGTTATTTCCGGCTCTTTGGGTCTATTTTGGTGCCGGAATGGGACGGGGGGAGAGGGGAAAGAGGAAAGGGAAGTGGGGAAGAGGAAGGGGAAAGAGATGAAGGAGAAGGGGGAAAGGGAAAAAGGGAAGAGGGAAAGGAGAAAGGGAAAAGAGGGAGGGGAAAAGGGAAGAGATAGAGAAAGGAGATGGAGAAAGGGAAGAGGGGAACGAGAAGGGGAAGGGGGAAAGGGAAAAAAGGGAAGAGGGGAAGGGAAAAAGGGAAAAGGGAGAGGGGAAGGAGAAGGGGAAAAGGGAAGAGGGAAAGGGAAAAAGGGAAGAGGGGAAGGGAAAAAGGGGAAAGGGGAAGG
Source organism: Cuculus canorus (assembly GCF_017976375.1). Taxonomy (NCBI): domain Eukaryota; kingdom Metazoa; phylum Chordata; class Aves; order Cuculiformes; family Cuculidae; genus Cuculus; species Cuculus canorus. The sequence goes on from NC_071430.1 coordinate 1,086,991, forward strand.
AGAAGGAAAAGGGGAAAGGGAAGAGAAGAAAAGGGAAAGGGGAAGAAAGGAAGGGGAAAGGGGGAATAGCGAAAGGGAAAAGGAAGAGGGGAAGGAGAAGGGGGAAGGGGAGAGGGAAGAGGGAAGGAAAAGGGGAAAAAGGGAAAGAGGGGAAACGGAATGAGAAGGGTAAGGGGAAAAGGGGAAGGGAAAGGGGGAAAAGGAAAGGGGAAGTGGGGAAGAGGGGAAGGGGAAAATGAGGAAAGGGGAAAAAGGAAAGGGGATGAAGGGGAAGAGCGGAAGGGGAAAGGGAAGTGGGGGAAGAGGAAGGGGAGAGGACAGACGGACAGACCCCGTCCCCACGTGACGTCACCACGCGCACCACGTGACCCTGTCCCACGTCGGCCCCGCCCCGTGACGTCACGGCCCGCGCCACGTGACCCACGCTCCCGCTCTGCCCCTGACGTCATGTGACCACGTTCTTCCCCCCATTCACCCCCCCTCGCGCGCTCCCATTGGCTCCGCCGCCCCCACGTGACCCCCGCCCCTCCTCTGACGTCACCGCGCTCCCGCTCAGCCCCGCGCCCTGGCGTCACGTGACCGCCGCGCTCCCCTCGGTTCCCGCGCGCCTCACGTGATCCCGCGCTCCCTTTTAGCCCCGCCCCCTGACGTCACCGCCCGCCGCGCGCTCCCCTCGGCTCCCGCGCGCTCCCATTAACCGCCGCCACCTCACGTGACCCCTTCAGCCCCGCCCCCTCTGACGTCACCCCGCTCCGCCGCGCGCCCATTGGCGCCGCCGCCCCCACGTGACACCCCCCGCACCGCCCCCCTTCCCCCCCCGCTCGCCGCTCGCCGCCCGCGGCCCCGGCTCGGCCTCAGGCCCGGGCCCCGCCGCCCCGGGAGCCGCCGCCGCCGCCGACCCCCCCTCCCCCAGCCCGGTAAGAGCCGCGAGGGGGGGTGGGGGGGGCCGGGACACCGACCGGGGAGGGTTTGGGGGTGGGGGGAGTCGGTAACCCGTCCCCTTCGCTTCCCGCCCATTGTGAGGAGCGACAAGATGGCGGCGGGGAGGGGGAGGCGGTGAATCCCCCTCATATCGCCCCCCCAACCTTTTCCCGCCGTTTTGGGGCTCTGCGCGCTTAAAAATGGCGGAGGGGGGGTGCGAATCCCGTGAGGGTTCCGCCCCCCCTTTTCCAACCTCTTTTGTTCCCCCCCGATTGTAAATGGGGGGAGAGGGCTTCCATTCACCCCTCTGAGACCCCCACGTCCGTTCCCCCCCGCCACCCCATAAGGGGGGGGTGTCTCAAAGTGCCCCCCCTTTTTGTTACCCCCTACGATTGTAAATGGGGGGGAGTGATTCACTCCTCTGAGACCCCCACGTTCCCCCCTTTTTGTTACCCCCCACGATTGCAAATGGTGGGGGGACACTGTGATTCACCCCTGTGAGACCCCCACGTTCCCCTCTGCACCCCATAAGGGGGGGTCTCAAAGTGCCCCCCCCTTTGTCGCCCCCACGATTGCAAATGGGGGGGTTGTGATTCACCTCTCTGAGACCCCCACGTCCCCCCTCACCCCATGAGGGGGGGTCTCAAAGTGCCCCCCCTTTTTGTTACCCCCCACAATTGCAAATGAGGGGGCTGTGATTCACCTCTCTGAGACCCCCACGTCCCCCCCTTTTTGTTCCCCCCACGATTGCAAATGGGGGGGGCTTCGATTCACCCCTCTGAGACCCCCACATCCTCCTCCCCGCTCCCCATAAGAGGGGGGGGTCTCAAAGTGCCCCCCTTTTGTTCCCCCCACGATTGCAAATAGGGACAGAGGGCTTCCATTCACCCCTCTGAGACCCCCATGTCCCCCCCTCACCCCATAAGGGGGGGTCTCAAAGTGCCCCCCCTTTTGTTCCCCCCACCGATTGCAAATGAGGGGGGAAAAGCTTCTAATTTGGGGGGGCTCAAAGTGCCCCCCCTCCACTTTTCCTTCTTTGCCAATGGGGGGAAAGGGGGGAATTGGGGGGAGGGGGGGCTGTGAATCCCCCCCCTTCAGACCCCACTCCCCATGATTGGGGGGGCTCCAAGTGCCCCCCCTTTTGTTCTCCCTACACTTTGGGGGGGGGGGGCTGCAATGGACCCCTTCCCATTTAATGTCTTAGACCCCCCCCTGTACCCCATAAGAGGGGGGTCTCAAAGTGTGTCCCCCCCTTTTCCCCATGGCTTTTGCTCTCCCTGCACTTCCAAATGCGGAGGAGGAAGGGAAGCTGAGGGGGGGTCCGCAATATTCACCCCCACAACCCCCCCCAGCTCGTGAGGGGGGGTCTCCAGGTGCCCCCCCTCCCCCTTTCCCCACCTCTTTGTTCTCCCTGCGCTTGCAAATGGCGGCGGGGGGGGGGGGGGATCCCTGAGAGGCCTTTGGGATTCTCCTGGTGAGGGGGGGGGCATGGGATTCCTTGGGATTGACACCCCCCCCCTTCCTTGGGATTGAGCCCCCCTTTCCTTGGGATTGACCCCCCCTTCCTTGGGATTGACCCCCCCCTCTTTCCTTGGGATTGACCACCCCCCCCCCCCCCCCCCGAGGGAATTCATCCCAGCGTCTCTCACTGCATCCCAGTTCTCCCATTGTCTTTTATTCTCTCTTCCACCCTTTCATTCCCGATTTCCCTCCATCGTTCATTCCAGTTTCCCCTCCCCTCTTTTATTCCTCCTTTTCCCCCTTTGGCTTTTATTCCTCCTTTTCTCTCCCCCATCTTTTATTCCTGCTCCCCCCCCAGTTCTTTATTCCCGCTTTCTCCCCATCTTTTAGTTCCACTTCCCCCATCTTTTAATCCCACTTCCCTGTCTTTCATTCCCGCTTTTTCCCTGTATTTCATTCCCACTTTCCCCCATCTTTCATTCCAGTTCCCCCCGTCTTTTATTCCCTCTTTTCCCCCCTTGTTTTTTCTTCCCCCTTTTCCCTCTTTGTCTTTTTTCCCCCTTTTCCCTCTGTCTTTAATTCCCCCTTTTCCCCCTTTTTCTTGTTTTTTTTCCCATTTTGTCTTTCATTCCCCTTTTCCCTCTTTATCTTTTATTCCACATTTGCCCTCTTTGTCTTTTATTCCACGTTTTCCTTCTTTGTCTTTTATTCCCATTTTCCCCCTTTCTCTTTTATTCTCCTTTTCCCCCCTTTGTCTTTTATTCCCATTTTTCCCCTTTTATTCCCATTTTCCCCCTTTCTCTTTTATTCTCCTTTTCCCCCCCCTTTGTCTTTTATCCCCATTTTTCCTCCTTGTCGTTTATTCCCGCTTTTCTCCCCCATCTTTTATTCCAGCTTTTCACTCCCTTTGTCTTTTATTCCAGCTTTTTTCCCCCTCCATCTTTTATTCCCGCTTTGCTCCCCCCTCTTTTCCGCCTCTGCCATCGTCTCCTCGCCGTTCCGGCCATTCCCGTTATCCGTAGCGGCTCCGTTTCCGGACGTTTGGGCCCGGGACCGTTTGGTTGCCGACGCCGGGAAAGATCCGTTGGGCCTCGCAGAGCGTTCCCAGACAAAAGCCTCACGGCTTCGCGCCGCTCCCAACATCCCGCTCGGCTGCAAAGCGCTGGAATTCCCGCTTAAACCCATCCAATTCTGTTCCCAACACAACCCCCTTCTCATCCCGGCGGGAATTTTGCTGGAACGGAGCCGGTGGGACTGGGAGAGTGAAGCAAACGAGGGCGGAATGTCCAATTTACTCTTTTCCCCTCCATTTTAACGCTTCCCAGCGCCGGGAGCTGCCGTTCCGGAGCGCATCCTGGTTTTTAACCTCTTCTTTGGGTGCGAATCCCAGGCGGCTCCAGCGATCCCGCTGGGAACGGCGGCATGCCTCCCCGTCGCGATTTCCAGCTGGAGGAGCAGCGGCTGCCGGTTCCGGCCCATTCCTTACTTTACACAGAGGGAATTCCGGGAACTTTAGGCCCAACAACTTTGCGGAGCATACGAGTTCTTGGGGATCTGGATTGAATCCCAATTCCATCCGGATTGGTAACAATTCCAGAGCCGTCCTGGGTCAGAACCAGAGGTGGTTCTGTACGACACCGGTTTTTGAGCATTCCAAGCGGTTCCCAGACTCCTCTTGGCCTGATTCCAGGAACGATCCGGAGCGGATGCAGTTTAAAGGGATAAAATTACATCTCGGAATGGAAAGAGCACAATTAAACCGGGTTTTATCCCGGAGAATTCCCCATGCCGGGAGCTCGGTTTGTGAAGCCCGCGGCGCCGCCGGGCTCCGGATTCTGCTCCAGCCCCTCGTTCTCCGAGTGGGAATGGCGCAGCTCTGGTTGCCAACGGCTCCAGCACCTCCTTAGGTGGGATTCGAGTTGCTATTATTCCAATATTTTGGATACTTTGGGCTTCGGGCTCTGTACGGTTTGTGTCATCCCTAAAAACATTGGGAACGGGCTGGCACGGGAATTTTCCGGCAGGAAAAACAGAAGCACAAGCTCCTTTTGGGGGGAGATTCCCATGATCCCACTGGGTCTTTTCCTGCTCCGGCCGTTCCGTGGCTCCCGGGGAAGGGGTTTTGTTGGGAGCTCTGGAGCCGCTGAAGCTCCGTTGGTTTTATCCGTTGGGAATGAAGTGGATGCGGTTGCCCATCATCTTCACCCTCAGGGCTCCGGGTGCTTCCGTTCCTTCCGGCAACGCTTTTCCATGGTGCTTTGTGATTCCCGGAGTTGGGAATGGCGGGGCAGGGCTTAATTAAGAGCTTCATTAACGAGGTTGGGGAGAATGGACAACCCTGAATCGATTCCGGCGTTGGAACCGACGTTCTTGGTGCCAAAGAGCCGATCCCGGTTGGTGCAAAGTGGCGTTCCTTCTGGAAGCCGCTGCGATCCGAAGGTGATCCTGGGAAGCTGCCTTCTCCGGAGCGGAGATCCCATGGGATGCAAACACTTCCCTGGGCGAAGGCGCGGTGGGACAGAGCGCCTGGAAGGAGTTTGCCGCCTCCCTGGGGCTATCGGAGGGGGGTGATTCCCTTCGGAAACGGCTCCTTGGTCGGGAAGGAGCTCTAATTCCAACTGGATCTGTTGGATTTTCAAGCTTGGGAGCGCTTCCTTCCATCCCAAGTTTGTGGAAGGGAGGGAAGGGACACCGTGGAGCCAGCGGCCTCCTAATGAAAAGCAGCTTCGCTTACTTTGGGGCTGTGAGATGGATTTGGGATGAAAAGCAGCGCATGGAATGGAAATCCTTACAAATCGCTGCATTCCAGGGAGGGAGAATGGAATCCGGGGGCCTCGCGGAGCCGGCAGCCACTTCCAAACCTCTGGAATCATTCCTTTTCCTGCTGTGTAGCAGGACGTTCGCCTCCGTCGCGCTTCGGTTTAGGAGTAGGAGCGGCAGCTTTGGAAAAATCCAGCTGTAACGGGAAAACTTTGGGAATGAGGAGCCGAGACAAGAAGCGGGAGGGAGGGGGGAGCGATCGGATGCGGCTCAGGCTCCCGGGATGGCTTTGAACCCACGGAAGGGTTGGAAGCCTTCGCTCAGCTCCATGTGGTTGATCCGGGACTTACGGTGCTCCAGGTGGCTGAAGCGGAGCCGGGAATACCCCGGAAAAGGGAATGTGGGGAGGTTGGAAAGGACAAACCCATCTGTCAGCGACACCGTGGAGTCGGTGGGAGCGGAAAATGGGGTTTTTTTTCCCTAACGAGTTTGTGTCGTCCCGGTTTCTCTTCTTGCTGCCAGGATCGAATCCTGTCGTTGCCGCTGGTTCGGTGCAGGGCCGGAGCCGCCTGCCTGCAGCGCTCATCCCGGTTTCCGTGCTCTTCCCAGGTTACGGAGAAGTGTGGTTGGCGCAGAAGGTGCTCAAGAAGCACAATTGGAACGTTCAGCCAAGTGTTGGGGAGCAAAAATGGTGAGAATCTGCGGATTCGGGTTCGTGGGGTCACTAATCCTGGAATAGTTGGGGTTGGAAGGGACCTCAGAGAGGATCCGGATCCAACCCCAGGGCCGTGTCCCGCTGGATGAGGGGCTCCAGGGCCCATCCAACCTGGCCTTGTACCCTTCCAGGGATGCTGCTCCCTTTTGGCCTCGTGGAACCTCCTGAGGTTCTCCAGCCCCACTTTTCCACCTTCTCCTGATCCTTTTGGCCTCGTGGAACCTCCTGAGGTTCTCCAGCCCCACTTTTCCACCTTCTCCAGGTCCCTTTTGGCCTCGTGGAACCTCCAGAGGTTCTCCAGCCCCACTTTTCCACCTTCTCCAGATCCCTTTTGGCCTCGTGGAACCTCCTGAGGTTCTCCAGCCCCACTTTTCCACCTTCTCCAGGCCCACATCCCCCCAGAAGGAAGGGAAGAGGGGCGGGTCCTAAGCCGGGATCCAGGTTCTTCTCCGAGCGTGGCGGCTCGTTTCCCTCCCTTTATCCCATGGTCATTCCCACCCTGCCCGAGGGAACGGGAAAGGAGGGATAACGAGGATAACCTTTTCTTTGGCCTTGTGGAAGCTCACGAGGTTCCCACTTTGCTTTTTGGCTCTTCCTAAAGTTTCTTCCCGTCCCCTTCGCAGCGTCCGATGCGGATCTTTGTGAACGACGACCGGCACGTGATGGCCAAGCACTCGGCCGTCTATCCGACGCAGGAGGAACTGGAAGCCGTGCAGAACATGGTTTCCCACACGGAACGGGCGCTCAAAGCCGTTTCCGACTGGATCGACGAGCAGGAAAAGGTCAGCGGGGAACAGCCAGAAACGGAGTCCATGGAGACGGCGGCCGATGAGGAGAACAAGGAAGGAGGGTAAGGACGGCGCTGTCGGAAGCGGCGGCACCGTTTTAAATCAGGGAAAACCCACTCGCTGGGAATGTTTTCCCTGCCCCTGGAATGGAGAGGAATTAACTAAGCCAAGTCCGGAGCGGCTTTTTCCCTTCCAAGTGTGGTAAATCCGAGTGTGGATTTGGAGCACGCGCTGGTGCCTCCCTGGCTATGGCTCCATCCGCCGAGTTCCGGAGCGGCGCTGACGGTGGTTTCTGTCTTTCCAGGGATCAGAAATCCACGGAGCAGCTGACCCGCACCCTGCGTGGGGTGATGCGTGTGGGGCTGGTGGCCAAAGGCCTCCTGCTGAAGGGGGACCTGGATCTGGAGCTGGTTCTCCTCTGCAAGGACAAACCCACCACGGACCTTCTGGAGAAGGTGGCGGATAACCTCGGAGTGCAGCTTGCGGTGAGTCGAGCCGGTCGGAGTTGGTTACGGAGCGAGCGGAAGAGGTTGGGAACGGTTAAAGAGATGGGGATGGCGGTGGTTTTTATACCCTGGGAGGAGCCGGGTTGTGTTTATAAACTTGGGGTTTTGTGGGAAAGGAAGTTGGGAATGAGCAAGCTGGATGCCGAGCAGGGAATTCTACCTCAGGCCGTCACGGAGGACAAGTACGAGATCATCCGATCGGTTGGAGACGCTGCCATCGTCATCAAGAACACGAAGGAGCCGCCCTTGACGCTCACCATCCACCTGACGTCGCCCGTGGTCCGGGAGGAGCTGGAGAAGCAGATCGCCGGAGGTACGGGGAGTTGGATCCGGCCAGCAGGCGGCTGGGAACCCGAGCGGCTCCGGGGCGCACTCTCCGCTAAAGCGTGCTCTTCAGTTTCAGCCCATCCCCTCTCATTCCAGAAGGGAATGCCGGGTGCTCTCCTTGATTTGCACTCGGCTCCCGAAAGCGGGAGCTCTTTAGGGATGGAATCCTCAAAACGGGATGAGATCCCAAAAAACAGGAACTCTTTAGGGACAGGATAACCGAAACCGGGAGTTCTTTAGGGACGGGATTCCCAAAACCAGGAGCTCCTTCAGGACGGGATTCCCAAAACCGGGAGATCTTTAGGGACAGGATTCCCAAAACCAGGAGCTATTTAGGGACAGGATTCCCAAAACCAGGAGCTCCTTTAGGAGGGGATTCCGAAACCAGGAGCTTTTTAGGGATGAGATTCCCAAAACCATGAGCTCTTTAGGGTCGAGATCCCCAAAACCGGGAACTCTATAGGGATTGGATTCCCGAAACCGGGAGCTCGTTAGGGGCGGGATTCCCAAAATCGAGAGCTCTTTAGGGATGAGATTCCCAAAACCAGGAGCTCATTTGTGAGAGATTCCTGAAACCAAAAGTTTTTTAGGGATGAGGTTTCTAAAACCAGGAACTCCTTTGGGAGGGGATTCCTGAAACCAGGAGCTCTTTAGGGATGGGATTCCCAAAACCGGGAACTCCTTCAGGAGGGGATTCTCAAAGCCAGGAGTTCTTTAGGGATGAGATCCCCAAAACCAGGAGCTCCTTTGGGAAGGGATTCCAAAACCAGGAGCTCTTTAGGGATGAGATTCCCAAAACCAGGAGCTCTTCAGGGATGGGATTCCCAAAACCAGGAGCTCCTTTGGGAAGGGATCCCCAAAACTGGGAGCTCTTTAGGGATGGGATTCCCATAACCGGGAGCTCCTTTGGGAGAGATTCCTGAAACCGGGAGCTTTTTAGGGATGAGATTTCTAAAACCGGGAACTCCTTTGGGAGGGGATTCTCAAAACCGGGAGCTCTTTACCGATGGGATTCCCAAAACCGGGAGCTCCTTTGGGAGGGGATTCCCAAACCGGGTGTTTCTTTTGGAATGGGATTCCTGAAACTGAAGAGCTCCTTTCGGAGGGGATTTTGCTTCTGGTTTTCATCCTCTTTGGGGTTTGGATCACTTTTTGGGGGTTTTGCCCTTCGGGGGTGTTTTCTTTTGTTTGACCCTTTGGAATTATTTATCCTTTTGGGAGTTTCTGATCCCTGTGGGGACAGTTTTGCCCCTCTGGGGTTTTTTTTCCCCCTTTTTTGGGGTGGTGGTTTGCTCCTCTTGAGGGTTTTTTTTCCCCCCTCTTGGGGTTTATTTTCCCCCTCTTGGAGTTTTTTTCCCCCTCTTGGGTTTTTTTTTCCCCCTCTTGGAGATTTTTTCCCCCCTTTTGGAGTTTTTCCCCCCTCTTGGGGTTTATTTTCCCCCTCTTGGTGTTTATTTCCCCCTCTTGGGGTTTATTTTTCCCCCTCTTGGAGTTTTTTTCCCCTCTTGGGTATTTTTTTTCCCCCTCTTGGGTTTTTTTTTCCTCCCTTTTGGGAGTTTTGCCCCATTTTTGATCCCCTTTGAGGTTGGTTTTTGATCCCGTCAGGAGCTTTATCCCTCGGGGTTTCTCCTCGGCCTTCCGTTGGCCGATCCGCCATCCCGTTGCGTGATCCGTTCCTCGCACAGCGACGTAACTCCACGAACCGGCTCCGTTTCAATCGCGTTTCCGGGGTTGCTTCCCACGGAACGCCTTGCATGTCCATGCCGTGGGGTGGCCCAGGCGGTGTGTGTTGCAGCAAGAGCGATCGGAGCTCCGGGCCCTTCTCCCTCCGACGGCTTTTTCAGCCGTCTGGGTCCGGAATTCCGGAAAGCGATACAGAGTTTTGGATAACGTTAGCTCTCCGGTTCCTTTTGGAACGAGAACTCCGGGCTGGGTTTGGTGCTGGAAGCGCCCGGGCGCTCGTGCTCCGCACCAGCCTTATCTAAAACCCTGATCTCCAGCAATTCCGAGTGATTTCCAATCCGAATCCTCCCATTTTGCTGCAGCACAGACCGGACAATCTCGTTGTGCTCTTGTGTCTCTGGTTTTGATCTCTGACCTCGTCTGCCGAGCCTTCTAGTTTGTCGATTTTAGGGACGCTGGACCTTTGGCCAACAGGACGCTCTCTGTCGCGGGACGGGGCCGGGGCAGCCGCGCCTTTCGGGCGGAGGGGCTTCCCTCGATCCGAGCCGAGCCGTCCCCTCGCTCCCAACGGGAGCTCCGCTTAGAGCCCTCTTCCTTCCACACACACGGCCTCGTGCGCCGCCGCACCGATGCAATTCCCACCACTCCCACTGAGTTTCCCACCCCAGAACAGATCCCAGTCCGTAGCAAATCCCGGCTCGGCTCTCATCCTGCCGCACCAGGCGATCCCAGATGGAATTCCCACCTCTGCCAGGGAGTTTCCCACCCCAGAACGGATCCCGGTCCATTCCCATCAGCTCTCATCCTGCCGCACCAGGCGATCCAGGGTGGAATTCCCTCCTCTCCCAGTGAGTTTCCCAGTCCATTCCCATCAGCTCTCATCCTGCCGCACCAGGCGATCCCGGATGGAATTCCCTCCTATCTCATCCAGTTCCCCACCCCAGAACAGATCCCAGTCTGTAGTAGATCCCAACTCAGCTCTCATTCTGCCGCACCAGGCAATCCTGGATGGAATTCCCACCTCTCCCAGTGAGTTCCCTGCCCCAGAACAGATCCCAGTCCGTAGTAAATCCCGGCTCAGCTCTCATCCTGCCGCACCAGGTGATCCCGGATGGAATTCTCTCCTCTCCCAGTGAGTTTTCCTCCCCAGAACAGATCCCAGTCCGTAGCAAATCCCAGCTCAGCTCTCATCCTGCCGCACCAGGCGATCCAGGGTGGAATTCCCTTCTCTCCCAGTGAGTTTCCCACCCCAGAACAGATCCCAGTCCGTTCCCATCAGCTCCCATCCTGCCACACCAGGCAATCCTGGATGGAATTCCCACCTCTGCCAGTGAGTTTCCCAGTCCATTCCCATCAGTAAATCCCGGCTCAGCTCTCATCCTGCTGCACCAGGCGATCCAGGGTGGAATTCCCTTCTTTCCCAGTGAGTTTCCCACCCCAGAACAGGTCCTGTCCATCCATCCCAGTTTAGGGAATCCCCGGCTCAGCTCTCAACGCTGCCGCTCCGGATGAGCCGTACTGCTGCTCCCTCCTCTCCCGGCGAGTTTCCCACCCCAGCACAGATCCCAACTCATCCCAGTTTAGCCACTCTCCGGCTCTGCTCACCCACTGCCACACCAGGGGAGCTGGAATGGATTTCCCTCCTCTCCCGACGAGTTTCCCACCCCAGGACAGGTCCCGTCCACCCCAGTTTAAGGAATCCCCGGCTCAGCTCTCATCACTGCCGCTCCGGACGAGCTGTAATGCCGCTCCTTCCTCTCCCAGTGAGTTTCCCACCCCAGAACAGGTCCCGTCCATCCCAGTTTAGGGAATCCCTGGCTCAGCTCTCAACGCTGCTGCTCCGGATGAGCCGTACCGCCGCTCCCTCCTCTCCTGTCCCATTTCCCACCCCAGAACAGGTCCCGTCCATCCCAGTTTAGGGAATCCCCGGCTCAGCTCTCAACGCTGCCGCTCCGGATGAGCCGTACCGCCGCTCCCTCCTATCCCGGCGAGTTTCCCACCCCAGAACAGGTCCCGTCTATCCCAGTTTAGGGAATCCCCGGCTCAGCTCATGTGCTGCTGCTGCTCCGGATGAGCTGTAATGCCGCTCCTTCCTCTCCCAGTGAGTTTCCCACCCCGGAACAGGTCCCGTCCACCCCCATTTAGTGACTCCGCGGCTCAGCTCTCTCACTGCCGCTCCGGATGAGCCGTACCGCCGCTCCCTCTTCTCCCATCCATTTCCCATCCCAGCACACATCCCACACACCACCACCCCCCCAGTCTCCCCTTTTTTAGCAAATCCCGGCTCAGCGGCCGCCATCTCAAAGCTCCCGTCCCGGCCCCGGATCTTTGGGAGCCCCGGCTGCCCGTTGGGAAGCTGCCTCGTCCCCTCTCCGGCCGACAGACCCCCCCTTGGTCAAACCGTGCCTTGTCTTCTTATTCCATCCACGACTAGAAACGCTCTCAGTCTCCGACTCCCCGGACGTTCTGGACAGGCAGAAATGCCTTGCTGCCTTGGCGTCTCTGCGACACGCCAAGTGGTTCCAGGTTTGCATTTCGTTCTTTATTTGTTTTTGTCTTTAAAAGTAGAACATTTCGTAACGTTATTACGGGGTTTAACTCTTCTCTTATGGAAACCGTCGACCGTCGGACGGTAATTAGAGAGGCGCAGCGGTTAACGAAGCACGTGAGCCAATTAAACGCTCGGAAAGGGCCCCCGTTTTGACGGAGCAGACGCGTGGCTGCTGCTTTGTGCTAAGAGTAATGGCGCCTTCAACACGACAACTCCCGTTAGCGGTCGTAAAAGCACAATCCTGTTTACCCTTTGACAAAGTAGCACTGCGGAAAAACGAGTCTGCGATCCACCCGCTCGAGGCTTTCCGTTCAATCCCTTTCCCGCTCTCCGCTTGTTCCAGGCCAGGGCGAACGGGCTGAAATCCTGCGTCATCGTCATCCGAGTGCTGCGAGACCTCTGCACCCGCGTTCCCACTTGGGCGCCGCTCCGAGGATGGGTAAAAACATTTCCCCTTTCCGTTCCCTTCTTTGAGTTGGCGTTGGTGCTTCTCGGAGCCACCCTCCGGCTCTCCTCATCCGTTAGGGATTCACGCGGTGCCGGCGGAGTCTCGGCCTTTCAGCCACGCCTTCAGTGCCTCCGGCGTCGCTCCCGGCCCGCTTTCGCCCTCCCTTCACTTTTCCAACCTTCTTTTCCAGCCTCTGGAGCTGCTGTGTGAGAAATCCATCGGAACGGCCAACCGGCCGATGGGCGCCGGCGAGGCCTTACGCCGGGTCCTGGAATGCCTCGCTTCTGGAATCGTCATGCCAGGTTCGGGCCTTTCTCCTCATTTCCATTTCAAAACCAAACCCAATCCAATCGCAGCGTCATTATCGTTCCCTTGGATGGGCACCTTCAATCCGGAGCTCGGAAAACACCCCCCGACGGCTCCGGATATTAAACCCTTCACCCTTTAGAGAGAGGTTCCACTTCTTTTTGAGTGTTAAATGACTTCCTGAGCGGCTTCGCTGCCCTTTTATCCCTTTAAAATAGAGCCCAGAGTTCCAGAACGCGGAACGCCGGATCGTTTCGGTCCGTGTTCTCGGAGAGAGATGAGTGGGAATACTTTAGTTTAGCGTCTTTAGCAAACACCAGGATAATTCTCTGCGTATCTTCCTTGTTTCCTGCCTTCAGATGGTTCTGGTATTTATGATCCTTGTGAAAAAGAAGCCACTGATGCTATTGGGCATCTAGACAGACAACAAAGGGAAGATATCACACAGAGTGCTCAGGTATAGTTCTGCCTCCAGAAATATTACGGAATCTTGCTCAATTCCACCAGGCCCGGACTCCCGTGGGGGTTAAGGGGAGCACGGAACCCTCCCGACGACACCCCCTTAACTCCTTGAACCACTTCGAGCCATAACCCGAAAGGAATTTGTAGCTTTGCCCAAACCGGAAGGAAAAGTTTCAGGGATTTTTGTTGTTGTTGTTGTTTAAAAGACTTCCGTTAGCGAAATTCCCCGTTTTTCCGGTTAAAATGGAGAGAGTCGTGGTTAAACCGATGGAGGATTTGTGCGTAGGGGTGGGGAGAGTTCTTCCCGGCTGGAACGGCGGGGATGGCGTCGGCACCGCCGCCGCGCTGACGCCGTTTCTGTCTTTCCAGCACGCTCTGAGACTCGCGGCTTTTGGCCAACTCCACAAAGTGTTGGGAATGGATCCTCTTCCTTCCAAAATGCCCAAGAAACCAAAGAACGAGAACCCCGTCGACTACACTGGTAGGTGCTCGCGGAGGACGGCGCGGCACGGGTTGGAAGGGGACCTCAAAGCCCCGCGCTGGGCCGTGGGCACGGCCGTCACCCGATGATCCAGTTGCTCCGAACCCCTTTCCTGGCCTCGAACGCCTTCGGAATGTCTTTTTGTCTTCTTGTGGTGGCTTCAAAGTTCTTCACAGCGTGGAAGCGCCACCGTTAAAGCGAATCGAGATGGATTCAGAGAACCTTGGGATGAGTTGGGTTGGAAGGGACCTCAAAGCCCATCCAGATCCAACAGGGAACATCTCCCACTGATCCGGTTGCTCATCAGGGCCCATCCATTGTGGCCTTGGACACCTCCAGGGATAGGGCAACCACCTCCGCTCTGCACAACCTGTTCCAGGGCCTCCTCAGCCTCAGAAATTCCGGCTCATGTCCAGTCTAAACCTTCCCCTCTCCCGTTTGTCCCCATTGTCCCTCGTCCCCTCACTCCAGGCCTTTGGGAACAGCCCCTCCTCAGCATTCCCGGAGCCCCTTCAGGCGCCGGAAGCTGCTCGGAGGTCTCCTGGGAGCCTTCTCCAGGCCGAACCAGCAGTGTCGTTGGATCGTTGAGTTTGGAAGAGCCCTCCGAGCTCATCCAGTCCAACCGTCAACCCAACGCCACCAAACGCTGTCCCCAAGGGCGGCGCTTCCGTGTGGTGTTGAGGGCCTCCGGGCACGGAGGCTCCACCGCGTCCCTGCGCAGCCGCTTCCGCGCTCTTCCCAGGAAGGAATCTTGCCTGACATCCAACCGGAAGGTCCCGTAGCGCAACTTGAGGCCATTTCTTGTCGTGCATGGCTCGTTCCTCGGGAGCCAAGCGCGGCGCCCACCTCCCCACAGCCTCCTTCCGGGAGCTGCTCCAAGCCACGAGGTCTCCTCTCGGCCTCCTCTTCTCCAGCCCAAACACCCCGGAGAGCCCTCAGCCGCTTCCCCAGTTCTCCAGACCCTTCTCGGGCTCCGTTCCCTCCTCGGGATGTGCTCCAGCCCCTCTCGGAGTGCAGGGCCGGAACCTGAACCCTGGATCCAAGCTCCAGGGGTTGATCCCTGATCCAAACCCTCCTCAGGATGTTCTCCAGCCCCTCTCGGAGCGCGGGGACGGAACCTGAACCCCGGATCCAAGGTCCAGGGGTTGATCCCTGATCCATACCCTCCTTGGGATGTTCTCCAGCCCCTCTCGGAGCGCGGGGACGGAACCTGAGCCCTGGATCCGAGCTCCAGGGGTTGATCCCTGATCCAAACCCTTCTCGGGCTCCGTTCCCTCCTCGGGATGTTCTCCAGCCCCTCTCGGAGCCCTGGATCCGAGCTCCAGGGGTTGATCCCTGATCCAAAGCAGGACGCCGGTGGCCTTCTTGGCCACCTGAGCCACTTTGGTTCGCGTTCAGCTGCCGACCAACACCCCCAGATCCGTTTTTATCCCCATATCCCACCTCAATCTCCCCTCTTTCAGCTGAAAACCGTTTGTCCTCGTCCTTTTTCCATCCATTCCCCGTTTTCCTGGAGGCTTTTTCCATCCTGGAAGTGCCTCTGCGGTCTCCCCGGAGCCTTCTCTTCTCCGAATTCTCAGCCTGACCTCACGCAGGAGGTTCTCCAACGCTTCCGATCGTCTCCGTGGCCTTCTCCGGTCTCAACCGGCGCTTCCAAAGGTGAAAACGGGAATACTGAGGAGTTGTTTTTGTTGGCTTTTTCCAGTCCAGATCCCTCCCAGCACCACGTACGCCGTCACCCCCATGAAACGCCCGATGGAGGAGGACGGGGAGGAGAAGTCTCCCAGCAAGAAGAAAAAGAAGATTCAGAAAAAAGGTATTGAGCTGACGCGAGGTACGTCCCGCGGCTCCGCGCGCGCCTTCCGGGGTGGGATTGGCGCGGGAAAGGCCGGGAAGAGGTGGATTCCACCCCAAACCACCTCCACGCTGCGCGGTTGGCGCTCGGTTCGGCTTCCAATCGCGACGGGGAAGCGAAGAGGGATGGGGAGGGTGGAAATAAAGCTTTGCGCCTTCCCGAACCGCCGCCAATCCGGGTGTTTTTTTTCCTTTCTCCAGAGGAAAAGCTGGAGCCTCCGCAGGCCATGAACGCGCTGATGAAGCTGAACCAGCTGAAGCCGGGGCTGCAGTACAAACTCGTCTCGCAGACGGGCCCCGTCCACGCTCCCATCTTCACGATGTCCGTGGAGATCGACGGAAGCACCTTCGAGGCTTCGGGGCCTTCCAAAAAGACGGCGAAGCTCCACGTGGCCGTCAAGGTGAGATCACGCCGGAGCGCGAAATCCTTCTCCGTTTGTCCTCGTCCTTTTTCCATCCATTCCCCGTTTTCCTGGAGGCTTTTTCCATCCTGGAAGTGCCTCTGCGGTCTCCCCGGAGCCTTCTCTTCTCCGAATTCTCAGCCTGACCTCACGCATTCCTTCTCCGGAATGGCGGAAGCGACGTTCGCAACGTCGCCCGTGGGTGGAAATCATCCTGATTTGGGGAGGGTTAAACCCCCGCGCGGAGCTTCGGGGCCCTTCCGCGTCCCTCAGATCCTGCGGGATTCGGGGAAGGCCGTGCGCTGCGGCAGAAAAAGTGGGATCGCAGCTGCTTTCCCGAGTGTTCGCCCTCCAAAATGGGTGAGGAATGGGAGCGCCGTCGGCTCCAGGAGGGCAGCGCCGCTCAGTCTCTCCCAATCCGCGGCGCAGGTCCTGCAGGATATGGGGCTTCCGACGGGTGCCGAAGGCAAAGAATCCGGGAAAGGAGACGAATCCGCAGAGGAAACGGAACAGAAACCCATCGTCGTCGCTCCTCCGCCCGTCGTCGAAACCGTCGCAGCGCCCGCGGCCGCTTCTCCGCCTGCGGATCAGACCCCCGAGGTGAGAGCAGCCGCGGGGAGGGACCGGGACCCTTCGGGATGGGGTCGGGAATGATCGGAAGCGCCTTCAGGGCACGCGATGCCGGGGGCGAATGTTGGGAAGCTTCTTCCCAACGGATCCTTGAGGTGTTTCCCATTGGGAAAAGCGACTTTAGGCCCTTCAGGGGTTGTTTTTCCCCACTTGGAATTCCGTCTCTGCTTCTGCACTTCCAGAAGGGAAAGAGAAGGGACCGGGATCCTTCGGGATGGGGTCAGGAATGCTCGGAAGCGCCTTCAGGGCACGTGATGTTGGGGGCGAATGTTGGGAAGCTTCTGCCCAACGGATCCTCGAGGCGTTTCCCAGTGGGAAAAGCAACTTTAGGCCCTTCGGGGGTTGTTTTTCCCCACTTGGAATTCTATCTCTGCGTCTCCACTTCCAGAAGGGAAAGAGAAGGGACCGGGATCCTTCGGGATGGGGTCAGGAATGCTCGGAAGAGCCTTCAGGGCACGCAATGCCGGGGGGAATGTTGGGAAGCTTCTTCCCAACGGATCCTCGAGGCGTTTCCCAGTGGGAAAAGCGACTTTAGGCCCTTCAGGGGTTGTTTTTCCCCTCTTGGAATTCTATCTCTGCTTCTGCACTTCCAGAAGGGAAAGAGAAGGGACCGGGATCCTTCGGGATGGGGTCAGGAATGCTCAGAAGAGCCTTCAGGGCACGCAATGCCGGGGGCGAAGCTCGGGAAGCTTCTTCCCAACGGATCCTCGAGGCGTTTCCCAGTGGGAAAAGCAACTTTAGGCCCTTCGGGGGTTGTTTTTCCCCACTTGGAATTCTATCTCTGCGTCTCCACTTCCAGAAGGGAAAGAGAAGGGACCGGGATCCTTCGGGATGGGGTCGGGGATCCTTGGAAGCGCCTTCATGGCATGCGATGCCGGGGGCGAAGCTCGGCAAGCTTCTTCCCAACGGATCCTCGAGGCGTCTCCCATTGGGAAAAGCAACTTTAGGCCCTTTAGGGGTTGTTTTTCCTCTCTTGGAATTCCATCCCTGCTTCTGCACTTCCAGAACGTGAAGCAACAGGGACCAATCCTGACGAAACACGGGAAGAATCCGGTGATGGAGCTGAACGAGAAGCGCCGCGGCCTTAAGTACGAGTTGATTTCGGAAACGGGCGGCAGCCACGACAAGCGCTTTGTCATGGAGGTGAGGCGGCTCCCGCTCCGCTCCGAGCGTTCCGGCTCGGATCCGAATCACCGGGGAAGGATTTGGGTGGGAACGGATGTTTTAGGGCTCATTTTCGCGGCACCGGTTGCTCAAAGCCTCTTCCAACCACACTCCGAATGCTTCCAACTCCCAGAATCCCCTTCCGGCACCAAAACGATTCCATTTCCTTCGCGTTCCCGTTTACCGGAACGATTTCTTTCATCCCTTTCCGAAGGTGGAGGTGGACGGGCAGAAATTCCAAGGAGCCGGATCCAATAAGAAGGTGGCCAAGGCCTACGCCGCGTTGGCCGCGTTGGAGAAGTTGTTTCCGGACGCTCCGGTTCCCATCGAGCAAAACAAGAAGAAAAGAGCGCCGGTGCCTGCGCGGGGAGGCCCCAAGTTTGCCGTAAAAGTAAGCGACTCCCTAATTCCGACGGCTCTGGAATGGGAATGGGCCGATCTGCCGCCTCTACTCTGGTTCTCATCCCGTTTTGGGGAGAGAAAAGGAGTTTCTGTGTGGGGAAAATGGGATTTGCCGTTGGGCGCCGGGCTCAGAAGCCATAATGCCGCCATGTTCCGTGGGAATGCCGCCACGTTTTTGTGGGAATACCGCCATGTTTTGTGGGAAACGGCTCTGTTTTTCAAGCTCTCACCCTTATTCCGTCCCTTCTTGGTGCGTTGGGCTCGGCCGCTCTCCCTCTTGAGGCGATTCCGGTGCGTTCCGGCCCTCTCCGCCACATTGCGGATGGCGGTGCCGGATAACTCCCGCTCTCTCTTTCTCTTCCCACAGCAACACAACCCGGGATTCGGGATGGGAGGCCCAATGCACAACGAGGTCCCTCCGCCGCCCACCATGCGCGGCCGCGGCCGAGGCGGAAACCTCCGCGGGCGCGGCAGAGGCCGAGGCGGCTTCGGGGGCAACCACGGCGGCTACATGAACGCAGGTGAGCTCCCGGCTCTTCCCAACCCTGACCGAACTCCGACGGGCGATGGATCCTCTCCGGATCGAGGCCTTTCCGCTCTTCCTTATCCCTCGGCTGAACCGTTTCCTTCCCGCCCAGGTGCCGGCTACGGAAGCTACGGCTACGGAGGGAATTCCGCCACGGCCGGTTACAGTAAGTATTTCCCATCGTATTTTTTGGCGTGGCGCTGACGGGGCTGCGGAATTCCACCCGGGGTTACCTTCCGTCCCGTTTTTCCCAGCGAGAACCAACGCG
Source organism: Cuculus canorus (assembly GCF_017976375.1). Classification (NCBI taxonomy): domain Eukaryota; kingdom Metazoa; phylum Chordata; class Aves; order Cuculiformes; family Cuculidae; genus Cuculus; species Cuculus canorus. The sequence continues at coordinate 1,105,645 of NC_071430.1, forward strand.
TTAGAAACCAAATCCGCGTGCGCCGTTCCCCCCTTTTCCGCTTTGTGGGAAGCGCTTCCATCCCCGAGAGAGAGACAGAAAGAGAGCGGGAATTCCCTGGGAAGGCCGAGGAGGAGCCTCCACTGGGGGGTGACAGGAGCAGAGAGATGGAACCCGGGACGCTTCCGGTGTGTTGGCGGCTTCCGAGGAATTCTAATTGTTCTTCTCTGCTCTGTCTCCCCCTTTTGTAGGTGACTTTTTCACAGACTCCTCCTCCGGCTTTCATGATTTTGGCTCTTCCTAGAACAGCCCCGAGCCCCAAAACCACAGCTTTTTACACCACTTTCCTCCATCTCCAACCCCCCGTGGCCGCGGCCGCGGCCCTCCGCTCCAGCCGTGGCTTCCCAGCGCCCTTGCGCGCCGTTTGCCTTTGAACTTTGGGCCTTCCGAGGAATCGGCGCTCTTCCCCGGAGCCGACAAATCGCTTGGGGGGGGGTGTTTCCCTTTTCCCTCCTCCCGAACCGACTCCTCTTCCCGAATCCCATCTTGGCTTTTTCCATGAATTTTTTTTTTTACCAAACCGAAGCCTTTTAATCGATGGTTCTTTTAATTCGCGGCACTTTGGGGGCGATTTTTTGGGGGTTTTTTTTTTTGTACGAAACGTCAGCGTTTTAATAAACCCCAAAATTCGGGGATGGGGGGAAGGGCGGGAGCGGCGTTCCAATGGCCCCGATCCGTACGCTCGGCGTTTTCAGCATGCGGAACGCCCGTGGGATGCGGAACGGCGGCGTCTCCGGGTTCTGTACCACGGCGAGGGCGGGAGCCGGGGGCGCTTCCGGAGGTTTTGTAACGGCGCGGCCCATCCCCGATCCAATAAATAGCCACGACGAGGGCTCAGTGCCGCCGGGATCCGAGTGGGAATGTGGGAAAGGGGTCTTCCCGGACAAAGCTCAGCTCCGCTCCTCCGGAGGGATTGGATTTCAGCGGAAGAGGGATGGTGGGAAGCGTCTTGCTTGGCCGGTCGGGATCCGAAGGGCCGGAATTCCAAGCGTGCGCTCCGTGTTCTCGGTGCGTGTGGCGACGGAAGTCACCCCTCGGAGCCGGGAAGCTCCGGGTTTAAGGAAAAGCCGTTCCAAGGGGTTGGCGGATACCTTTTTAGGGAGGGAGCTCCCGATTTTGGGGATAACAACTCGTTATCCGTGGGCGATCCTGTCCTTCCCAAACACCGGAGAAGACGGAGGGAATCCGACGGCCTTAAACCCTCTTGGCTGCCGTCACACGGGAATCCCACAAAGCTGGAAAGTTGGGAAAAGACAACTTTGAGCAACTCCAGATGGAGTTTTCACGGCGCCGCGTGGGATGGAGGCGCTTCTGAGCCCACGAGGGCCAAATCCCGGGATTCCCGTGGAGGGATGGAGCGGAAAATCCTTCCGGTGCATCTTCGGCCTGTGGGGCCGGAGAGGGATTTGCCCCGGGAGCGCAACTCCGTCCCAATCCGCACAAGAGAGGAAAGAATCCGGCTTGGAAGGCCTTGCCGGAATCACCAAAACGATGGGAAAATGGGAAGCGAGGCGCCTTGGAGAGCCGGGATCCGCCTCCGTCCTGGGGCTTTCCCGTGGGATCGTGGAAGCCGAGGGCGGGAGATTCCCACTTTTGTCTCCTTTGTAACAAACTCTCTCTTTCCTCCATTCCGGTGGCGTCTGCGCAGACGCCGGTGGAGGACAGGGATGGGTTCCACTGCTTTTATTCCCTAAAAATCGGTTTCTTTTGGATCCGAGGGTTTGGGATTGACCGTGGGGGAATGGGACAGGAAGAGAATCCGCGGAAAACCCTGAGCGCAACTCTCTAAACCCCAAGCAGCGCCCGGCGCTGCCGCATCCCGGCTCCCCGCGGCGCTCCGAGGGATCCGGCAGCCTCGGATCCCAAAGGCAGAGCCGGAATTCCGAGGTAGATGGAGCGGGACGGATGGCGCACGCGCCTCTGTTGCCGTCGGATCGGTGCTGCTCTTCCGTGTGGCTGCGGACGGAATTGGTCCCCGTTGGCGCCTCTCGAGGCGGCTCTGACTCTAATCGGGCCTTTAGCGATGGGGAAAGAGCTAAAAAAAACAGGGATTCATCCCAAAAATCCTCTTGGCGTTGGGTGGGGAGGCCCAATCCTTTGGGAACGGCCCCGATCGGGCCTGGAAAGATCCCTTGGCACCGGGATTGCGGCCTCTGCTGCTGCCGGCCACCGTGTTTCCGGTGTCGCTCCATCCCATCGCTGAGCGTAACGGGAACCGTCACGTTCTGGAGCTTCACCGTCGTGGCGGAATTCATCCGCCCGGGAATCGCATCCCGGATTCCCGAGGCGTGGACGCGGTGCTGCCGTCCCTCACCCTTCCCACCACGCTCTTTCCTTGAGCTTCGGCGCCGCCCTTTCCCGTATCCTTTTGCCGTCGTTGAGGCGGAAGCTCATCCCGGGACCCCCCGTTCTCCGTACGATCCCTCCGGAACGGCGCCGGAGCTGACGCTTTTCTCTCTGTTTAGGCCAATTCTACAGCAATGGCGGTCACTCCAACTCCGGCGGCGGCGGCGGCTCCTCCGGCTACGGTTCCTACTACCAAGGTGGCGGCGGCGGCGGCGATAACTACAGCTCTCCGGGGCCGAAACACGGCGGGAAGAAGCAACAACACGGAGGCCAACAGAAGGCGGCCTACGGATCGGGGTATCAATCCCACCAGGGCCAACAGCAGCAATCCTACGGCCAAAACCAATACGGCAACTACGGACCACCGCCCGGAAAGCAGAAAGGCTACAACCACGGCCAAGGGAATTATTCCTCTTATTCCAACTCCTACAACTCCCCCGGCGGCGGCGGAGGCTCCGATTACAACTACGAGAGTAAATTCAGTGAGTGGCGCCATCGCTCTTCCGGGAGTTGGAAAGCGGAGAGGGAGTCGGTCCTGACCTGAATGGCGGTTATAGCGGTGGGTTTGGAGGAAAGAAGGGGTTCGGCTCAAAAAGAATACCCTCGGCGGAAAGAGGGGCCCTCGCTCGGGAACGTCCTGGGCTGGAGGGGGCCCGGAAAGGCCTCTTCCCAACCAATCCGTGTGGGAGTCCATAATTGGGGGAGTTTGAGGGGCCCGGAAGGACCTGGAAAGGCCTCTTCCGAAACAAACCGTGTGGGAGTCCGGAATTGGGGGAGTTTGAGGGGCCCGGAAGGACCTGGAAAGGCCTCTTCCCAACCAGACTGTGTGGGATTCCATAACTGGGGGAGTTTGAGGGGCCTGGAAGGACCTGGAAAGGCCCCTTTCTGCCCAAACCATGTGGGATTCCATAACTCCGGGAGCTTGAGGTGCCCGGAAAGGCCCATTTGCACCCAAACCACGTGGGATTCCATAACTTGGGGAGCTTGATGTGCTCTGAAAGCCCTGGAAAAGCCCCTTTCCACCCAAACAATGTGGGATTCCGTAATTGGGAGAGCTTGAGGTGCTTGGAAAGACCTGGAAAGGCCCCTTTCCGCCCAAACCATGCAGGATTCCGTAACCGGGGGATCTTACGGTGCCCGGAAAGGTCTGGAAAGGCCCCTTTCCACCCAAACTATGTGGGATTCCATAACCAGAGGAGCTTGAGGTGCCTGGAAAGGCCCTTTCCCACCCAAACCATGTGGGATTCCGTAACCGGGGGAGCCTGAGGTGCTCGGGGTTGCTCGATGTGGTTGGATGAGCTCAGGAGGCATCCAGGCTTGTGCCTCCGCTCCCATGTGGCGATGGAATTGCCTATGGAATCCCTTTGGGAATGCCAGGCCGGTCCCATCCGCCGCCGCAGCCCCCAACCCAACTCACCGCCCTCTCCCTCTCAGGTTACGGCGGCAACAGCGGCCGCGGCGGCAACAACTACTCCGGCGGTTCCTCCTACAACACCGGCTCCCACGGCGGCTACGGAGGCGGCTCCGGCGGCGGCGGCTCCTCCTATCAAGGTAAGCAAGGTCAGTATGTGCCAAAGCCATCTCGGCCTCGCCGGTTACCGCTCTCTCGGCACGTGGAACCCGGAATCGGAGCCAAACCCATCCACCTCCTTTCTTGCGCAATAACTGAGCTCCTCTCTCCTTCCGCAGGCGGATATTCCTCCCAATCCAACTACAACTCTCCCGGCTCCGGCCAAAACTACAGCGGCCCCAGCTCCTACCAGGCATCGCAAGGCGGTTACGGCAGGAACGACCACAGCATGAGTTACCAGTACAGATAAACCGCCCCTTCCCGCCGGGAAAAGGCTCTTTTCCGGCCTCGCGGCGATCCCGTCTCCCCCGGTTTCATGTTGCCGTGCTCGTCGTCATCCCGGTCACCGATGGTTTGAGTCCCCGCCATTCCGTAGTAGCTGTGTTTGGGCATCACCGTATTCCGTGGGTCGTTATGCGCCGATTCCGACTCTGTCTGCATAGGAAGGGTTTTTCTTTCTTTTCGGAGTTCAGACAATTCCCGGTTTCCTTTCCCTATTTAAACGCGCGGCTTTAAATGGCGAAGGGATCCGTAAAGGGATCCGTGAGAGGATCCGTCCCCTCCCCTCCCCCTGTTTTAACGCTTTGTGGAGTGAGTTCGAGCTTCGCTGTATTTTAACGCCTTCGTGGGGGTTTTTTTTCTGTTTTATACGTGAAGATTTTATTTTCGCAGCCGGTGGGAAGTGGCGGAGGCGGCTTCAACCGCGTCCCTCGGGCAGCGCCGCGGCGTCACCTGAATGTAGGCAAATAAACACGGAACTCGCGACCTCGCGGGGATATTCCATCATTTTATTGACCCAAAAGTCCCAATTTGGGGACGAAACACGGCGACAAAACACCAAATAGGGGATATTCCGTCATTTTATTGACCAAAAGTCCCACTTTTGGGATGAAACGTGGTGACAAACCCCCAAATAGGGGATATTCCGTCATTTTATTGACCTGAAAGTCCCACTTTTGGGCCTAAACGCAGCGACAAACCACCAAACAGGGGATGTTCTGTCATTTTATTGACCCGAAAGTCCAACTTTTGGGCCTAAACGTGGCGACAAACCACCAAATAGGGGATATTCCATCATTTCATCGACCTAAAATTCCCAATTTGGGGACTAAACCAAACCTATGCTTTCCTCACCAAACCCATCCTTTTCCCAACAAAATCACCCCTTTTCTCACCAAAACTCCCCTTTTCCCCACCAAAAAAACCCTTTTCTCACCCAAACCACCCGTTTTCCACTCAAACCCATCCTTTGTCCAACCAAAACCACCCCTTTTCCCAACAAAGCGCCCCTTTTCCTGCCAAAATCACTCCTTTTCCAACCAAAACTCCCCTTCTCTCACCAAACCAAACTTCTTCCAACCAAACCCATCCTTCTTCCCACCAAAACCACTCCTTTTCCCACCAAAACCCCCCTTTCCGCACCAAAACCCCCCTTTCCCCACCAAAACCACTCCTTTTCCCACCAAAACTCCCCTTTTCCCAACAAAACCCCCCTTTCCCCACCAAAACCACTCCTTTTCCCACCAAAACCTCCCCTTTTCCCACCAAAACTCCCCTTTTCCCACCAAAACTCCCCTTTTCCCACCAAAACCTCCCCTTTTCCCACCAAAACTCCCCTTTTCCCACCAAAACTCCCCCTTTTCCCACCAAAACCTCCCCTTTTCCCACCAAAACTCCCCCTTTTCCCACCAAAACCCCCCTTTTCCCACCAAAACTCCCCTTTTTCCCACCAAACCCTCCCTTTCCTCTTTGCCGGTTGCCGCCGGCTCCGTATCTCTTATCACCCTTCCCTTTGGAATAAACTTTGCCCCCTCTGTGCCGTTGCCGGGGCCGAACCTGCGCCCAACGCGGCGCCGCCGCCTCGGCAAACACCGCGGGCGTTGTGGCGATAGCGGTCGCTTTCCGGATTGGACGGCGAAGCCCCAACGGTTTCCGGGAGAGAGCAGACGGTGGGTGAGGCTTTTATTACCTCCATTGGCTCCGGCGCAACTTTGCCGTTATCAATAATAATAAAAATAATAATAATTAATAATACTATGAGTCCTAAAGCGAAGGGGAGTGGCGCGGCTGAACCGGAGCGTTCGTCTCCGGTGCCGCTGTGGCTCAGTGCGGTGGAAGAGGGGACGGCACCGATGGCATCACCAAAGGCTTTGAGGTTTGGAGCCGGCGCGACCGGCTGCAAAGTCACCGGAGGAGGCGAAGGCGGTGCCGTCGGCTGCGGTTAATGGCGACACTTCCGCTTCTCCTCCTGGAAACGAGGCCAAAGCCGCAGCATCTCCGCCGGTTGGTAATGGTGAACCATAACGAGCCGGTCGAACCGACACGCCTCGTACGGCACGCGGTGCATGTTGAAGGCGCCCCAAGGGCTGTTGGTGATGCCGACGCCCAAAGCGTGAAGGCAGATCCCCATGAAGGCGTCTTCCATGTTGATGACCCTCAAGGTTTGGGCCACGCCGTAGATTTTGGCGGCTAAATCGCCGGAGAGGACGTAAGCGGGGCCGCCGCAGTAGGGCGGGTACGTGGCGTTGGGGTAAACCTCGGCCGGGACGTACCACTTGTAGCCCTTGTGCCGTATGGGCTGCGACCGCCGGTAGATGTAACCCGTCATGAAGTTCTTCTTGAGGGGCACCAAGAGGCGCTCGGCGAGGAACGCCACGTTGAGGAAGACGTCGCGGTCGGCCTTCACCACGTAAGAGGCGTTGGGGCAGTGCTTCGCCACCCACTCCATCCCCATCAGCGTCTTCAGGGTGAGGTTGTGGTAGGTGTCCAAAAAGTCCTGCTGGAGGAGGTCCCCGTGGAGGGCGTTCTCCTCCTCCAGCAGCGCCCGCAGCTCTTTCCCGAACACCGGGTGAAGGCCCACGAGGAAGAGCCGGACGACGGTGACGCCGGGCACCGAACTCTCGTTGCCCCACGTTTGCCGGATGACCCTCCGGCCTTCCACGTCGCGCGGCTCCGTCACCACCAGGAGCACCAGGAACGGCGTCCGCTCCCGGCATTTGTGCGGTTGGTTGATGAGGAAGCGGTAAGGGTGCGGGTACGGCGGCTGCAGCGCGTGGCGGCGGAGCGGCGGCGGCGTTGGCGTCGCGGTGGCAGCGGTGGTGCCGCGAAGGCCGTCGGGAGCGTCTTTGGCACTGAGCGAGAAGAGCGATTCGGGGCCGCGAGGGCCCCACAGCCCCAACAGCAGCAGCGACGACAGCGCCAACGGCACCAGCAGACGCCGTCCCGGCAACGGCAACATGGCGGCTGCGCCGCGACAGCGTCAGGGGGACCCCGAAACCAACACAGTACCCCAAAACCCCCCATAGTGACCCCAAAAAACAACACAGTACCCCAAAACCCCCCATAGTGACTCCAAAACCCCCCATAGTGCCCCCAAAACCCCCCATAGTGCCCCAAAACACCCCCATAGTGACCCCAAAACACCCCAGAGTGCCCCAAACACCCCCATAGTGCCCCAAAATCTTCCCATAGTGCCCCCAAAAACCAACACAGTGCCCCCAAAACCCCCCATAGTGCCCCCCAAAACCTCCATAGTGACCCCAAAACACCCCCATAGTGCCCCCAAACCCCCCATAGTGACCCCAAAACCCCCCATAGTGACCCCAAAAACTCCCCATAGTGCCCCAAAACCCCCCAGAGTGACCCCAAAACATCCCAGAGTGCCCCAAAACACCCCCACAGTGACCCCAAAACACCTCCATAGTGACCCCAAAAACCCCCTTAGTGGCCCCAAACCCCCCATAGTGACCCCAAAACCCCCCATAATGCCCCAAAACCCCCCATAGTGTCCCCAAAACCCCCCATAGTTCCCCAAAACCCTCACAGTGCCCCCCCAAAACCCCCAAAGTCCCCCCAAAAACACCCACTGCCCCCCAAAAAAAACCCCATAGTGTCCCCAAAACCCCCCATAGTGCCCCTAACCCCCCCCGAGTGCCCCCCAAGCCCCCATGGCGCCCCAAAAACCTCCAGAGTGCCCCCAAAACCCCCACAGCACCCCAAAACCCCACCCAGCGCTCTCCCTGCACCCCCTAAACTCAGCAGGACTCACTTTGCACCCCAAAACCTCCTCCCTTGGTGCCCTCCCCGGGGTCCCCCTGCACCCCAAACCCCACCCACTCGGCACCCAGGGCTCCCTCTGCACCCCAAAACCCGCCCCGCACCCCCCCGCACCCCAAAACGCGCTCTGCACCCCAAACCCCCACCAGGACTCCCTCTGCACCCCAACCCCCCCGGGGGCTCCCCCTGCACCCCAAAACCCCCCACTCAGCACTCAGGGCTTCCCCCCCTCCGGGTCCCCTCGAGGCCCCCCCAGTTCTGGCCCCGCACCCCTCCCAGTTCTCCCAGTTCCCCCTGGCTACAGCTCCCAGTTCTCCCAGTTCCCCCTGGCTACAGCTCCCAGTTCTCCCAGTTCCCTCTGGCTACAGCTCCCAGTTCTCCCAGTTCCCCCTGGCTACAGCTCCCAGTTCTCCCAGTTCCCCCTGGCTACAGCTCCCAGTTCTCCCAGTTCCCTCTGGCTGCAGCTCCCAACTCTCCCAGTTCCCCTCAGGCGCTGCTCCCGGCTCTGCCCAGTTCTCCCAGTTCTCCCAGTTCACCTCAGGCGCAGCTCCCGGCTCTGCCCAGTGCTCCCAGTTCCCTCCAGGCACAGCTCCTGCCTCTCCCAGTCCCTCCCAGTTCCCTCCAGGTGCAGCTCCTGCCCCTCCCAGTCCCTCCCAGTTCAGCTCAGGTGCCCCTCCCAGCAGCCCTACCTCGTTGCTCCCAGTTCAGCGCAGGTGCAGCTCCCAGTCCTTCCCAGTCCCTCCCAGTTCAGAGCTGGTGCTGCTTTCAGCCTCCCCAGTAGCTCCCAGGCCTTCCCAGTTCAGCACAGGTGCTGCTTTCAGCCTTCCCAGTAGCTCCCAGTCCTCCCCAGTCCCTCCCAGTTCAGCACAGGTGCTGCTTTCAGCCTCCCCAGTAGCTCCCAGTCCCTCCCAGTTCAGCGCAGGTGCAGCTCCCAGTCCTTCCCAGTCCCTCCCAGTTCAGAGCTGGTGCAGCTTTCAGCCTTCCCGGTATCTCCCAGTCCCTCCCAGTCCCTCCCAGTGCTCCCAGTCTCCGCTGTGGGGCAGGAGGAGCCACAGGTGCTGACGCAGCCGCCGCACCCCACAAACGCCCCATTGACGCAGGAGCTGTGGGGCAGAGCTTGTGGGGCAGAGGGGTTGTGGGGCAGAGGGGGTTATGGGGCAGAGGGGGTTATGGGGCAGAGGGGTTATGGGGCAGAGGGGGTTATGGGGCAGAGGGGGTTATGGGGCAGAGGGGTTGTGGGGCAGAGGGGTTGTGGGGCAGAGGGGTTGTGGGGCAGAGGGGGTTATGGGGCAGAGGGGTTATGGGGCAGAGGGGGCTGTGGGGCAGAGGGGGCTGTGGGGCAGAGGGGTTGTGGGGCAGAGGGGTTGTGGGGCAGAGGGGGTTATGGGGCAGAGGGGTTGTGGGGCAGGGGGGTTGTGGGGCAGAGGGGTTGTGGGGCAGAGGGGGCTGTGGGGCAGAGGGGTTGTGGGGCAGAGGGGGCTGTGGGGCAGAGGGGTTGTGGGGCAGAGGGGGCTGTGGGGCAGAGGGGTTGTGGGGCAGAGGGGGTTATGGGGCAGAGGGGTTGTGGGGCAGAGGGGGTTATGGGGCAGAGGGGTTGTGGGGCAGAGGGGGCTGTGGGGCAGAGGGTCCCCACGTTGTCCCCTCCCCCCTTTGGCTCCGCCCATTCTCGGGGGGGAGGGGCGGGGTTGGGACCCGATGACGACGATGACGTCAGAGACAGACCCGGGTGTGACGTCAGCGACCCGGAACCCGGATCTGCCCCTCCCCCACCGCCCCCTTTGACCCATTCACCCCCTTCCTCCTCCCTTTGCCCCCATTCACCCCCTTTGTCCCCCAGAACGCATTTACCCCCTTTACGCCTCTTTGCCCCCATTTACCCCCTATGCCCCCCCAAACCCATTTGCCCCCCCTTTTGCCCCCCATTTCCCCCTTTGCACCCCCCATTCACCCCTTTTGCCCCCCCTTTACGCCCCCTATGCCCCCCCAAACCCATTTGCCCATTTCCCCCCTTTTACCCCCATTTACACCCCTTTGCACTCCCCATTTACCCCCTTATGCCCCCAAACACATTTGCCCCCCCTTTACCCCCCATTTCCCCCCATTTCCTCGCTTTGCCCCCCCTTTACCCCCCAAACCCATTTCCCCCTTTGCCCCCCATTTCCCCCCTTTGCACTCCCCATTTGCCCCTCTTTGCCCCCCATTTACGCCCCCTATGCCCCCCCAAACCCATTTGCCCCCCATTTACCCCCCTTTTCCCCCCCCTTTCTCCCTTCCCCCCCCTTTCCCCCCCTTAAAAAAAAAAGCCTTAAACTCATAAAAATCCATAAAAAAAGTATAAAATTCTCGGGGGGGGGGGAAGAACCCCCCATTTTTGGGGTTCAGGGAGGGTCCCCATGGATATCCCCCCATTTTTGGGGTTTGGGGGGTCCCCATAGATATCCATCCCCCAATTTCTGGGGTTCGGGGGGTCCCCATGGACATCCCCCCATTTTTGGGGTTCGGGGGGTCCCCATAGATATCCATCCCCCCACTTTTGGGGTTCAGGGAGGGTCCCCATGGACATCCCCCCCCTTTTTGGGTCCCCACAGATTCCCCTCAGCTTTTGGGATATGAGGGGGGGTTCCCCACTGGATTTTGGGGTTCTGGGGGGGGTGGTCCCCCTAATTTCAAGGTGTGGGGGGCCCCCCTGAATCCCCCCCCCCTTGGGTTCGGGGGGGCCCCCCTGAATCCCCCCCCCCTTTGGGGTTCGGGGGGGTCCCCATTTTTTTGAGTGCCCACAGATTCCCCTCAGGTTTTTTGGGGTTCTGGGGGCGGTTTCTCCACTGGGTTTTGGGGTGTCCCCCCCCGTTACTCCACTTCGATGCCTACCGAGCGGAGGGCATCGCGCACCCATTCCGGGGTCCCCCCCGGGGTCCCCCCGTACCGCTCCCGCAGGAACCCCCGAACGAACGACGGGAAGCGGCGCTCCACGATGCTGCGGCGAATGGCGGCCATCAGCCCCAGCTGGGGGGGGGGAGACGGAGTGAGGGGACCCCCCCAGACACCCCAAAAACCCCCCAGAACCCCCCCAGAAGATGGGGACCCCCCCAAGATCCCACAAAGCTCCCCAAGACCCCTACAATGCCACTTATCCCCCGATCAGCCCCAGCTGGGGGGGGCACGGAGTGAGGGGACCCCCTCGGACACTCCAAAAACCCCCCAGAACCTCCCCAGAAGATGGGGACCCCCCCAAGATCCCACAAAGCTCCCCAAGACCCCCCCAACCCCACTTATCCCACCCCCCCATCAGCCCCAGCTGGGGGGGGGGGGCACGGAGTGAGGGGACCCCCCCCCAGACACCCCCAAAACCCCCCAGAACCCCCACAGAAGATGGGGACTCCCCCAAGATCCCTCTGAGCCCCCCAAGACCCCCACAATGCCATTTATCCCCCCCTCAGCCCCACATCTCCCCTCGGCCCCACATCTCACCCCACATCTCAGCCCCACATCCCCCTCAGCCCCACATCTCTCCCCTCAGCCCCACATCTCTCCCCTCAGCCCCACACCCCCCTCAGCCCCACATCTCCCCACATCTCCCCACACCTGGTAGGCGATGTTGTGGAGGCTGATGTGGTGCAGCGCCGCCGTCTCGGTTCGCAGCAGTGCGTGGAGGAAAGCGCGACTGTGCCTGAGGGGGGGCAAAAACGGTATGGTTTGGGGGGGGGGGACACCCCCCTTTTCTCCCTCTTTCCCCACTTTTCTCCCCCTTTTCCCGCCCTTTTTCCCCCTTTCCCGCCCTTTTCTCCCCCTTTTCACCCCTTTTCTCTCCCTTCCCTCTCTTTTCTCCCCCTTTTCCCACCTTTCCCCCTTCCTCCCATTTTCTCCCCTTTATCTCCCCTTTTCTCCCCTTTTCCCCCCCTTCCCCCCCTTTCATCCCCCTTCCCTCCCCCTTTTTCCCCCTTTCCCCCATTTTTTCCCCCATTTTTTCCCCCTTTTCTCCCCTTTCCCTGCCTTTTCCGGCCCTTTTTCCCCCTTTCCCGCCCTTTTCTCCCATTTTCCCCCCTTTCCCCCCCTTACCCCCTCTTTTCTCCCCCTTCCCCCCTTCCCCCCTCTTTTCTACCCCTTCCCCCCTTTTCTCCCCTTCCCCCATTTTACCCCCTTTCCCCCCCTTCCCCCATTTTTTCCCCCTTCCCCCCTTTTTTCCCCCTTTCCCCCTTTTTCTCCCCCTTTCCCATCCTTTTCTCCCCCTTCCCCCCCTTTTCTCCCTCTTCCCCCCTTTCTCCCCCTTTCCCCCCCTTTTCTCCCTCTTTCCCCCTTTCTCCCCCTTTCCCCCCTTTTCTCCCCCTTTTCTCCCTCTTTCCCCCTTTCTCCCCCTTTCCCCCCCTTTTCTCCCTCTTTCCCCCCCTTTTCTCCCTCTTTCCCCCCCTTTTCTCCCTCTTTCCCCCCTTTCTCCCCCTTTTCTCCCCTTCCCCCCTTTCTCCCCCTTTCGCCCCTTTCCCCCCCTTTTCTCCCCTTTTCCTCCCCTTTCCCCCCATTTTCTCCCCCTTTCCCACCCTTTTCTCCCCCTTTTCCCCCCTTTTCCCCCTTTCCCCCTCACCTCTGACATGTGGGGCAGGAGCAGCGCTCGTCTATGGGGCGGAAATCCTTTGCGAAGCGCCGGTTCTTGAGCTGCAGGGATCCCTCAGGGACGAGTGCGGAGCCGAAGCGCTGTGGGGCAGCACTGAGGGGTCACAGACCCTCCAAAGCTATGGGGCAGAGAGGGGGGGGCATTGCCAAAGACCCACATCTGCCCCACATCTGCCCCACCGGCGGTGGTTTCTCACCGCTGTGCGTGTGGGGAAGACGCAGTCGAACATGTCACAGCCCAGAGCCACACACACCACCAGATCCGTGGGGTAACTGTGGGGAGAGGGGGCGCTCAGCCCCACAGCCTGCCCCATAGCGACCCCTCAGCCCCATGGCCCGACCCACAGCGAGCCCCTGCTCCACAGCAAGCCCCTGCCCCATAGCGACCCCTCAGCCCCATGGCCTGACCCACAGCGAGCCCCTGCTCCACAGCAAGCCCCTGCCCCATAGCGACCCCTCAGCCCCACGGCCTGACCCACAGCGACCCCCTGCCCCATAGCGACCCCTCAGCCCCACGGCCTGCCCCACAGCGACCCCCTGCCCCACAGCGACCCCCCAGCCCCACGGCCTGACCCACAGCGACCCCCTGCCCCATAGCGACCCCTCAGCCCCACAGCGACCCCCCTGCCCCATAGCCCTCCCCCACAACCCACATTCCACGGGTGTTGTGCTGCCCCCGCCCTGACCCACATCCTGCCCCACATCCCACCACACATCCCACCCCACATCTGCCCCACATCCCCCCTGCCCCATCCCTGCCCTTCACCTCTACCCTCCATCCCTGCCCCACACCTCCATCCCTGCCCCACACCTCCATCCCATCCCTGCCCCACATCACCATCCCATCCCTGCCCCACACCTCCATCCCATCCCTGCCCCACATCTCCATCCCATCCCTGCCCCCCATTTCCATCCCTGCCCCACATCACCATCCCATCCCTGCCCCACACCTCCATCCCATCCCTGCCCCACATCACCATCCCATCCCTGCCCCACACCTCCATCCCATCCCTGCCCCACACCTCCATCCCTGCCCCACACCTCCATCCCATCCCTGCCCCCCATTTCCATCCCTGCCCCCCATTTCCATCCCTGCCCCACATCTCCATCCCATCCCTGCCCCCCATTTCCATCCCCGCCCCACAGCCGTGGGTCTCCGCACCCGACGCCCATGAGGTATCGGGGTTTGTTGGGGGGCAGCAGTTCGGCGCTGCACTTCACCGCCCGCCAGAAGGCGCTCTTCTCCTCTCCCCCACTGAGACCCCCGATGGCAAAACCGCACACGGCCCTTTGGGTCATCTCTGCCCCGGAACAGGAAGAGGAAGAGGAAGAAGGTCAGGGGGGAAACGGGAGGAGGAGGAAGAGGAAGGTCGGGGGGAAAGAGGAGGAAGAGGAGGAAGATCAGGGGAAACAGGAGGAGGAGGAGGAGGAGGAAGAGGAAGGTCAGGGGGAGGAGGAGGAGGAAGAAGGTCGGGGGAAATAGAAGGAGGAAGGAAAGTTGTGAGGAAGAGGATGAAGAGCAAGAGGAGGGGGGAGGAGAAGGACAGGGAAGGAGGAAGAAGAGAATGGAAGAATGAACATCGTGAGAAGGAAGAGAAAAAGGAAAACGAGGAGGAAGAAGATGAGGTGGGAGGAAAGAAGGGAGGAAGATGAAGAGCAAGAGGAAGGGGAGGAAGAGAGGGAATGAGAAAGAAGAAGATGGAGGGGGGAAGGCCGTGAGGAGGAAGAGAATAGGAGGAGAGGAAGAAGAGGACGGGAGGAAGAGGAGGAAGAAGAGGAGGATGGGAGGAAGAGGAGGAAGAAGAGGAGGAAGAGGAGGAGGAGGATGGGAGGAAAAGCAAGAGGATGGGAGGAAGAGGACAGGAGGAGGAGGAAGAGGAAGATGAGGAGGGGAGGAAGGGGAAGATGAGGGTGGGAGGAAGAGGAAGGTGAGGGTGGGAGGAAGAGGAAGAGGAAGGTGAAGGTGGGAGGAAGAGGAAGAGGAAGGTGAGGGTGGGAGGAAGGCACCTCGGATGCAGCGCCGGCGCAGGTCGGGGTCGAGGCCGCCCTGAATGATGGCGAAGAGGCGCTGACGCTGCGGCAGAGAGTGAGCGGCCACCGAGCGATCCAACCACCGCACAGACCTGCCCGGACAGACAGACGGACACGGAACCGTCACGGACAGACAGACGGGACAGGGACAGACAGACAGACCTGTCCGGACAGACAGACGGACATGGAACCGTCACGGGGACACCGATGGACAAACAGACACACGGGACAGGGACAGGTGGGACAAGAAGGGAACAGATAGACAGGATAGATGGATGGGACAGACAGACAGACAGGACAGACAGATGGGACAGACGGACAGACAGGACAAACGGACAGGACAGATGGATGGATGGATGGATGGATGGATGGATGGATGGGAGAGACGGACAGACAGACACATGGATGGGGACATGGGGGACACGGACAGACGGACTGACGGGGCTGTGGGGATACAGACAGACAGACAGATGGGGGGAGCGGGGACACGGACGGACAGACGGACGGACGGACAGAAGGACAGACCGCATCATGGCCTCCTCGACGCGGGGTCCGGTTTCGGTGCTGCTGACGACGTCGTCGAGTTGCATCACAATGTCAGCGCCTGCGGAGACCCCCAAAGGGGAAAAGGGGGGACAGACCCAGTTTGGGGGTGCGGAAGGGGGGGCTGAACCCCCAAACCCCCTCTTTGGGGTCCTATAGGGGTCTCTGTCCCCCAAAACCCCTTCTTTGGGGTTCCAACCCCTCCATGCCCCGATTTTGGGATTCCTTGGGCAACCCAGGCTTTTTACACACCATTTTTGGGGTCCTATAGGGGGTCCCTGTCCCCCCAAATCCCATTTTTGGGGTCCTATAGGAGGTCCCTGCCCCCCCAGATCCCATTTTTGGGGTCCTATAGGAGGTCCCTGTCTCCCCAAATCCCATTTTTGGGGTCCTATAGGAGGTCCCTGTCTCCCCAAATCCCATTTTTGGGGTCCTATAGGAGGTCCCTGTCCCCCCAGATCCCATTTTTGGGGTCCTATAGGAGGTCCCTGTCCCCCCAAATCCCATTTTTGGGGTCCCCCCGACTCACCCAACGCGTTCTGAATGGCGATGGAGCGCTCGGGCGTGAGCAGTACCTCATCGTCGCCCCACGGCGTGCGGAAACGCACCCCAACTTCCGACACCTCCGCCAGCGCCGCCAGAGACACCATCTGGAACCCTCCGCTGTCCTGGGGGGACCCCAAAAACAAAGAGGGGGGACCCCAAAAACAAAGGAACCTCAAAAATGGCAGTTGAGGAGGAAACAAGGGCATCTGGAACCTCTTAATGTCTGGGGTGACCCCAAATCTGGGTGATTTGAGGGAGCAGTGACACCATCTGGGACACCCTGAGGTCCTGGGGGACCCCAAAAATAAAAGGGGGCCCCAAAAATGGGGTGTGAGGAGGAAAATAAGGGCATCTGGAACCTCCCAATGTCCGCGGTGTCCCCAAATCTGGGGGGTTTGAGGGGGCAGTGACACCATCTGGGACCCTCTGAGGTCCTGGGGGACCCCCCCAAAAAAAGGGGGGACCCCAAAAACAAAGGGAATTAGGTCGGGGGGTGTAGAGGAAACAAGGGCATCTGGAACCACCTACGGAGGACCCCAAAACGGGGCAGAACCCCAAAAATAGGAGTGTGAGAAAGCAGTGACATCATCTAGAACCCCCCACCCCGCTGTGCTGGGGGACCCCAAAACCAGCAGAGATCCCTCAAATCAAGGGGGGACCCCAAAAACAAGACGGGGAGAAGGCAGTGGCACCACCTGGACACCTCTACTGTCCCGGGGGGGACCCCAAAATGGAACGTGGGTCTGGGAGTGCCCCTGTGCCCCCTCTGGTGTGGGTCTGGGGGTGCCCCTGTGTCCCCCCCGGTGTGGGTCTGGGGGTGCCCCTGTGCTCTCCCTGGTGTGGGTCTGGGGGTGCCCCTGCGCCCCCCCTTAGTGTGGGTCTGGGGGTGCCCCTGTGTCCCCCCCGGTGTGGGTCTGGGGGTGCCCCTGTCCCCCCCCCCGGTGTGGGTCTGGGGGTGCCCCCCGTGCGCCCCTCACCGTCAGGAGGTTGTGGGGCCAATCCATGAACCGGTGGAGCCCCCCCGCGCGCCGCACCAGCTCTGCGCCCTGAAACGATGGGGGGAGGGGGGTCAGGGGTCCCCCTTTTTGCCTCCCGAGGGCCCCCCTCATTCTCCCCCCTCCCCGTTAACCCCATCTCTTTCTCCTCTCTCCCCGTTCTCTCTCCCCATTGTCTCTCCATCTCTCCCCGTTCTCTCTCCGTTCTCTCCCCGTTCTCTCTCCATCTCTCCCCGTTCTCTCTCCGTTCTCTCCCCGTTCTCTCTCCGTTCTCTCCCCGTTCTCTCTCCGTTCTCTCCCCGTTCTCTCTCCGTTCTCTCCATCTCTCCCCGTTCTCTCCCCATCTCTCCCCGTTCTCTCTCCCCGTTCTCTCCCCGTTCTCTCCCCGTTCTCTCTCCGTTCTCTCCCCGTTCTCTCCATCTCTCCCCGTTCTCTCCATCTCTCCCCGTTCTCTCCATCTCTCCCCGTTCTCTCTCCCCGTTCTCTCCATCTCTCCCCGTTCTCTCTCCCCGTTCTCTCTCCCCGTTCTCTCTCCGTTCTCTCCCCGTTCTCTCTCCGTTCTCTCCATCTCTCCCCGTTCTCTCCCCATCTCTCCCCGTTCTCTCTCCCCGTTCTCTCCCCGTTCTCTCCCCGTTCTCTCCCCGTTCTCTCCCCGTTCTCTCTCCGTTCTCTCCCCGTTCTCTCCATCTCTCCCCGTTCTCTCCATCTCTCCCCGTTCTCTCTCCCCGTTCTCTCCATCTCTCCCCGTTCTCTCTCCCCGTTCTCTCTCCCCGTTCTCTCTCCCCGTTCTCTCTCCCCGTTCTCTCTCCCCGTCTCTCCCCGTTCTCTCCCCCGTTCCCGCTCACCGGCCTCGCCCCGAGGTGGAAGGTGTTGCCGAGGCAGAGGCCGCAGCCGAGCGCTTCGAGCTGGGCGGCGGTGATGCCTTTGGCGGTGCCGGCGGTGCCCACGGGCATGAACACGGGGCAGGGCACGGTGCCGTGCGGCAGCCGCAGCTCTCCCGCCCGCGCGCGGCTCTGCGCGCACTCCGCCACCACCCGCAGCACCGGCTCTGCCGCCGCCGCCATCTTGGGGGGGGAACGCCTGCGCTACACCACGTGACGCGCGCACTTCCGGCCGCCATCTTGGACCGCGTGACGGGAGCCTCGTGCCGGAAGTGACCGTCGCTAAGGGCAACGCGGGCGCCGCCGCAGGAGCGGGTTCGGAAATAGGCCGCGGCCGCCCCGGAACCAGTGCCGCCCAGTGCGCTCCCAGTTCAGCCCAGTGCTCCCCCAGTTCCGCCCAGTCCGCTCCCAGTTCAGCCCAGTGCCGCCCAGTGCCATCCGTTACACCCAGTTCAGCCCAGTGCTCACCCAGTTCCACCCAGTGCGCTCCCAGTACAGCCCAGTGCATCCCAGTTGCTCCCATTGCACACCCAGTTCTACCCAGTGCATCCCAGTTCCACCCACTGCGCTCCCAGTGCTCCCCAAGTTCCACCCAGTGCGCTCCCAGTACAGTCCAGTGTGCTCCCAGTTCAGCCCAGTGCACTCCCAGTTCAGCCCAGTGCACTCCCAGTTACACCCAGTGCTCCCCCAGTCCTACCCAGTGCTCCCCCAGTTCAGCCCAGTGCACTCCCAGTTCCTCCCAGTGCACTCCCAGTACAGCCCAGTGCATCCCAGTTGCCCCCATTGCACACCCAATTCTACCCAGTGCTCTCCCAGTTCCACCTAGTGCACTCCCAGTTCTGTCCAGTGCGCTCCCAGTTCCACCCAGTGCTCCTCTACTTCCAGTTCCACCCAGTGCACTCCCAGTTCTACCCAGTGTGCTCCCAGTGCTCCCCCAGTTCTGCCCAGTGCACTCCCAGTTCAGCCCAGTGCATCCCAGTAACCCTCTAGTTTCCCCCAGTTCCCCCCAGTCCCTCCCAGTTCTCCCAGTTCCCCCACTTCACCCCAGTTCCCTCCAGTTCTCCCAGTTCCCTCCAGTCACCCCCAGTTTCCCCAGTTCTTCCCAGTTTCTCCCAGCCCCCTCACTACCCCCCAGTCCCCCCCAGTTCCCCCCCAGTCAGCCCCTCCCTCCCCCTCTCCGAGGGGCGCAGGCTCCGCCCACTATGCGCGGGGGGGCGGGGGCGGTGTGGCCCCGCCCCCTCTCTCTCTCCCGGGCTCTGATTGGCTGTCGCTTCCGAGGGGGAGGGGCGCCTCAGCCAATGAACTGCGCCGCGGAGGCGGGAGCAGCGCTGCCCCTCCCATTGGCTGACGGCGCAGAGCGACGCAGCGCTCGGCCAATGTGAAGGCGTGTCCCTCCGAGGCCACGCCCACAGAGATGATTGACAGCTCGTTGGCCCAATCCGCTCTCCGGACTCCATTGATTGACAGCCGAGCCGACCAATGGGAGAGCGAGAGGCCTCGGGGGGGCGTTTCCGGCGCAGCGGGCGCCGCCAGGACCGGATGAAGAGACGCGGAGGGGAAGTTTGGCCGCCGCGGGCGCTGTGAGGAGGAGGTGGGAGAGCGGGAGCGCCGTTCTCCCCAACCCCGTTCCGCCGCCATGGGGAACCGGGGCATGGAGGAGCTGATCCCGCTGGTGAATAAGCTGCAGGACGCGTTCAGCTCCATCGGGCAGAGCTGCCACCTCGACCTGCCGCAGATCGCTGTGGTGGGCGGGCAGAGCGCGGGGAAGAGCTCCGTGCTCGAGAACTTCGTGGGCCGGTGAGTGGCGGGGCCGCCGCTGCGTAGCTGGCGTAAGCGCGCTTCGTGAATCCCGCTTGGCGTAGGGCGCGGGCGCGTCCGTTTCCCCCCCCCCGCCCAATCGCTGCCGGCGTTACGCAAACTGCGCAGCGCCTTCGCCGTGCCTTACGCACTCGGCGTAAGGCGCGGCCCTGACTGCCAGCGCTACGCAAAGCGCGTAGCGCTGCACTCGCCTCGCCCTGCGCACTCGGCGTAAGGCGCGCCCGCCCCTTCCACCACCCCCCCCCCCCCCCCTTCCCCCGTCGTCTTCGCTTTACGCAAACTGCGCGGCGCCCCGCGCCCTGCCGGGCCCTACGCTCTTGGCGTAAGGCGCGGCCCTCCCCCGGGGTGAGCGGGTCACCGGTTGAGCCTTACGCCGGCGGCGTAGGCGAGGACTCGGGCCGTGCCGGGCGCGTACGGAGTTGGCGTAGTTCAGGTACGTGAATACGGCAGTAGGGGCTGACCGGAAGAACCCCGCGGGAACGGCCCAGGACGGAGTTCCCTCAGGAGCGGCTCAGGATCCACCTCAGGACGGAATTCCCTCGGGATCCACCTCAGGACCGATTTCCTTCAGGATTCCCTCAGGATCAAATCAGGACTGAATTCCCTCGGGATCAGCTCAGGATCAGCTCAAGACCGAATTCCCTCAGCATCAAATCAGCTCAGGACTGAATTCCCTCGGGATCAAATCAGTTCGGGATCAAATTCCCTTGGGATCAAATCAGAATTCAGCTCAGGACCAAATTCCCTCGGGATCAAATCATCTCAGGACCGAATTTCCTCGGGATCAAATCATCTCAGGACCAGATTCCCTCGGGATCAGCTCACAATTCAGCTTAGGAACGAATTCCCTCTGGACAGGACGAGCTCAGGACTGAATTCCCTCAGGACCGAATTCCGGTGGGGCTGAAGCCGCTCAGGATTGAATTCCCTCAGGATCCGCCTCAGCACTGGATCCCCTCAGGACAGGACCGGCCCCCGGGATGGCGCAGGATCCCACCCGGGCGCGTTCGGATCCCTCTGGAGAAGGAGGAGACCCTCCCTGGGCTGAGCCTTCCTGAAGTTTCTCCTCGTGTCCAGGTGGAATTTCCCAGACTCCCATCTGGTGCCCCTTTTCCGGGCGCTGGGCACCACTGAGCAGAATCCGGCCCCATCCCCCTTGGATCCGGATCCGCACGGACGAGCTGAGCAGCCGCAGCTCTCCCAGCCTTTTTTCCACCCTCTCCTCATCCCTCTCCAGTGGTTCCTGGGTTTTCTGGAACTTGGGAGCGCCGATTCCAGCCGGGAACTCACTGGGACAGAGAGGATTCCGTCTTTCCTCGCGTCCTTTTCCACTCCCAGCGGTCATTCCCGGTGCCTGGCATTGTCCCTCCTGCTCCGTGCGGCTCATCTCCGGCCTCTCTCGTTGGGCACACAGCGTTCCGGTGGCTCCTCCGGATCGCCGACGGCTTCACGGTGGAGCTGCTGCTGTTTCCACACTGATAACACGAGGTCCGCGGTCGCTCCGGCCTCGGCGTCCGCCTGTGCCGTGGAGATAGCGAGGCCGGGATAAGGCGAGGCCGGAGCGGGAGGAGGCCGCGTTCTCCGTGGTAACAGCGGGAAAGGAGCCAAGTCTGCCCGCACCGGGATATGGAACTGTCCCTGGCACTTGGAATCCACCCCAATCACTCGGAATTCCGGCTCTTGTGCCGGAACGGAGACGCTTCTTTCGTCTTCCGTCTCCCCCGCGGCTTTGTTTCCGCCATCCGTGGGGTTTGGAGCCATCGGGAAGGTTGGATCCCGCTGCTTTCTTCCTGCTCCGCCATCCAGGGCCGCTTCCGTCTGCATCTCCTGATGGAATTCCAGCCCCAAAACTGGGGCCGATGCGGGAATCCTGCGGTGTCATTCCCATCCCGGCACCGGCGGTGCCCGGTGTTCGCTGTGATCCGAGCATTCCGATTCCCAACAAAGCAGGTCGGGCTGTATTCCCACCATTCCAGCCTGGTTTTGGTGCCAAGCTGTGCCGGCCATTCCCGTTCTCCGCGGAACAGCGTCGCTCGGAAGCACTGCCGGAGCTTTCGCTCCTCCTGTGGCTCCTGCTTTGGGTCTCGGGATTGGGAATGGCAGGAACTGGGAAGCTTTGGCTTCTGGGATTGGGAATGGCTGAAACTGGGAAGCTTTGGCCCCCGGGATTGGGAATGGCTGGAACTGGGAAGCTTTGGCTCTCATCCCGTGGCGCTCCGTCCTTCCGTGTTGACGCCGGGATAACGAGGCTGAACCGGAGCCATTCCTTCTCTCCGCTGTGGGAATCCCGGTGAGTTTTATCCCGGTGCTGTGGAGCGTTTCCCCGCGATGCCGACGGCTCCGGCTGTTCCTGCCGCCTCCGCTTGAGGCTTCCTCTGGATTCCACACACGGAGCTTCCGTGCTCGGAGCCTCCGAGCTCTGTTATCCATCAGGCTTTTCCACCTGGAGCCGACACACGGATGCGGTCGGACATGGAGCCGGGAAACGGCGGTGAAATCCGTTTGCGGAGCCTGCGTGGGGCGAGCTCGGTTGGATTTATCCCACAGAACAGGATGGAGAAGGGGAATTTTTCTGTATGGAATCATTTTCCTTATGGGAACGGCCTGTTATCCGGTGGCGGAAGGGCAGGAGCCATCGGCAAAGCATTCGGCCTTGGCTCTATTCCGGTTGGAGATGGAGAGGCAGCCTGGCGGATCCCATCGCTCCGGCAGGTCTCGCTGTTCCTTCCCGCTGCCGACGGCTCCGATGGGATGCAGGGAACCTTTCCGTGACAGCCCATCCCAATTCCTCCCGGAAGCAGGAAAGGTGTAGCCATGTTGGCTTTCTGGTTTCCCACCGTTTGCCCTCCGATCCCGGCTTTTCCAACCCCTTGGGAAGGTGCAGAGTCCCCATCGGAAGCTCTGATTCCGTTGGCGTGTTGAGCCGACATCTCGGCTGCCGTACGGAGCCGTGCCGGGATCTTCGGTGCTGGATCCCGGTGTTCTTCCCGGCGTCGTCTACTGTGGCGGAGACCGGGCGGGATACGGAGCCGGCGGTTCCGGCTCAGCCGGTGCCTTATCCCGGATTCTTGTGAGAGGTCTCACTCCCGGTCTGGAATTCGGGGCGGTTCGTGACTCAGTGCGGATAAAGAGTCGGTGAAGAGCCGGATCCGTGCCCGGAGGATCCCTCTGGATCCATGTGCCCTGCGGATCATCCTGGATCCGTGCCCGGAGGATCCCTCTGGATCCATGTGCCCTTTGGGTCTCCCGGGATCCATGCTCTGGAGGTTTTCTTGGATGGATCCGTGTGCCCTGTGGATCCCTCTGGATCCGTGTGCCCTACAGATCATCCTGGATCCATACCCTGCAAGTTTCCTTGGATCCATGTGCACTGTGGGTCTCCCTGGATGTGTGCCCTATGGATTCCTCTGGATCCGAGTGCCCTGTGCATCATCCTGGATCCACGTGCCCTGCGGATTATCCTGGATCCGTACTCTGGAGGTTTCCTTGGATCCAGGTGCCCTTTGGATCTCCCAGGATCCGTGCCCTGCAGCTTTCCTTGGATCCGTGCCCTGTGGGTCTCCCTGGATCCATGTGCCCTATGGATCATCCTGGATCCGTGTGCCCTGTGGGTCTCCCTGGATCTGATCCCAGATCCCATCAGTTGCCCCAAAAGCCTGTGTTGAGGAGCCGGGAATTGGGATGAGCTACTTGGAGCCCATCGGATCTGGGAATTGGATGCTGGATTTTGAACTTGTCCGGAGCGAGGAATCTGTCCGGCTGCTGCTCCGGCATCGGAATGAGCCGATGGCATTCTGTAAAGGGGCTGAATTCCCTTCGTTTATTGGGAAAAACACAGCTGGGAATGTGGGATTCTGCATCCCAACACCACCAAGCCACAGGGAAGTCCATCCCGTCGCTCTTCCGATCGGAGTTGGGATTGACCGGATCCCTCTGGAGCCTGTGCCGTGTCGGTGTGAACATGCTGAAGGTGATCCGTCTCCGAACGGTGACCACGGAGCCGTGTTTGGAGCCATCTCCGAGCCGGGCACGGAGCGTGGCCGACAATGGAGCTGTTGTGATCCGGGCGGAGCGGAACCCTCCCATCGGAGAACCCAACTCAATGGGGCATTATGAGCCCTTGGGATGGCGTTATCCCTCCTCCCGGCAGCCGGGAATGAAGCCCAGATGGGATTTATGGGATGGAAGCGGTCAAGGATCGAGCGCGGAGCCCTTCTCTTTGTGCAACGCGGAATGGGCGCCGGAAAATCCTTCGGAGATGCCAAAATTGGGGATAAAACTGCGGGTTTGACAGCAGAGCCCATGGATCCTCCTCATCCGATGCCGCGCGGGAGTCTCCTTGAAGGGGGATTGATCCACGGAGAAGGACGGCGATGGAAGCTTTCCCACAACTATTCCCAGGGGAGGAATTCCGGGATGGGAATGGAAATTCCAGCCGGGGCTGCGCCGCTTCCAGGGGGTTTTATGGCAGCGACGCTTGGAGGAATTGGATTTCTGTGGGGAGGGGGTTGATCCGGATTAAAGGAGGGAATGAGGAAGCGGGGTGGGAATTCAGGATGTCGTGGCTCTCGGTTTTAGGGAAGAATCCGTTGGGATAAAGGGAGGAAAGGAATGGGCAGCGGAGCTTGGAGAGGAGCCGAGTGTCCGGAACGCGCTTCCGCCTCCAGTGAACTTTGCCTTCCTGTTCTCTAAAGTTTCCCGGTGCCGGAGGATTATCCGGAATAACCGGCTGGATGGGAAAATCCGGGTTTGTCTCGTTGGTTTGGACACGGAAGCGGTTTTGCTCGGTGGTGGCTCCGTCCGCGGCGTCCGGCTCCGAACCGCCCACCCTACGTCTCCCAAATCCATCGGCATTTTCCAGCGGGCTCCGGTTTCCCCAATGCGTTGGCAGCCGGAATTTTCTCCCGTAGGAGACAAATCCAAATCCGTTGGGGAGTTTGGGGTGAAAACGAATGAGTTTTGAGGGGAAACCCAAGGAATTGGGGAAAGAAAAATGGGGAATTGGGGGGAAAATTGGGAATTTTGAGGAGAAAAGTGTGAATGTTGAGGGGAAAAAATGAGGATTCTGGGGAGAAAACCGGGAATTTAGGGAGAAAAGTGGTAGTTTTTATGGAAACAATGGGAATTGGTGGAGAAAAATACGAATTTTGAGGAGAAAATTGGGAATTTGGGGAGAAAAAAGGGAGTTTTGAGGGAAAAATGGGAAATTTGGGGGGAAAATGGGGAGTTTGGGGAGTAAAGTGTTGCTTTTGAAGGAGAAATGGGGAATTTGGGGAAATATAGGGAATTCTGAGGGAAAAATGGGAATTTTGAGGGGAAAAAATCAAATTTTGAGGGGAAAATTGGGAATTTTGAGGAGGAAAAGGGTGATTTTGGGTTGGGGGGAGGGGGGCGTCTCCGGGTGGGGGAGAGGCCTCCCCGGTGCCGCTCCAAGCGGAGCTCAGGGATCACTCCGGAATCTCCTGCGGGATCTCCGGGCGACGTTCCCAGCTGGAGGCGCTGCCGTGTGGGGCTGTCGTACTCGTCCTGAGCCTCTGGAATGGCTTCCGTGCTCGGATTTCCCCTCTTTTTGGGGTGATTTTCCCCCTTTTCCGGTCTTTCTTGCTCCCTGCACTCTTCCCGTGCCTCTGGAATTGCTTCCATGCTTGGATTTTATTTCCTTGGGGGGGGATTTTCCATCTTTTTTGGCCTTTCCCGGTCTTCCTGTGCCTCTGGAACTGCCCTACAAGTGGATTTCTCCTCTTTTTGGGGTAATTTCCCATCTTTTCCAGGATTTCTTCCTCTTCCCATGTGGATTTCTTGGATTTCCTCTCTTTTTGGGGTGATTTTCTCTCTTTTCCAGGCTTTTTTGCTCTTCCCATGCCTTTGGATCCACC
Organism: Cuculus canorus; assembly: GCF_017976375.1. Classification (NCBI taxonomy): domain Eukaryota; kingdom Metazoa; phylum Chordata; class Aves; order Cuculiformes; family Cuculidae; genus Cuculus; species Cuculus canorus. The sequence continues at coordinate 1,130,951 of NC_071430.1, forward strand.
CAAAACTTGGAGTTCTCCTCTTTTCTTGGCGTAATTTCCCATCTTTTCCAGGGTTCCTTCCTCTTCCCATGTGGATTTCTTGGATTTCCCCTCTTTTTGGAGTGATTTTCCGTCTTCTCCGGGTTCTTTTGCTCTTCCCACGCCTTTGGATCCACCCAAAACTTGGATTTCTCCTCTTTTTAGGGTGATTTCTTGCACGGACACCATTCCAGGGCTTCGCTCTCTCCGCTTTTCCAGAGGGAGGGATGGCAGCGGGATGGGAAGAGGCTCTGGGAAGCAGATCAGGCGCCGGAGAACGCGCGGTCTCATCCTGCTGCGGGATCTGTGCTTCCAGCAGCTCCATCCGGGGTGGGATCCGGGAATTTCCGAGCCCTACAACCCACCGTTTGGCTCTCGGAATGACCGATCCCAACTTATCCATGGGGGTAAATCTCTCTCTTTTAATGCTTTGCAGGGATTTCCTTCCGCGAGGATCCGGAATCGTCACCCGGCGGCCGCTCATCCTGCAGCTCATCTTCTCCAAGACAGGTAATGCTCCGGCTGGGAGAAGCCATTCGGCTTCTCATCGGAGCAGGGAGACGCTTGTTGGGATCCTTGGCCGGCAAACCCGGCTCCCTTTGCCCTACGGAGTAGCCGAGCATTCGGCAACGATTCTGCTCCGGTGGGACCATTCCGGGAGGATTTGGGCTCCGGGAGCAGCTCTGAGAGCGGCAAATCCCACCTGGATTGTGTCTAGGAGTGTTTCCGGCACGCGCTGCCCTCTCCACGGAAAAGCCGGACTCTGCTCGGCTGCACAAGGAGATGGTGTATAGTCCATAAAAAAACCGGGAATGGAGACCCTGGGAAGGGCTGAGTCCTCTCGGGCTGCGCCGGAGCTGCAGCACTGACATATTCCCATCCGCTCTGGTCCCACTTTCTCCCTCCCGTCCAGCCAAACATTCCCGGTTTTCCGAAGGTCTGGTTATCCCGCTGAGGCAGGGATTTGTCCGAACACCGCAATGCCATCATCCGCTTCCGAAAGAGGTGGATTCCGGCAGAACCGGAGCAGCTTGCGGAGCTCCCGGTCTCTGTGTGGGTGTTCATCCGGTAATTAGTGGTTTCCGGCACCCCGGATAATTGGGGGGGGATTGCGGAATGCCATCCGCAGGGTCCGGATGTGACCGGGAGGGCGGGAAGGGCGAGGGCAGGGATGGCATTCCCAACCTTCCCACCCACAGGAGGAAATGTTGGGCTCCGTCCCTTCTCCGTGGGGCTTCATTTCCCAGAGAGTGGAGAGGGATGGGGCCAGGCTGGATCCATGGATGGAGGGCAGGAAGGGTCTGGAGAGGGATGGGGCCAGGCTGGATCCATGGATGGAGGGCAGGAAGGGTCTGGAGAGGGAGGGGGCCAGGCTGGATCCATGGATGGAGGGCAGGAAGGGTCTGGAGAGGGATCTGGCCAGGCTGGATCCATGGATGGAGGGCAGGAAGGGTCTGGAGAGGGATCTGGCCAGGCTGGATCCATGGATGGAGGGCAGGAAGGGTCTGGAGAGGGATGGGGCCAGGCTGGATCCATGGATGGAGGGCAGGAAGGGTCTACAGAGGGATCTGGCCAGGCTGGATCCATGGATGGAGGGCAGGAAGGGTCTGGAGAGGGATCGGGCCAGGCTGGATCCATGGATGGAGGGCAGGAAGGGTCTGCAGAGGGATGGGGCCAGGCTGGATCCATGGATGGAGGGCAGGAAGGGTCTGGAGAGGGATGGGGCCAGGCTGGATCCATGGATGGAGGGCAGGAAGGGTCTGGAGAGGGATGGGGCCAGGCTGGATCCATGGATGGAGGGCAGGAAGGGTCTCCAGAGGGATGGGGCCAGGCTGGATCCATGGATGGAGGGCAGGAAGGGTCTGGAGAGGGATGGGGCCAGGCTGGATCCATGGATGGAGGGCAGGAAGGGTCTGGAGAGGGAGGGGGCCAGGCTGGATCCATGGATGGAGGGCAGGAAGGGTCTGGAGAGGGATCTGGCCAGGCTGGATCCATGGATGGAGGGCAGGAAGGGTCTGGAGAGGGATCTGGCCAGGCTGGATCCATGGATGGAGGGCAGGAAGGGTCTGGAGAGGGATGGGGCCAGGCTGGATCCATGGATGGAGGGCAGGAAGGGTCTACAGAGGGATCTGGCCAGGCTGGATCCATGGATGGAGGGCAGGAAGGGTCTGGAGAGGGATCGGGCCAGGCTGGATCCATGGATGGAGGGCAGGAAGGGTCTGCAGAGGGATGGGGCCAGGCTGGATCCATGGATGGAGGGCAGGAAGGGTCTGGAGAGGGATGGGGCCAGGCTGGATCCATGGATGGAGGGCAGGAAGGGTCTGGAGAGGGATGGGGCCAGGCTGGATCCATGGATGGAGGGCAGGAAGGGTCTCCAGAGGGATGGGGCCAGGCTGGATCCATGGATGGAGGGCAGGAAGGGTCTGGAGAGGGATGGGGCCAGGCTGGATCCATGGATGGAGGGCAGGAAGGGTCTGGAGAGGGATGGGGCCAGGCTGGATCCATGGATGGAGGGCAGGAAGGGTCTGGAGAGGGATGGGGCCAGGCTGGATCCATGGATGGAGGGCAGGAAGGGTCTCCAGAGGGATGGGGCCAGGCTGGATCCATGGATGGAGGGCAGGAAGGGTCTGGAGAGGGATGGGGCCAGGCTGGATCCATGGATGGAGGGCAGGAAGGGTCTCCAGAGGGATGGGGCCAGGCTGGATCCATGGATGGAGGGCAGGAAGGGTCTCCAGAGGGATCAGGCCAGGCTGGATCCATGGATGGAGGGCAGGAAGGATCTCCAGAGGGATGGGGCCAGGCTGGATCCATGGATGGAGGGCAGGAAGGGTCTCCAGAGGGATGGGGCCAGGCTGGATCCATGGATGGAGGGCAGGAAGGATCTCCAGAGGGATGGGGCCAGGCTGGATCCATGGATGGAGGGCAGGAAAGGTCTTGGAATTTGGGATCTTGAAGGGCTTTTCCAGCCAAAGCAATTCCATGATCCCATGACAATCCCTGTCCCAGCTCAGGTTTGAAGCCCCGTTTGGATCCGGGGCACCATTATCCCGGGATTTCGGGGTGTGTGTTGGTCTCCTGCCTTCCCTGGGTTGGAATTGTCGGGGTTGGAGTCTCCGGTCGTCGCGGCGCTCCGTCCACGCTGTGGGAGTGGAGGGAATTGGAGGGAGGAGTCCAGGGAGTGAATCCATCGGTATCAACCTGGAACGGGAATAACGTCCGGGTTTGACCATCAACTCCGAGAGGTTCTGCTCGGAATCAAATCCACGAATCAGAACCTTCGGAATCGGCACAAATCTGTGGGTTCCAGCAAAATTCCCAAGTCCTGGAGCCGACGGAAAACATTTGGAGCTGCTGAGGAGCTCGGGAATGTGGGATTGGGCTGGAGATGCCGCGGGATCCCGCGGGAGGATTGGTCCTTCCTTCTTGGCCGGATCCGAGATCTCCGTGCCGGCAACACCAAAACGTGGCCGGTGCCGGGAATTTGCTGCTTTCCTGTATCCCGGGAGGAGCCGGTGGATCCCTCGGCTTCGTTGCCGCTCCGATGTCTCCCAACGGGTTCAATCTCCTCATTCTCCACCTCAATTCCTTCTTTTCATCCTTTCTATTTTTTGCTCTTTTCCAGAATATGCGGAATTTTTGCACTGCAAATCCAAAAAGTTCACGGATTTCGATGAGGTGCGGCAGGAAATCGAAGCCGAAACGGACCGCGTGACGGGAACCAACAAAGGAATCTCCCCCGTCCCCATCAACCTCCGCGTCTACTCCCCACACGGTGAGTTTTCCGCATCCTCCAACGTTTCGGAAGCAGAAAAGCCATCATCTCCGGACCGGCCGCCCTCACTCATCCGAGCCAAGAGGCTCCTGGGCCACCTGGGCCGCCGGTGCCTCCTGGTTGGCCACCATTGGCCACTGTTGGCTCGTGGTTGGCCACTGTTGGCTCGTGGTTGGCCACCGTTGGCTCGTGGTTGGCCACTTTTGACCACTTTTGGCTCATGTTTGGCTGCCGTTGGCTCATCTTTGGCCACTGTTGGCCCCTGTTGGCTCATGTTCAGCCACTTTTGGCCCCTGTTGGCTCGTGTTTGGCCACTTTTGGCCACTGTTGGCTCGTGTTTGGCGACTTTTGGCCACTTTTGGTTCGTGTTTGGCCACTGTTGGCTCGTGTTTGTCCACCATTGGCCTGTGTTTGGCCACTGTTGTCCACTGTTGGCCTGTCTTTGGCCACTGTTGGCTTGTCTTTGGCCAATTTTGGCCACTGTTGGCTCATGTTTGGCCACTGTTGGCTCGTGTTTGGCCACTTTTGGCCGCTGTTGGCTCATGTTTGGCCACTGTTGGCTCGTGTTTGGCCACTTTTGGCCACTTTTGGTTCGTGTTTGTCCACTTTTGGCTCGTGTTTGGCCATGTTTGGCCACTGTTGGCTCATGTTTGTCCACCATTGGCTCGTGTTTGGCCACTGTTGGCCTGTGTTTGGCCACTGTTGGCCACTTTTGGCTCGTGTTTGGCCACTGTTGACTTGTCGTTGGCCAATTTTGGCCACGGTTGGCTCATGTTTGTCCACTGTTGTCTCCTGTTTGGCCACTTTTAGCCACTTTTGGCTCGTGTTTGGCCACTTTTGGCCACTCTTGGCTTGTGTTTGGCCACTGTTGTCTCCTGTTTGGCCACTTTTGGCCACTGTTGTCTCATGTTTGGTCACTGTTGGCTCGTGTTTGGCCACTGTTGGCCTGTGTTTGGCCACTTTTGGCCACTGTTGTCTCGTGTTTGGCCACCTTTGTCTCGCGTTTGGCCACTTTTGGCCACTGTTGGCTCGCGTTTGGCCCCTTTTGTCTGGTCTGTGGCCGCCGTTGGCTCATGTTTGGCCGCTGTTGACCAACACCTCGTGGTCTTTCCCCTCCCTCCGTCGTCCCTCCTCTCCTGCGCCGTCGCGATCCGGTTGCGTGTCGCGGTCGGGACTCGTCACGTGCCTTCGTTAACGCAGGGGTTCATCTCTTGATCCGATGTCTTCGTTCCAGTGCTGAACCTGACCCTGATCGACCTCCCGGGAATCACCAAAGTGCCGGTGGGGGATCAACCGCAGGACATCGAGTACCAAATCAAGGAGATGATCCTGCAGTTCATCAGCAGGGAGAGCAGCCTCATCCTCGCCGTCACGCCGGCCAACATGGATTTGGCCAACTCCGACGCCCTCAAGATGGCCAAAGAGGTGGATCCGCAAGGTGAGAGCGGAGGAACGTCTGCTCCGGAGCCGGGATTGCATTTGGGATCCCAGAATTCCAAACTGGGGTGGTGGGAAGGGCCCTCCGGAGTCTCCGAGTCCCTCTTTGAGCCCAGAATCCCAAACTGGGGTGGTGGGAAGGGCCCTCCGGAGTCCCTGAGTCCCTCTTGGATCCCAGAATCCCAAACTGGGGTGGTGGGAAGGGCCTTCCGGAGTCCTTTGTGACGTTAATCGATTCCTCCTCGTTGACACTGATCCATTGCTTATTTGTGATGTTAATGAGGAATCTGAGTACTCGTTGTTTGCGGCATTAATTGATTCCTCGTTGATGAGGCCGATCGATCGCTCGTTTGCGATGTTGATCAGTTCCTCATTAGCGATATTAATCGATTCCTCATCAATGAGGACGATCGATCGATCGCTTGTTTGCGCCGTTAATCAATTCCTCATCAATGAGGCCAATTGCTCTCTCGTTTGTGATGTTAATTGATTCCTCATTGGTGAAGTTGATCGATCGCTTATTTGTGATGTTGATCAATTCCTCATTGGTGATGTTAATTGATTCCTCATCGATGAGGCTGATCACTCGCTCATTAGCGATATTAATTGATTTCTCATCGATGAGGCCGATCAATTGCTTGTTTATGACATTAATTGATTCCTCGTTGATGAGGCCGATCAATCGCTCATTAGTGATATTAATCGATTCCTCATCGATGAGGCCGATCGGTTGCTCGTTTGCGCCGTTAATTGATTCCTCATCGATGAGGCCAATCTCTCGCTCATTTGTGTTATTAATTGATTCCTCATCGTTGAGGCCGATCGATCACTTGTTTGCGATATTAATCGATTCTTCATCGTTGAGGCCAATCGATCGCTCGTTTGCGCTGTTAATCAATTCCTCATCGATGAGATTGATCAATCGCTCATTAGTGATATTAATTGATTCCTCATTGAGGAGGCCAATCGATCGCTCATTAGCAATGTTAATCCATTCATCATTGATGAGGCCGATCGATCGCTTATTAGCGATATTAATGGATTCCTCATCGATGAGGCTGATCGATCGCTCGTTTGCGCCGTTAATCAATTCCTCATCGATGAGACCGATCAATTGCTCATTAGTGATATTAATTGATTCCTCGTCGATGAGGCCGATCTCTCGCTCGTTTGCGCCGTTAATGGATTCCTCATCGTTGAGGCCGATCGATCGCTCGTTTGCGCCGTTAATGGATTCCCCGTTGGCGTTTCCGCTCCAGGTCTGCGGACGATCGGCGTCATCACCAAACTGGACCTGATGGACGAAGGCACCGACGCTCGCGACGTTCTGGAGAACAAACTCCTCCCCCTACGAAGAGGTAAACGAACCGCCACGAACCCTCCGTTCCGCTCCTCGCGGCGCTTCCCAAGAGCCGCTTTGGCCTTCGCGGCGCTCTCGTGGCTCCGGGAAAACGAGCCGATGCGGCGCCGCCGGACGCCATTGACCGAGAGCCGCCATTTCTTCTCGTAGGCTACATCGGAGTGGTCAACCGCAGCCAAAAGGACATCGACGGCAAAAAGGACATCCGAGCGGCGTTGGCCGCCGAACGCAAGTTCTTCCTTTCGCACCCGGCTTACCGGCACATGGCCGACCGGATGGGCACTCCGCACCTCCAGAAGGTTCTCAACCAGGTGAGTTCCGTTCTTTTCTCAATCGTTCGGAGATGTTGAGGTTTGGGTTTGGTGGAATAAAGAACGTTCCGATGCGGAGAACGATGTCTCAGTGTTGGGTTTCTCTTGTAGCAACTCACCAACCACATCCGGGAGACGCTGCCGGCGCTGCGCAGCAAACTCCAAAGCCAACTCCTCTCGCTGGAGAAGGAGGTGGAGGAGTACAAGAACTTCCGTCCCGATGATCCCACGCGGAAAACCAAAGCTTTGTTACAGTAGGTTTCTCCTGGGGCTTCGTCGGTCCGTGGGAGGTGGTCCTCTCCCAACTGGAAGCAGAACAACGGAGTGGTTGGATCGTGGGATGGGTGGAGAGGGACCTCAAAGATGGTCGACATCCAACCTCCAACGGGATAAAGGGCTCCGAGAGTTTGGGCTGAGAGGGACCTCAAAGATGGTCCAATTCCAATGTCCTATGGGGTGAAGGGCTCCGAGAGTTTGGGTTGGGAGGGACCTCAAAGATGGTCCAATTCCAATGTCCTCCGGGATGAAGGGCTCCAAGAGATTGGGTTGAGAGGGACCTCAAAGATGGTCCAATTCCAATGTCCTATGGGATAAAGGGCTCCAAGAGTTTGGGCTGAGAGGGACCTCAAAGATGGTCCACATCCAACCTCCGATGGGATGAAGGGCTCCGAGAGTTTGGATTGAGAGGGACCTCAAAGATGATCCAATTCCAATGTCCTATGGGATAAAGGGCTCCAAGAGTTTGGGTTGGGAGGGATCTCAGAGGTGATCCAGATCCGACCTCCCACTGGATCAGGTTTCTCCAACAGTTTGGGTTGGAAGGGGCCTCAAAGATGGTCCAATTCCAACGTCCTCCGGGATAAAGAGCTCCAAGAGTTTGGGTTGGGAGGGATCTCAAAGATGGTCCAATTCCAACATCCTACAGGATGAAGGGCTCCAAGAGTTTGGGTTGGAAGGGGCTTCAAAGATGGTCCAGATCCAACCTCCTATGGGATAAAGGGCTCCGAGAGTTTGGGCTGAGAGGGACCTCAAATGTGATCCAGATCCGACCTCCCAGTGGATCGGGTTTCTCCAACAGTTTGGGTTGGAAGGGACCTCGAAGGTGGTTGAGATCCAATCTCCTCCGGGATGAGGGGCTCCAAGAGTTCCGGTTGGAAGGGATCTCAAAGATGATCCAGATCCGACCTCCCACTGGATCGTGTCTCTCCAAGAGTTTGGGTTGAGGTTCCACAAGGCCCTACACCCGGGTCGGAGCAATCCCGGGATCCAGGATGGGGGATGATGGGATTGGGAGCGGCGGGAGGAGAAGGACTCGGGGAGAGCTGGAGACCTCAGAGCAGCTTCCAGGAGGGAAAGGGCTCCAGGAAGCTTCTCTGGGATGAGGTTGCCCAGAGCAGCGGTGGCCGCCCCATCCCTGGAGGGGTTCAAGGCCACGTTGGATGGGCCCTGGAGCCCCTCATCCAGCGGGACACGGCCCTGGGATGGATCCGGATCCTCTTTGAGATCCCTTCCACCCCAAACTCTTGGAGCCCCTCATCCAGTGGGACACGGCCCTGGGATGGATCCGGATCCTCTTTGAGATCCCTTCCAACCCAAACTCTTGGAGCCCCTCATCCAGCGGGACACGGCCCTGGGGTTGGATCCGGATCCTCTTTGAGATCCCTTCCAACCCAAACTCTTGGAGCCCCTCATCCAGTGGGACACGGCCCTGGGATGGATCCGGATCCTCTTTGAGATCCCTTCCAACCCAAAGCAATGTATGATTCTTTCCCGGAGCCCTTTTCCACACTGGAATCTCCTGGAAGGTCTCCGTAGAACCTCATCTTCTCCCCCAACCGCAGTTCTTCCGTCTTTGGAGGGGACAGAAACGCTCTCGACTCCTCCCTTGAGGCTCATTGATCTCCACCGTTGGGTTCTTCCAAGGAAGGAGGCCCAGAGCCGCCCCGTGTCGCGCTCCGGGTGGCGCTGGTGGCCCTTCCGACGCCCAACGGGCCCAATCGGCACCTGAGAGACATTCCCGTTGTCTCCAGTTGTTGGGAAGGACGAGGAATGACCCTTCCAGAACCGCCGGAAGGTGGGAATCGACATCTCCTCGTTGCCAAGCTCCCAACGGGCCTTTGGTGTCCCACGGTTGGAGCTCAGGATGAGAACGGACCCCCCACGTGCCCTCGAGATGCCCCAAAAGAGGGAATTTTCTGCCGGAAGAGGGAATTGGGACAACTTCTCCCCACCTTGAGGAGCATAAATGGCTCCGGAGAGGCCTCCGTTGGGTTCTGCGTTGTCCTCCCGTGGTTGATCCCTCTTCTTTCTCCGCAGGATGGTCCAACAGTTTGGTGTGGACTTTGAGAAGCGCATCGAAGGTTCAGGAGACCAAGTGGACACGTTGGAACTTTCCGGAGGGGCCAGAATCAACCGCATCTTCCACGAGAGGTTTCCCTTTGAGTTAGTGAAGGTAAAGCCGATCCCGCGGCGGCTCCTGAGGCGGTGGGTTGGGATGAACCAAACTCCTCTGCTCCAACCGGGACAACCGCCGGGAACCGCAGCCCAGTTGGGCTCTCTCCCTTTTGGCCTCGTGGAACCTCCTGAGGTTCTCCAGCCCCACTTTTCCACCTTCTCCAGGTCCCTTTTGGCCTCGTGGAACCTTCTGAGGTTCTCCAGCCCCACTTTTCCACCTTTTCCAGGTCCCTTTTGGCCTCGTGGAACCTCCTGAGGTTCTCCAGCCCCACTTTTCCACCTTCTCCAGGTCCCTTTTGGTCTCGTGGAACCTCCTAAGGTTCTCCAGTCCCACTTCTCCACCTTCTCCAGGTCCCTTTTGGCCTTGTGGAACCTCCTGAGGTTCTCCAGCCCCACTTTTCCACCTTCTCCAGGTCCCTTTTGGCCTTGTGGAACCTCCTGAGGTTCTCCAGCCCCACTTTTCCACCTTCTCCAGGTCCCTTTTGGCCTTGTGGAACCTCCTGAGGTTCTCCAGCCCCACTTTTCCACCTTCTCCAGGTCCCTTTTGGCCTCGTGGAACCTCCTGAGGTTCATGTTGTCCCACTTCTCCATCACACCCAGGTCCCACATTGTATAACATCCATCCGCATCCGCTGGTGCCGAAGGAAGGGCGACCGCCGGAGCCGGGAACGCCGCGTGGTGTCCGTCGGCGCCCACAGAACCTCACGGTGGTTTCTTTTCTCTCCAGATGGAGTTTGACGAGAAGGACCTGAGGCGAGAAATCAGCTACGCCATCAAGAACATCCACGGAGTGCGGTGAGTGCGGGATCCGAAGGGATGGGAATGTGGGGCTGGAAGAACAGGAGGCGCCGTGGTGGTCGGCCGAGGAGTTAAGGAGATGAGCAGAAGAACCTGGATCCCGGCTTCGGATCCGCCCCTCTTCCCTTCCTTCTGGGGGGATGTGGGCCTGGAGAAGATGGAAAAGTGGGGCTGGAGAACCTCACGACGTTCCACGAGGCCAAAAGGGACCTGGAGAAGGTGGAAAAGTGGGGCTGGAGAACCTCAGGAGGTTCCACGAGGCCAAAAGGGATCTGGAGAAGGTGGAAAAGAGGGGCTGGAGAACCTCAGGAGGTTCCACGAGGCCAAAAGGGACCTGGAGAAGGTGGAAAAGTGGGGCTGGAGAACCTCAGGAGGTTCCACAAGGCCAAAAGGGACCTGGAGAAGGTGGAAAAGTGGGGCTGGAGAACCTCAGGAGGTTCCACGAGGCCAAAAGGGACCTGGAGAAGGTGGAAAAGTGGCGCTGGAGAACCTCAGGAGGTTCCACGAGGCCAAAAGGGACCGGGAAAAGGTGGAAAAGTGGGGCTGGAGAACCTCAGGAGGTTCCACGAGGCCAAAAGGGACCTGGAGAAGGTGGAAAAGTGGGGCTGGAGAACCTCAGGAGGTTCCACGAGGCCAAAAGGGACCTGGAGAAGGTGGAAAAGTGGGGCTGGAGAACCTCGTGAGGCTCCAGGACGCATCCAGTGACGTCAGAACTGATGTCCCGTTGTGTTTCTCTCTCCCTTCGGATCCGCGCAGGACCGGACTCTTCACTCCGGACTTGGCCTTCGAGGCCATTGTGAAGAAGCAGGTGGTGAAGCTGAAGGAGCCGTGTTTGAAATGCGTCGATCTCGTTATCCAGGAGTTAATTAACACCGTCCGGCAGTGCACCTGTAAGGTATCGCATCGCCGGAGGCCCTCCGAGGCCTTTCCGGAGGCTGAGAAGCAGCAGCGCTGCTCCAGCCTTCCTCACCTGCCTTCCCTTCCCCCAAAAAACCCCTCCAAATCCAAAATTCCGGAGAATTCTAAGCGCAAATTGGATATTCCTCAGATTTCACTCAACTCCTTGAAGTGGGAATCCTCTCCGTTGGCGTTGGTTGAGGACATCCGTTGGGTTTTTTGAGTCACGGTTGACTCCGTTGAGGTCGGAGCCGGGGTTTCTTGGCTCCCGCATCCGTTCCGCTCCTGGTTTTTATCCATCTCTTAGCGCAGAATTCCTCAAAGTGGGATTTATCCTCAGGGTTTGGGAATCCCAGGAAGAAAAACGATGATCCGGGCAACAAATTTGGGAATCCTACAGTCAATATCTGTAATTAAAAGCAACTTTGTTTGTGTTTTTCCCCCCTCCCAAATTATCCCTTCTCCAATTGGCGTGTTCCGGGCCTGGAAAAAGGAGACACTTCCGTCTTAAATATCCATCTGGGAGCGATTCTTTAACCCAAACAAACGCTTTCAGCTGAAAAGAAGGTGCGAAAAGCACCTCCTGCTCCTTCCAAGGCTTCGGGGATTGATAAAATCCATGGATTTAGCGGAGAAAGGGGGAATTATCCGTCCTCTCGGCTTCCCGGAGTGGGAGGCTTTGAGTGGGAATTCTCCACTCTTTCCTTTCCAACGTGAACCGGACGGAATTCCTTCTGTCTCCCAAAGCCCGAGAGGCTCCGACCTCAAAGCGGAGGTGAAATCCCGTTTTCCTCAAGTTGGATCTTCAGGATCCGGTTGGGATAAAGGCCGCGGATCTCCGGCAAACGGCCAACGGGAGTTTGGAGACGGCTCGGAGGGAGCGTCTCGGCTTCGGCTTTTCCCTTCGCCCATTCCAAACAATCCCCGTTTTTATCCTCCGTCTCCGCTGTTTTCCCCCCTTTTCCTGCTCTCCGTTGGCTTTTCCGTCCTCAAAGCGCAGGATGAGCCACTTCCGGTTTGGCCTTTGAATCCCGAGTGGAAAACCGGATCGTAAAGCGTAGCCAACGCGGTTGATCCGGCTGACGCCGTCCCCTGGGCCGGAAAAGCGACAGCTCTTCCCTTTAATCCCATTTATCTCATCGGAACATCCGGAATATCTTTGCTGCCGGGACCCACATGACAAAAATGAGCCCAACCATGAGGTTGGCGCCAATTCCGGAGGGATTCCATGTCCTTCCGACACTGAATGCTTATCGGGAATGCCGATGGCTATCGGTCGCGCAGCAGCCGAGGCTTCTCCATCCCTGGGATCCCCAATCCTTCCCATCCTTTGGCCTGAAAACCGGGATCCGCTGGTGCTGGGAAGAAAAAAACCCGGATCCACCTCTTGGGCATCGCTTCTGAGGCCCTCGGGAAGGGGATCTGGTTGGTTTTTCCGCCCCCGGGCCTCAGCCGTGTGCTCCGAGCGGAGCCGTGGCTCTCTCTCGTCCCTTCAGAGCGTTGCCGGATGTCTGCAGCCCCTCAGCAGCCATGTTTTTCCCGGCTTTTCCCCTTTCTTTCCAGCTTGGTTCCTATCCGCGCTTACGGGAGGAGACAGAGAGGATCGTTACCACTCACATCAGGGAACGGGAAGGCAAAACCAAGGACCAGGTGAGCTCCGGCGGAGCCGTCGCCATCCGGATTCTCCCATTTCTCTCGCGGCTCTGGCGTCTCCCCGATATCCCGACGGCTCCGAGGGAGCTTCCAGCTCTTCCCTGACTTCAACTCCTTCTTCCAGATCCTTCTGCTGATCGACATCGAACTCTCCTACATCAACACCAACCACGAAGACTTCATCGGATTTGCCAAGTGAGTCAACGGCTCTTCCGTTGCTCCTCTAAATGCTGTTCCGTGTCCTTCCCTGAGTTCCCGGAATGGGTTCCGCTTCTTTTCCGGAGCCACTGCGGTGAAAACGAGTGGAAAATTCCTCTTTATCCCAATCGAATTCCCCAACTTGGCACCGCGCGGCTCCCATTTGGGGTATGGGAGCTCCGATTTGGAATATGGGAGATCCGATTTGGGGTACGAGAGCTCCAATTTGGAATACGGGAGCTCCGATTTGGAATACGGGAGCTCTGATTTGGGGTACGGGAGCTCCAATTTGGGGTACGGAAGCTCCGATTTGGAATACGGGAGCTCCGATTTGGAATACGGGAGCTCCGCGCCGGAGTCCGAGCAGCTCCGCTGCCTCTGCATCCATGACTACTGCCAGGCCAGGTTTGGAGCGGGAAAAGCCGGAATTAGGATGTTGGGCCTCGGATCGAGGAGCTCTTTAGTGCCACTCACAGCGGCTCTTCCCGGGAATTTTGGCCTTTAAGGCTATCGCTGACGCAGAAGTGGGAATTCTGCCCTTTAAGAGGAGGTGGAACCGCTCCGGCCTCGTCCCGGTGGAAGTGGGAATGGCTCCCGGCTCCTCTGTCGCTCTCCTCAGGGCCGGAGCGTGAGGAAGGACCGGAGACCCCATCCCTCCTTTCCTCCCACCGGAGACCCCATCCCTCCTTTTCTCCCACCGGAGACCCCATTCCCCCTTTTCTCCCACCGGAGACCCCATTCCTCCTTTTCTCCCAACGGAGACCCCATTCCGGGAGCCAAAACCTTTCAGGAACCCCCATTTTTCCCAGACGGAGCGGAAGGAGCGTCTCCGCCATCCGCAATCCCTTTTCCTCTTTCAATTCCCATTTTCCTCCTCTCGTTTCCGTTTCCCTCTTTGCTTTTTCGCCTCCGTTGGCGGTTCCTTCCTCTCCTCCTAATCTCTCCTGTTTTTCCTTTGAACCATCACTTCCCTCTTTTCTTCCGGATTCTTCCGAACCCCCTACTCCCAAAGCTGTTACACAGAGCAGCACGTGGCGACAGGGTGGGTACCCGCGCTTCCTTCCGCATGGCATTCCCATTCCCGACGGGAACGCTGGGAGAAGAGCCGCAGAGCCTTCTCTTTGCCGAGCTCCGCTTTGGGATGCGCTTCCCGACGGGATCCGTCGCTTCCCGCTCCCACCCGGAACGCCGTTGGGCGACGAAGGGGCTTTTCCCAGTGTCCCATCCTCCTCCTTAGGAGCGATATCCGCTTCCCGAGGGGAAAAGCCGCCGCGGTTTTGTGTGTTGAATGGCTTCTCCGGGCGCTTTCCCGGTTTTCTTCTAACTGTTTTCATGGATTTTATTCCCCGCTCCTGACTAACGGTCACATCCCGCGCTTCGTCCCCTCAGGAAGGACAGGTAGTTTCCCTCGGTGCAGGGGCTGCTTTATTCCAACTGGGAAAACGCAACGGGAATTCCGGATACCATTCCGGGGTCTGGGCCTGGCGGTGGCAGGGTGGTTGGCTTTTCCCGCACGGAAATCCCTTCCCCATCGGCAACCGCTGCTTGGCATTTCCGCTCCTGTCGGTCAGAGCTTTTCCCTTCGGGAAAACACTTGGATAAAGTCATAGGGAAGGAGCTCCGGGTGGGAAAAATCCCCTCCGTCGGCACCGCGCGAACCTTGGGAAGCGCTTCCTCTGGCAGCTCTTGGTTGGATTCTACTCCGTGGGTTTCCCCTTTTGGATTTGGCTCTTCCGTACGCTATTCCGGGTGGGAAGCGTGGGGGTGGCGGCGCGGGCTCGGAGCGATCGCTCCCGTCCTTTCCGGTCTAATTCTCCGCTTTCCCCTTTCCAGCGCTCAGCAGAGGAACACACAGGCCAACAAGAAAAGGGCCATTCCCAACCAGGTACGGGCGCTCGCCGGAATATCCCGCTCCAGAGCCGGCGGAGAAACCCGGGAGCTGCTTCGGGGGGTTCCGCTTGATCCATAAGGGCCTTCCTTGGAGATAATTTAACGGTGGGATGGAGACAGGGAAGTCAGAGCCCTCGATCATGGAATTAGGAGAGTTTGCTCCGTAGGATCTCCTCTAAAAGTAGGATTTGAGTTGATCCAATGCTCCTTCCTTGGGAATAGTTAACGTTGGGATGGAGTCAGGGAAGTCAGAGCCCTCGTTTATGGAATTCAGAGCGTTGGCTCTGCCGGAGCTCCTCTAAAAGTAGGATTTGAGTTGATCCAATACTCCTTCCTTGGGAATATTTAACGTTGGGATGGAGACAGGGAAGTCAGAGCCCTCGATCATGGAATTAGGAGTGTTTACTCCGTAGGATCTCCTCTAAAAGTAGGATTTGAGTTGATCCAATGCCCCTTCCTTTGGGAATGTTTGACATTGGGATGGAGACAGGGAAGCCACAGCCCTCGAACATGGAATTAGGAGTGTTTGCTCCATTGGAGCTCCTCTAAAAGTAGGATTTGAGTTGATCCAACGCTCCTTCCTTGGGAATAGTTAACGTTGGGATGGAGACAGGGAAGTCAGAGCCATCGTTCATGGAATTAAGAGTGTTGGCTCTGCCGGAGCTCCTCTAAAAGTAGGATTTGAGTTGATCCAACGCCCCTTCCTTGGGAATAGTTAACGTTGGGATGGAGACAGGGAAACCAGAGCCCTCAATCATGGAATTAGGAGTGTTTGCTCCGTAGGAGCTCCTCTAAAAGTAGGATTTGAGTTGATCCAATGCCCCTTCCTTGGGAATATTTAACATTGGGATGGAGACAGGGAAGTCAGAGCCATCAATCATGGAATTAGGAGTGTTTGCTCCACTGGAGCTCCTCTAAAAGTAGGATTTGAGTTGATCCAACGCTCCTTCCTTTGGAGCATCCGCCTCCATTTTGTCCCACCCCGTGTCCCCTCCTTCCCGAGCCGGGCGGGAATCTCCTCGCTCCCGGGTTTCCGGTCTTGCAGAACAAAGATAATGAACGATTAACACTGTGAAATGGTAATTAATAGCATGTAACTATTTTTCTTTTGCTGTTTTTCTGCTTTTTCCCCCCATTTTTGTGCTTCCCGCTCTCCTCTCCTTCCCATCACTTCCTCCTTCTTCCCTTTTCCTGTCCCCTCGTCCCGCTTTTTGTTTTTTCCTCCCCTTAATTTTTGTTACGCTCTAAAGGGTGAGATCCTGGTAAGTACCCACAGCGCCGGGAGAGTCCTGAGGGACCACAGCCGGCGACGGCCGCGGCTCTGCCGGGAACGCTGCCCGAGCCCCAACCCACGCCTCTCGCTTCCCGGGATTGAGTACGCCGACGGCAAAAGAGGGGAAAAAACCCATCTCCGTGGGCTTCGAGATGGAAACAGAGATGTGGCCCTTTCCTCTTGGCCTCTTCCCTGTTGGATTTGGGGCTGATCTTCCCCTGGATCCATCGGGAATAGGCGGAGGGTGAACTGAGTGCCGGGATTTATGCTCTCGGCACTGATTTTCCGGCCCTGAGGAAATGAGAAACCCAAATCTGAGCGCAAAGCTGGTGGATCCCGTGGAGTTGGGAAAAGCAGGAGCTCATCCCGTTGGGAATCTCGCCCAAAGTCGCCTTTTTTTAGGCTCAAAGTTGGGATCTGCCGGCGGCGGCGGCGCAGAAAGCCGACAAAATCCCACCTCCTTCGGAGGAGCCACAGCTCTCAGGGGTCGGTGAGGAACCGTTGGGTGTCCGCCAGCCGCTCCGAGCCTCGACATTCCGTCAACGGAGCGCTTTTCCGCCAGCGTACTCACTTCCCGGGACCGGGAGGACGGCGTTGCCTCCGGATGGGAGAGGCTTCGGGCACTGCCGAGCCGAGAAAATGGAAGCGTCTGAGCAGGAAGCGATTCCCAACCCCTAAATTTGGCTTTTACCGCCTCGGAGTTGCGGCTCCGGTGTTGATTGATCCCTTGGGAGCCGCCTCAGCTCCCAAACGGAAGGAAAGCGGGGAAGTAATTCATCTCCTGCTGCCGGGAGCGGGCGCTGCGCTGGCGGATGAGGTTCCCCGGAGCCAACGCTTCGCTCCAGCCCCATATTCCCATGAAAACGCGGATGCGCCGGATGCTTTCCCGCCTCGCCGAGGCGTTTCCTGAGAGCCACGAGCGCATTCCGATGGCGGGAGGGATGCGTTGGCGTCAAGTTTGGGCCTCGTGCATCGTTCGACCCTCCGCATCCCCTTTCCCGTCTCCCATTCCAGACGCTTCCAGTTTCTTTTAGCCCCATCCGATGGCTTTGGCCGAAGCCAACGGTGGTTCCTGCGCAGGGCCGCGCTCCCGTCGGCGGCTGCGCGGACGCGGTCGTGCCGGGCGATGGGAAGAGGGAGAGATGACAGTTAAGGACGGGAGGAGCCGGCGCGGAGCCGCGGGGACGCTCGCCCGGAGCCGATCCCCTCTCCGTTTGAAAGGATCCTTCTCGCTGCCCTCTCCGCTCCTCCTCCTCTTTCTCTCTTTCCTCTTCCTCCTCTCTTTCTTCCTCCTCACTTTACTCCTCCTCCTCTCTTTCCTCCTCTCCTTCCTCCTCTCCTTCCTCCTCTCCTTCCTCCTCTCCTTCCTCCTCTCCTTCCTCCTCTCCTTCCTCCTCTCTTCCCTCCTCTCTTCCCTCCTCTCTTCCCTTTCTTCCTCCTCCTTCTCTCTTTCCTCCTCCCCTCCTCTCTTCCTCTTCTCTTTCCCCCCTCTTTCCCCCCTCTTTCCCCCCTCTTTCCCCCCTCTTTCCCCCCTCTTTCCCCTCACTTTCCCCCCTCTTTCCCCCCTCTTTCCCCCCTCTTTCCCCCCTCTTTCCCCCCCCTTTCCCCCCCCTTTCCCCTCACTTTCCCCTCACTTTCCCCTCACTTTCCCCCCCCCTTTCCCCCCACTTTCCCCTCACTTTCCCCCCACTTTCCCCTCACTTTCCCCCCTCTTCCCTCTCCTCTTTTCCCTCTTCCCTCTCCCCTTTCCCTCTCCCCTTTCCCTCTCCCCTTTCCCTCTCCCCCTTTCCCTCTTCCCTCTCCCCTTTCCCTCTTCCCTCTCCTCCTTTCAAACCAGACTCCCTCCAAATTCCGGGATGATTTTCCGACCCCATGGCCAAATCCCGACTGCGCCGCCCTCCGTCCTCCTTAATCTCAGGGCTCCCTCCTTCCCTTCGCCGGAAGGTTCCGTAGGCGAAGCAGTTTTAGCTGTAGCCGCTGCTCCCGACGCCGCTCCGAGCTTTGCCTGTGCCTAACGTGGTGGATTTTGCCGTGGCTTTTCTGTCGGCAGTCGGAAATCACAGAGGGATCGTGACCGCCGCAATCCCTGGAGCGGCCGAAGGCCATCTTGGATGGCGCTTGGCACAACCGGATCCCATCGGAGCTGTCGCTCTGCAACCGTCTCTTCTTTGAGGTCCCTTCCAAACCATTCCATGATCCTAAAAAGTCCGGCGCTGAGTCTTTCCCGGCGCTGGGATTAAAGCCCCTCCCTCTCCGGGATCTGCTTCCCGGCAAAGCCACGGCAAACTCCGCGTCTCGCTGCCTCCTAACTCCTCTCCGCTCCGCCGCAAAGGTCTTTCGTCTTCGCTTCCATCGGCGCTTCCGACTCACCCGGATCACGCCCGCGTCCCCCTCCGCTCATCCCTAACCCGTGTGTGGCACTAATCCTTGGGAAGCGCTGCGGGACGACAGCCGGCGCTCCATGGGGCGAGTGCCGGGCGCCGCTTCCCAGCTCAGCCGCGCTCTCCTCGGGTTTTCCGCTCTTGCCGACGCAGTTCCGGCGAGATCGAAGCCTTCCCCTCCGCATTCCCGGCAGGATGGGGAGGCAGCACGGAACCAGCGGGGCTTTGGCGATCCAACGGTTTCCCGTCTTTCCGTGGGGAAGCGCGGCGTGCGCCGTGCGGCTCCGCTGGGAAACGGCGAGAGGGATTCCTGGATAGGGAGAGCGGCCGGCGTCTCCCATTGAAGGGATCCGGTGCGGCTCGGAGCTCCGGAACCTCCCTTCCCACCGGAATCCCACCTCATCCTATCCCGGAGAGGGTAATGGTGTGGATTAAAGCTCTTCCGGGGAGAGGAGCCGGGCAGGATCCGTCCCTCTGCTCAGCTCCGGCGGCTCCCAATCCTGGTTGAGCCAAACTCTGGTTTAGGAGCGATTCCGGCTCTCCCTTTGCTCCGGTTTGGGAGCATTCCCGGTGGATCCGCTCTCACTGCGGTGTTCCAGGAGGGACTTTTATCCCGGGGAAGCCCTTAGGGATGACTCCCGGATTCCACTCGGGCTCCGATGGTGCTCTGTGGAGGGTTCGTAGCCGCGGTTATGGCATCGCATGAGCTTCCGAGCGATGGGGAGAGCGGAACGATGGGAACAGCCGGGATGGAGCCCAACGTTGGCTCTTGGCGGTGCTCCCAGCCGGCATTTGGCTCCGATTCCCACTTAAAGCCCAACCCCGCTTGGAATTCCTGCCGGTCTCATCCCTCTGGAGCGCCTCTCCCATCCGGATGGCAGCGAGGTGGGAGCCGGGGTTGCCTTCGGAGCTGACGGTGCCGCAGTATCTTCCCGCGGGCGCGCACTGGGTTTGTTCTTCCCTCGCGGCCCTTCGGCAGCGGGATGAGCTCCGGACACGCTCTGCGAGCTTCCCTTTGGGATGGGGACTCGGAATGTGCCCGGTTGAGGGTCTCCAGAGCTTTCGGTGAAGGCGCCGCGTTGGCTTTGGGCTCCGGAGTGGTTTTTCTTTGCTCTCCATCTGGGAAATTCCCTCTACAACCGCCTGTAACCTCTTTTCCTTCCTCCTCTCCGCTTCCCGCTGCCATTCCCGTCTCCAGGTGATCCGTCGGGGCTGGTTGACCATCAACAACATCAGCATCATGAAAGGCGGCTCCAAGGAATATTGGTTCGTGTTGACGGCCGAGTCGCTATCGTGGTACAAAGACGAAGAGGTGAGTCCGAGCGGGAAAAAGATGGGATTTTGGAGGCCGTGGGTGAGCGCTGCGATTCTCCCGTGGGAAAATCGGGATGTTGGGAATGGGAATTGGCGTTGTTCAGGTGTAACGGAGCCCGAGCCCTACGGATACCGGCATCGCTGTCAGCAAATTCCACATCTCCAGACACTCGCCGAGATCTCGGGAGTTGTCTAAACACAAATAAACCGGGAGACGTCGGATAATGGAGATCCGTCAGGATCCCAACGCTGTGGGTTATCCCTCTCGGAGAGGGATTTTCTGCCCATTCCCTTTCGGAGAGGGATTTTCTGCCCATTCAGAGAGGGATTTTCTGCCTATTCCCTCTCGGAGAGGGATTTTCTGCCCATTCGGAGAGGGATTTTCTGCCCATTCCCTATTGGAGAGGAATTTTCTACCCATTCAGAGAGGGATTTTCTGCCCATTCCCTATTGCAGAGGGATTTTCCGCCCATTTGGAGAGGGATTTTCCGCCCATTTTCCTCTCCAAGAAGCATTTCCATGTCTCCCATCCCACGAGGAAGGTCGGGGACCTCCCTGCCGCATCCCAGCTTCCCGATCCACATCGAATCCCCGTTTTACCATCCTTGGTCCGGGTTCTCCGGAAGGAAACCACCTCCGTTTGCTTCCCGGGAGAAGGAAAACTGCCCCCAAGGGCAACGCAATGCTCGATCCCGTGGGATCGTTGGGTTGTTGTTCCCCAACCCTGAGCCCCACCTCGGCCATTCCTGGTGGGAATGGTTTGTGTTATCCCAAAGCCACTTTTTGGGAACGGGAGGACCCGTTGATCCGCTTGGACAGCGTTATCCCACCATTCCCACACCCCCGGTGGCTCATCCTTGCTTGGAAGCGGTGTTTAACCACCCAAAGGAATGATAGGAATGTTTGGACCGTGATCCAAGAGGTCTTTTTCCAACCTGGGGATTCTATGAAACCCAAAGCCATTCCTTTGGGAATGGGATAAAGGCAAATCCGACATTCCCGGCCTGCTTGGAGCTGCCGGAGCCGGCGTTCCCGGCTGCAGCGTTGTGGTCCCGGCTGCCCCACTCCCATATTCCGGATTATTCCCACCCCCTCCGGTCTTGGAATCGGCCGCTGCCGTCCCCGTCCCCGTCCCCTTGACGTCACGGGTTTGGGGGGGGCACCGAGTTTTGGGGAGACGCCGGAGGGATCCCAACATGCGGAAAACGGAGCCGAAAGGAGCCACGGACACAACTTTTCTTCCGAGCAAAGCCCCGGTTTCCTTTATTCATCCGTCATCTTCCGAGGTGAACGGCTCTTCGGAACCGCGGAGTCGGATTCGACCTCTCTTTCCCGTTTCCCCCTTCCCTGAACCCCCAATCCTAAAAAAAGAAGGGAATAGGATGAGGTGCTGAGCCTCCCTCCGGAGCGCATTCCCCCTCGGAGCCCAACCGAGGCCTCACCGAGGAGGAGGAGGAACGCAACGGGAACCATCCGGGTGGGATGAATGAGTCTCTGCGTCCGCAATCCCTTCTTCCCACCCTTCCCCAATTCCCGCTTTTCCAAACATTCCCTTCGGATCTACGCTTCGTAGAGCGACGCAGCCCTCCTCCCTCCATCCCGACGGCCTCAAACCTTTCCGCGAAGGGGATCCAAACTCTCCATCCCCCCAAGAAAGACAACAAAAAAAAAGACAAAACCATAAAGAACGGATTCGATATCTCCCGGAAAATGATTGGATCCGGGTTCGCTTCCGCCTTACCGTGCCGGGGCCGGAGTGGTGCCGAGCGCCGCTTGACCAAACCCGGCCTAACCAATGTGCAGACTACTGTACAGCGTCCGACCCTCCTGAACAGGTAGTCTGAACACTGGGAAGCCTGAGCTGGAATCTCCGGAGCTCCGATTCCTTCCCTCCCCCTTTTCCTCCATCCCAAGAAATTCATTTACGATCTTTTTCTTTCAATTTGGAATGGGGAATTGATTGAATTCTTGGAATCAAAAGCGAGAAAGAAACACCCACCGGGGTTGGGGCGGAAGGGAAGCGGCTTTGTCTCCTCTCCTGACGTGGCAAAAGCCTTCGGCACCGAATCCCATCCGGAAAAAAGGAAAAAGAAGGAAAAAAAATCGCGGTTGTGGGTTGGTTTGGTGGTTTTTGGGGTTGGTTGGGGTTTTTTTTTGCCTTTTCGCAGGAAATTGGGAGGAGGAGGAAAGTGGGGGGGAAGGGGGTGGGAGGGGACGACGGAGCCGTCGCGTTCGCGGCCGCTTCCGTAAAGGCATTCCATAAAAAAACCCACCCGTCGCTTTTTTGGGAGCGTCCGCGCAACGCCTGGAGACGAAAACGGAGCTCTGAGTGATTCCAGATGTGGCGCTTGCGGTTGGGTGGTCCCTTCGGAGCAGGCGCCGACGTCGCTGAAACAGATGGCGAAGCTCCGGCGTTTTTCCAAGCGGTCCCTCCGGGTAATTCCGGAGCTCTCGGAGAGCAGCGGGGTGGGCTCCATCCCACGCCCGGCGTCCCGTGGAGCAGGAGGGACCAAATCCCATCCTCCGGTGGTTCCTTTGGCGCTTCCGGATGGTAGAACGGCACCAAAAGGGCTGTGGGATCCGTTCTGGAGCCGCCATCCGGAATTTCGATGATTCCAAAGCGGGGGGAACGCGTTGCCCCATCCCAAGTGAAGCTCCAGGCTTTGATCCCGTGGGCCGAGCGGTGATTGTTCCCGATGGATCTTCTCCGGTGTGAAGTCGAGGGATTGGCAGGAGCTCCGATCCCGCTCCATGTCTTTGGGTCGGCTTTTCCTTCTGCTCCGGAGTCTCGGCACCAGCTCACTCTCATCCCTTCTTTATCCCGTTTTCCAGGAGAAGGAGAAGAAGTACATGTTGCCTTTGGATAACTTGAAAATCAGGGATGTGGAGAAGGGCTTCATGTCCAACAAACACGTCTTCGCCATCTTCAACACGGAGCAAAGGTAAAGGCTCGGAGTATCCCCAAAATCCCTCCGCTCCAGGGATCCCGTCAGGCTCAAAGCTCTGCCGAGCGCGTTCCCGCGTAGATGAGCCGATGGTTTCCCATTCCCTCACTCCGAACGCTGTCCCTGCATCCGGCTTCTCCATCCACGTGGTGTCCACGAGGTGGTGGGGAGAGATTTCTCCGGAGGAAGCGGCCGCTTCCCAATATTTATTAGACGCAGCGTTGGAGGGATTTGGGGCTTCCGAGGGCTCGTGGTGCTCCTGGAGCATTCCCGGTCCTCATCCCGGTTCCCTCTTCCCTAGGAACGTGTACAAGGATCTCCGTCAGATCGAGCTGGCCTGCGATTCCCAAGAAGACGTGGACAGCTGGAAAGCCTCCTTCCTCCGAGCCGGAGTTTACCCGGAAAAAGACCAAGTAAACCCCTCCTTCTGCCTTGTTTGAACCCTCCCGGCGCGAACCGGGAATCCTTTGGATCCAGGAGCTCCGGGTTTGGCTCCGGGTGCATCCCACTAAGGTCTCGGATACCCCTGGAAAAGGCTGCGGTATCGTAGAAGAGGAGAACCGATATCGCGGCGGTGGTTTGTGTCGCTCCTTTGATGGATGCGGACGTTCCTTCTGGGCTCGGAAATAAAACATCCGCGTGGGATGGAATTCGATGGAAGGGGACAGGGGATAAACGCGGAGCAGAGGGGTTTCTTTCCGAGTTGGGTTGGATGGTGGTGGTCATTTGTGCCTTCTTTTCCAGACGGAGAACGAGGACGGCGCCCAGGAGAACACCTTCTCCATGGATCCCCAACTGGAGCGCCAGGTGGAGACCATCCGCAACCTCGTCGACTCCTACGTCGGCATCATCAACAAATCCATCCGGGATCTTATGCCAAAGACGATAATGCACCTCATGATCAACAACGTGAGTGGGGAACCTCTGTGATCAGCTGGAAGGGCTTTTCCAGCGGGAGGGCTCCGTCGTTCCGGGTTTGGGGCTGATGGCCTCTTGCCGTGTCTGCGCAGACCAAGGATTTCATCCACTCGGAGCTCCTGGCGTACCTTTACTCCTCGGCCGACCAGAGCAGCCTGATGGAGGAGTCGGCCGACCAAGCGCAGCGGCGCGACGAGATGCTCCGCATGTACCACGCCTTGAAGGAGGCGCTCAGCATCATCGGCGACATCAGCACCAGCACCGTCTCCACGCCGGTGCCGCCGCCCGTCGACGACACGTGGCTGCAGGCCAGCGGCGGCCACAGGTTGGGAGCCCGGCGGGGAGCGAGGGGTTAAACGTAGGCCTCAACGACAACAACAACAGCAACGGGGATTTGAGGTGGAAAAGTGCGGTTTGGGGAGAGCGCGAGGGGAAAAATGTGACGAGAGAGAGGTGAAAGTTGCGGTTGGAGACGGGAAAACGGCGTTTTGGGGGAGTTTGGGAGGAGGTTTGGGGTAAAAAAAGGAATTTGGGAGAGTTTGAGGGGAAATTTGAGAAAATCTGAGGTAAAAATGGCATTTTGGGGGAGTTTGGGGGGAGATTTGGGGTAAAAAAAGGAATTTTGGAGAGTTTGAGGGGAAACTTGAGAAAAATCTGAAGTGAAAGTGGCATTTTGGGGAGTTTGGGAGGAGATTTGGGGTAAAAACAGGAATTTTGGAGAGTTTAAGGGGAAATTTGAGAAAATCCGAAGTGAAAATGGGATTTTGGGGGAGTTTGGGGGAAGATTTGGGGTTAAAAGAAAGAAATTTTGGAGAGTTTGAGGGGAAATTTGAGAAAAATTGAGGTAAAAATGGCATTTTGGGGGAGTTTGGGAGGAGATTTGGGGTAAAAACAGGAATTTTGGAGAGTTTGAGGGGAAATTTGAGAAAATCTGAGGTGAAAATGGGATTTTGGGGGAGTTTGGGAGGAGATTTGGGGTGAAAAAAGGAATTTTGGGGAGTTTGAGGGGAAATTTGAGAAAATCTGAGGTGAAAAAAGGGATTTTGGAGAGTTTGAAGGGAAATTTGAGAAAAATCTGAAGTGAAAATGGCATTTTGGGGGAGTTTGGGAGGAGATGTGGGGTGAAAAGATGCAGCTGTTGGGAATTTGTGAGGGAATTTGAGGTAAAAATGGCATTTTGGGGGAGTTTGGGAGGAGATTTGGGGTAAAAAAAGGAATTTGGGAGACTTTGAGGGGAAATTTGAGAAAATCTGAGGTAAAAATGGCATTTTGGGGGAGTTTGGGGGAAGATTTGGGGTTAAAAGAAAGAAATTTTGGAGAGTTTGAGGGGAAATTTGAGAAAAATTGAGGTAAAAATGGCATTTTGGGGGAGTTTGTGAGGGGCTTTGGGGTGAAAAGATGCAGCTGTTGGGAATTTGTGAGGGGATTTGAGGTAATAAGTGCATTTCTGGGGAGTTTGTCGGAGGCTTTGGGGTAAAAAAAATGCAGTTTTGAGGAGCTCGAGGGGGATTTGAGGTAAAAATGGCACTTCTGGGGAGTTGGAGAGTGGCTTCCAGGTAAAAAAATGCAGTTTTGGGGAGTTTGAGGGGGATTTGAAGTAAAAATGGCACTTCTGGGGAGTTTATGAGGGGATTCGGGGTGAAAAAATGCAGTTTTGGTTCGTTTGAGGGGGTATTTGAGGTAAAAAATGGCACTTCTGGGGAGTTTGAGGGGTTTTGAGGTAAAAAAATGCAGTTTGGGGGAGCTTGAGGGGGATTTGAAGTAAAAATGGCACTTCTGGGGAGTTTGTGAGGGGATTCAGGGTGAAAAAATGCAGTTTTGGTTTGTTTGAGGGGGTATTTGAGGTAAAAATGGCACTTTTGGAGAGTTTGTGAGGGGATTTGGAGTGAAAAACCCACAGTTTTGGTGAATGTGAGGGGAAATTTGAGACGAGTCGAGTTGGAGGCTGTGGTTTTGGGGTGTTTGGGAAGAGCCGTGAAGCGGTTCGGGTCGAAAGGCTCTTTGTCTACCGGCAGCCCTCCGCCGCAGCGCCGGCCGCACTCCGCCATCCTCCCTCCGGGTCGGCCGCCGGCCGTGCGGGGTCCGACGCCGGGGCCGCCGTTGATCCCCATTCCGGCCGGGGGTCCTTCCTTCGCCGCTCCGCCCATCCCCTCACGCCCCGGACCCCAAAACATCTTCGCTGCTAACAACGACCCTTTCGCGGCGCCGCCACAGATCCCCTCGCGGCCGGCGCGCATCCCGCCCGGCATCCCGCCCGGCGTGCCCAGGTAGGACACCGCGTTCCCATGGATCCCATGGGATCTCGGCGAGGGGATTCTGCCCCCCCTTTGCCGTCCACGCTCTCGGTTTCCTGACGGCACCTCTGGTGCTCCCCCAGATTTCGGAGCATCCTCACGATATCCCAGTTCTGTCGTTTCCGAGCGCCAGGATGGACATTTCCTGCCCAAATCCCAATTCCAGGCATTTTTAATGTTTCTTGTGCCGATTGTGGTTCCATCCCAGCACCCAACGCTCCGGAGGGGCCCATTGTGGTTCCATCCCGGCGCTCCGGAGGGGCCGATTGTGATTCCATCACACTCCAGAGGGACCCATTGTGGTTCCATCCCGGTGCTCCGTAGGGGCCCATTGTGGTTCCATCACACTCCAGAGGGGCCCATTGTGGTTCCATCCCGGTGCTCCGGAGGGGCCCATTGTGGTTCCATCACACTCCAGAGGGACCCATTGTGGTTCCATCCCGGTGCTCCGGAGGGGCCCATTGTGGTTCCATCACACTCCAGAGGGACCCATTGTGGTTCCATCCCGGTGCTCCAGAGGGGCCGATTGTGATTCCATCCCGGTGCTTTGGATGTGCCGATTGTGGTTCCATCCCGGCGCTCTGGAGGGACCAATTGTGCTTCCATCCCGGCACCCAACACTCCGGAGGGGCCCATTGTGCTTCCATCCCGGCACCCAACACTCCAGAGGGGCCCATTGTGCTTCCATCCCGGCACCCAACACTCCGGAGGGGCCCATTGTGCTTCCATCCCGGCACCCAACACTCCAGAGGGGCCCATTGTGTTCCATCCCGGCGCTCCGGAGGGGCCCATTGTGTTCCATCCCGGCGCTCCGGAGGGGCCCATTGTGTTCCATCCCGGCGCTCCGGAGGGGCCCATTGTGGTTCCATCCCAGCACCCAACGCTCCGGAGGGACCCATTGTGTTCCATCCCGGCACCCAACGCTCCGGAGGGGCCCATTGTGGTTCCATCCCGGCACCCAACGCTCCGGAGGGGCCCATTGTGGTTCCATCCCGGCACCCAACGCTCGGGATGTGCCGGTTGTGGTTCCACCCCGTGCAGCGGGATCGGTGCCGGCTGCCATTCCCTCTTTTCCCTCGGAGCCGGGAATGCCGCCGGGCGCTGAACCGCCCCACGAGCTCCGCTGACGCCTCTCCCGTTTCCCTCCGCAGCAGAAGGCCTCCGGCTGCGCCGAACCGACCCACCATCATCCGCCCGGCCGAGCCCTCCCTGTTGGATTAACGCGGCTTCACCCATCGCTCCCTTTCCCGATTATTTTTTTTTGGGAAAGAGAGGGGAAAAAGGGGAAAACCACCGAACCCAACCTGCCTCGAATCTCACTGCTTTTCACCCCATCCTCCCGCCCATCCGGTTTCGCCGCGGCTGAGCCTTTACGGAACGCCGCAGCCGCTCTCGGCGCCGGCACCAGAATTCCCGCTCCGTAATCCGGGAGCGGAAAAGCCGAAGGATAAGGATAATTTTTTCTATTTTTTGGGGTTGAATATTGCACTTTGTCAGAAATTCCCTCTTCGTTTCTCCCCAGAACGTTCCGGACCGGGCGGTTCCGAGGCTGTACCCCACGTTATTCCCGGAGTTTGGGGCCGATCCCATCGATTCGCTTCCTTCCCCATTTTTTTGGAGTTTTTTTTCCTCCCTTTTGAGAATTGTTTTGTATTAATATATTATATATAAAACTTAGCGATGTTTTTTTGGGAGAGGGTTTCTCTCCCGATCCCGAAGGCGATTGCTAATCCGTGGCCTTGATCCCAACTTTTTCTCGCTCGGAGATAACTTTCTCTTTGGAAAAC
Source organism: Cuculus canorus (assembly GCF_017976375.1). Classification (NCBI taxonomy): domain Eukaryota; kingdom Metazoa; phylum Chordata; class Aves; order Cuculiformes; family Cuculidae; genus Cuculus; species Cuculus canorus. The sequence goes on from NC_071430.1 coordinate 1,158,651, forward strand.
GATGGGATTTGCGAAGGAGCCATTTCCTCATCGATCCAATCCGCCGCGAAGCCGCTTCGCCGCCGAACCTCAGGTATTTGGGCCACTCGGAGCCGGGAAACACACCGGGAATAACGCCCGGAAAACGAGATCGGGATGGAGGATCCCTCCCAATCCCAACCCAACGGCTTTGCCGGCGCCGACAAAGAGGAAAAGAGCCTTTTTTTTTCCAACCCAAGAGGGATAAACTCTTCCCGAGGGATAATCCCACGGGAAAACCGCGACGTCTCGGGTTGGGATCACGGTTGGGAGTTTCGCTCCGGGCGCCGCCGCGTTTGCCGCAGCCGCCGGTGCCTTTCCCGTTACGCCGGGACGCAAAAGGTGTAAATATTCCTTACGGACTGTGGGAATTGTATAAAAAGAAGGAAAAAAGAAGAAAAAAAAAAGCAAAAAAGCAGGAAAAGGACAAAAAAAAGAGCCTTTCCCGCCCCCCCAAATAACGTCGGGTTTGGAAGCGTCGCCGACTGCGGCGTTGCCTTCAGCGCGACGAGGGGGTCCCTAATTAATCCATTAACGAGCTCGGCTCCCGCCGGGCACCCCGTGATCCCGTTGGCATTCCCGGTGCTGCCGTTGTTTTCCGGCTCCGGGGGGGGCCCTGCCTGGCGTTCGCCCCCCGCTCGCGGCCTCGCGGGGTCTCCCCCGTAAGTGCCTCCGTCTGTACCGTTAATGAACTAAAACCCAATTAAAGAAAGGGAAAACAACGCATTCCGTCCCTTCTCCTCTGGGGTTCCGCCCCCCCCAAAACTGCGGGTTGGGATAAATTGGGGGGGGTTGGATGGGAGAGGAGGGGTTGGGGGGGGTCTCAAAAGGGGGAAGGGGGGGGTTAGGGGGGCTCTGAGGAGGCTTTGGGGGACTCCAAGTGGTTGGGGGAGCTTAAAAGGGGGGACTTGGGGGGCTCAGATCAAGGGGGCTTTGGGGGGCTCTAAAGGGGCACTTGGGGGGACTCAGAGGGGGCTTAAAAGGGGGCACTTGGGGGGCTCAAAAGGGGGGACTTGGGGGGACTCTTGGGGGGCTCTAAAGGGGCACTTGGGGGGGACTCTTGGGGGGCTCAAAAGAGGGCACTTGGGGGGCTCAGATCAAGGGGGCTTTGGGGGGCTCTAAAGGGGCACTTGGGGGGCTCAAAAGGGGACACTTGGGGGGGACTTGGGGGGCTCAAAAGTGGGGACTTGGGGGGCTCAGATCAAGGGGCACTTGGGGGGGCTCAGAGGGGGCTTAAAAGGGGGGACTGGGGGGGGACTTGGGGGGCTCAGATCAAGGGGGCTTTGGGGGGGGCTCTAAAGGGGCACTTGGGGGGGCTCAGAGGGGCTTAAAAGGGGGCACTTGGGGGGACTCTTGGGGGGCTCAAAAGGGGGGACTTGGGGGGGACTTGGGGGTCTCAGATCAAGGGGGCTTTGGGGGCTCAAAAAGGGGCACTTGGGGGGCTCGGAGGAGGCTGGGGGGGGCTCGACTAAAGGGGGGCACTTGGGGGCACTTGGAGGGCTCAGATCAAGGCAGCTTTGGGGGGGGCTCCAAAGGGGCACTGAGGGGGATTCGGGGGCACTTGGGGGGCTCAGGTGGGGCTTTGGGGACCCCCCATTTTTTTTGGGGGGGTCTTTGAGCCATTCCCATTCTCGCCCCCCGTTTCCTGGAGGGGGTGTCCTCCCCCCCCCCCCCAAATAACGCCTCAAAGCTCCGGTGTTGGGGGTTTATTTGGGGGGGTTTTGGGGTCCCCCCCCTCAGACCATCCCCTCAGCGTGGGGGACTCCCCCCAACAGCGCCGCCGTGTCCCCCCCCTCATCCCCATCCTCGGGGGGGGCCCCCGGGGGGGGTTTGGGGGTTCCCCCCCCCTCTTCGCTGCTCTTGGGGTGCAGAAGGGAGAAGCGATGGGGGGGGTCCAAGGGGTCCCCGAGGGGCCCCCCCAGATCCTCCAGCGGTTGGAACTGCATCTCCTCTCTCGCCAAACTGGGCGGGACCCCAAAAATGGAAAGGGGGAGTCACCTCGAGTGTCCCCCCCAACATCTGGGGTCCCCCCAAACACCCCCCAGATAGTGGGGTCCCCCCAACACCACCCTCCCCCCCAGATATTGGGGTCACTCCGAGCTCCCACCCCCCCCGCCTGGATTTTGGGGTCTTTGAGGTTGGGGGGAGATCCCTGTGTTTTGGGGGATCCCCGTGTTTTGGGGGTCCCTGGGATTTGGGGGGTCCCTGGGGCTTTGAGGGGGTCCCTGGGGTCTTGGGGGCGTCTCGGTTCAGGCTTGGGGGGGTTCTTGGGGGGGGTCCCTGGGGTTTGGGGGTGTCTCTGGGTTTTTGGGGTCCCTGGGGTTTGGGGGGGGGGTCTCTCGGGTTTTGGGGGGGGTCTCTCGGGTTTTGGGGTCTCCACTCACGTCACGTCGAAGGCAGAGCCGCGGAACGGGGGTCCCCGGGGGGGTGCAGCGGCCGTGTAGGGGGCGCGGGGGTTGGGGGAACCCCAATATCGGTCCCTCTGCAGTGGCGGAACCTCCGCATAGAGCTCATCCACAGCCAACATCGACACCTGCGGACCCCCAAAACGGAGTCACCCCCCCCGGGACCCCCAAATCGGAGTCATCCCACCCCGGGACCCCCAAAATTCCAGAGACACCCCCAAAATAGGAGTGACACCCCCAATCCCCCAAAACCCCAGTGACACCCCCCCCCCATGGGCCCCCCAAAAGCACAGGGACCCCCCGGGGCCCCCCAAGACCCCTTTTTCCCCCCCAGACCCCTTTTTCCTCTCTTTTTCCCCCCAAGACCCCTTTTTCCCCCCCTTTATGCCCCCTCAGACCCCTTTCCCCCCCCCTTTTCCCCCATTTTTCCCCCCTTTTCCCCCCTTTTTCCCCCCCAAGACCCCTTTTACCCCCCTTTTTCCCCCCCGACCCCTTTTTCCCCCCTTTTTCCCCCCCAGACCCCTTTCCCCCCCTTTTTGCCACCCCAGACCCCTTTTTCCCCCCCTTTTCCCCCCTTTTTCCCCCCTTTCCCCCCCTTTGTGCCCCCCCGGACCCCCTTTTTCCCCACCTGGAAATTGCGGTCGATGAATGTGTTGGTCTCGAAGTCATCGTCGTCCTCTCCGAAGGGGTTGATGAGCTGTTCGGCCACCTGCGATGGGGCCATCGTGTCCCCGAGGTCCCCCCCATGGACCCCCCCCCCCCCCTCTCTATGTGTCCCCCCCAGTTTATCCGCCCTTCCCCCCCAAACCTTGAGCCACCCCACGTAGAAGAAGAACTGGAGGAGGGTGAAGATGGGGAGCCCGAGGTCGAGCTCGTGGCCGTCATAGCCCTGCGATGGGTCCAGGAACTGACGTCCCACCAGGCAGGCGGCGAAGAACGTGTAGACGGCGATGGTGACAACCTGGGGGGGACACAAAGTCACCCAACGGACCCCCCCGGGGGGCTCCATGTGTCCCCCATCCCCATCCCCATCTTCTCCAGGTCCCTCCATCCTTCTTGGGATCCCCCCAATGTCCCTCCATGTCCATCCAGATCTTCTCCAGGTCTTCTCCAGGTCCCTCCATCCATCTTTGGGTCTCTCCAGGTCCCTCCATCCTTTTTGGGGTCCCTCCACATCCCCCCATCCCCATTCAGATCTTCTCCAGATCTTCTCCAGGTCCCTCCATCCTTTTTGGGGTCCCTCCACGTCCCCCCATCCCCATCCAGATCTTCTCCAGGTCTTCTCCAGGTCCCTCCATCCTTCTTGGGGTCCCCCCAATGTCCCCCCATCCCCATCCAGATCTTCTCCAGGTCTTCTTGGGGTCCCCCCACCCTTCTTGGGGTCCCCTCAGGTCCCCTCTTCCCCTTCCAGGTCTTCTCCAGGTCCCTCCATCCATCTCTGGGGTCTCCATTCCTCTCTTGGAGGGAGTGGGGGGAGCGATGGTCCCCCCCTGTCTGTCCCCCCCACTCCCATTGCTCCCAGTGCTCCCAGTGCTCCGATTGCCCCCATTGCTCCCATTGCTCCCACTGCTCCCAGTGCTCCCAGTGCTCCCATTGCTCCCAGTGCTCCCATTGCTCCCATTGCTCCCATTGCCCCCATTGCTCCCAGTGCTCCCATTGCTCCCATTGCTCCCATTGCCCCCATTGCTCCCAGTGCTCCCAGTGCTCCCATTGCTCCCAGTGCTCCCATTGCCCCCATTGCTCCCATTGCTCCCATTGCTCCCAGTGCTCCCATTGCTCCCATTGCTCCCAGTGCTCCCAGTGCTCCCATTGCTCCCATTGCTCCCAGTGCTCCCAGTGCTCCCATTGCTCCCATTGCTCCCAGTGCCTCCCATTGCTCCCATTGCTCCCAGTGCTCCCATTGCTCCCAGTGCCTCCCAGTGCTCCCATTGCTCCCAGTGCCCCATTGCTCCCATTGCTCCCAGTGCCTCCCAGTGCTCCCAGTGCTCCCAGTGCTCCCATTGCTCCCAGTGCTCCCAGTGCCTCCCAGTGCTCCCATTGCTCCCAGTGCTCCCAGTGCTCCCAGTGCTCCCAGTGCCCCCATTGCTCCCATTGCTCCCATTGCTCCCATTGCTCCCATTGCTCCCAGTGCTCCCATTGCTCCCATTGCTCCCATTGCTCCCAGTGCTCCCAGTGCTCCCATTGCTCCCATTGCTCCCAGTGCTCCCATTGCTCCCATTGCTCCCATTGCTCCCAGTGCTCCCAGTGCTCCCATTGCTCCCAGTGCTCCCAGTGCTCCCAGTGCTCCCAGTGCTCCCAGTGCCCCCATTGCTCCCATTGCTCCCAGTGCTCCCAGTGTCTCCCATTGCTCCCAGTGCTCCCAGTGCTCCCAGTTCACCTGGGTGTACACCAGTGGGACGCTGATCCAGTCATAGTGGAAGAGAAGGCTGCAGTGGCTGCGGAACTTGTTCAGCTCCTGGGGGGGCACAGGGGGGGTTTGGGGGTGCACAGGGGGGTTCAGGGGAGGTTTGGGGGTACAGAGGGGGTGTTTGAGGGGTTCAGGGGAGGTTTGGGGGTCCGGAGGGGGTGTTTGGGGAGTCAGGGGAGGTTTGGGGTTCCCGAGGGGGTGTTTGGGGGGTCAGGGGAGGTTTGGGGTTCCCGAGGGGGTGTTTGGGGGGTTCAGGGGAGGTTCGGGGGTCCGGAGGGGGTGCACAGGGGATTCAGGGGAGGTTTGGGGTTCCCGAGGGGGTGTTTGGGGGGTTCAGGGGAGGTTTGGGGGTGCAGAGGAGGTGTTTGGGTGTTTCAGGGGAGGTTTGGGGGTGCAGAGGAGGTGTGTGGGTGTTTCAGGGGAGGTTTGGGGGTTCCCGAGGGGGTGTTTGGAGGTTCGGGGGGGGGTGCCGGTGTTGGGGTACCTCCATGAGCAGTTTGAGGGCGCAGTCGTCGCGCAGTCGCCCCTCGGCTCTCGCCTGCGCCGCCAACGCCGCGAACCACACGCACGGAACCCAAAACTTATTGTAGGGAGAGCGAAGGGCCTCGAGGCGACGGCGCTCGTCCCGAGTCAGAAATCCTGCGGGGACCCCCAATGTCCCCATGTCCCCTAATGTCCCCATGTCCCCCCCAATGTCCCCATATCCCCCAATGTCCCCATATCCCCCCCAATGTCCCCACATCCCCCAATGTCCCCACACCCCCCCATGTCCCCATATCCCCCCAATGTCCCCATGTCCCCCAATGTCCCCATATCCCCCCAATGTCCCCATATCCCCTCATGTCCCCATATCCCCCCAATGTCCCCATGTCCCCCAATGTCCCCATATCCCCCCAATGTCCCCATATCCCCCAATGTCCCCACATCCCCCCAATGTCCCCCAATGTCCCCATATCCCCCCAGTGTCCCCATGTCCCCCCAATGTCCCCATATCCCCCAATGTCCCCATATCCCCCAATGTCCCCCAATGTCCCCATATCCCCCAATGTCCCCATTCCCCCCAATGTCCCCCAATGTCCCCATATCCCCCAATGTCTCCATATCCCCCAATGTCCCCATATCCCCCAATGTCCCCACGTCCCCCAATGTCCCCACATCCCCCCAATGTCCCCACATCCCCCAATGTCCCCATATCCCCCAATGTCCCCATATCCCCCCAGTGTCCCCATGTCCCCACGTCCCCCCAGTGTCCCCACATCCCCTCAATGTCCCCATGTCCCCCAATGTCCCCATGTCCCCCCAGTGTCCCCACGTCCCCCAATGTCTCCATCTCCCCTCATGTCCCCATATCCCCCCAGTGTCCCCATATCCCCCAGTGTCCCCATATCCCCCAGTGTCCCCCCGTCCCCCCGGTGTCCCCCTGGTGTCCCCCCCCTCACCGGCCTCCACGAGGTGGTCGCAGCTGGGGAAGCGCTTGTAGACGGCGGTGCTGACGGCGCGCAGCACCAGCAGCGCCGCGAGGCTGCCGTAGCGCATCAGCGTCCGGCGCAGGAGGCGACCTCGCGCGTCGGCCCCGTGCACGTGGGCGGCGACCGCCAACATCAGCCCATCCGGCGTCGGAACCGTCCGGAACTGCGCCCACCAACGCTCCAGCACCAGCGCCACGTAGAAACCTGCCGCTGCCGTCACTGGGAGCACTGGGAGCACTGGGAGAGGGACTGGGAGGACTGGGGGCACTGGGAGAGGGACTGGGAGCACTGGGAGAGGCACTGGGAGAGGCACTGGGAGCACTGGGAGAGGCACTGGGAGAGGCACTGGGAGCACTGGGAGCACTGGGAGAGGCACTGGGAGAGGCACTGGGAGCACTGGGAGGGTTACTGGGGGCATTGGGAGCCCTGGGAGAGGCGGTGGGGTCACTGGGGGTACTGGGAGAGGCACTGGGAGAGGGACTGGGGGCACTGGGGGCACTGGGAGAGGGACTGGGAGAGGCACTGGGAGGACTGGGAGAGGGACTGGGGGCATTGGGAGAGGCACTGGGGGCACTGGGAGCGCTGGGAGAGGCACTGGGGGCACTGGGAGAGGCGCTGGGGGCACTGGGAGTGCTGGGAGAGGGACTGGGGGCACTGGGAGCACTGGGAGAGGGACTGGGGACACTGGGAGCACTGGGAGAGGCGCTGGGAGCGCTGGGAGAGGGACTGGGGGCACTGGGAGCGGCGCTGGGAGCACTGGGAGAGGGACTGGGGGCACTGGGAGCACTGGGAGAGGCGCTGGGAGAGGGACTGGGGACACTTGGGGGGTCCCGGGGGGGCTCTGGGGGGGTCCCGGGGGGGGGGGTTGGGGGTCCCTGGGGGGGGTCCCGGGGGGATCCCGGGGGGGCTCTGGGGGTGTCCCGGGGGGGTCCCGGGGGGGTCCCTGGGGGGGTCCCGAGGGGAATCTGGGTGGGCTCTAGGGGGGGTTCCCGGGGGGGTCCCTGGGGGGGGTTGGGGGTGCCGGGGGGGGGTCCCGGGGGGGTCCCGGGGGGGTCCCGGTTTCTCACCGAGGACGAAGGAGACCGGGATGAGATTTGCGGATTTGTCACAGTAGAGAACGAATTTCTCAAAGAGGCGACGCTGCGGCTCAGAGAGCAAAAGCCTGGGGGGGGGGGACGGGGGGGACAGGGGGGACGGGGGGGGACTGGGGGGACAGGGGGGGACAGGGGGGGACGGGGGGGGACGGGGGGGGGGATTGGGGGGATAGGGGGGATAGGGGGGGATGGGGGGGATTGGGGGGGATTGGGGGGGACGGGGGGGACGGGGGGGACGGGGGGGGGATTGGGGGGACAGGGGGGACAGGGGGGACAGGGGGGGACAGGGGGGGATTGGGGGGGACGGGGGGGAACAGGGGGGACAGGGGGGGACGGGGGGGGACGGGGGGACATGGGGGGGATGGTGGCACAGGGGGGATAGGGGAGGATGGGGGGAACAAGGGGGGAGGACGGGGGGGACACAGAGTGGGGGTCACCACCCAACCCCAGCACCGACCCCTCCCCAGTTGCCCCACTGCCCCCAGTGCTCCCAGTGCCCCTCCCCAGCGCTCCCAGTGCCCCCAGTGCCCCTGCCAGTGCCCCCAGTGCTCCCAGTACCCCTCCCCAGTGCTCCCAGTGCCCCCAGTGCTCCCAGTGCCCCCAATGGCTCTCCCAGTGCTCCCAGTGCCCCTCCCCAGTGCTCCCAGTGCTCCCAGTGCCCCCAGTGGCTCTCCCAGTGCTCCCAGTGCCCCCAATGGCTCTCCCCAGTGCCCCCAGTGCCCCCAATGGCTCTCCCAGTGCCCCCAGTGGCTCTCCCCAGTGCTCCCAGTGCCCCTCCCCAGTGCTCCCAGTACCCCTCCCCAGCGCCCCCAGCGGCGCACCGGTAGGCGAGGCTGAGGCCCAGGTAGGCCCCGAGGAAGAGCAGCAGTTCGCGGTAGAGCAGTTTGTAAATGCCGCCGCGCCACAGCAGCAGAAGGCGCCAGAAACCGCCCAGGCGCGCGGTGGCCACGCGGGACGAGTACGACACCGTCATGGGGACAGCGAGACTGCCACGGCCCCGGTGTCACCCGCACACCGGGACACCGGGACACGGGGACACGGGGATATGGGGACACGGGGATATGGGGACATGGGGACAGCGAGACTGCCACGGCCCCGGTGTCACCCACACACCGGGACACCGGGACACAGGGACACGGGGACATGGGGACACCGTCATGGGGACAGCGAGACTGCCACGGCCCCGCGTCACCCCCACACCGGGACACCGGGACACGGGGACACGGGGACATGGGGACACCGTCATGGGGACAGCGAGACTGCCACGGCCCCGCGTCACCCCCACACCGGGACACCGGGACACGGGGACACGGGGATATGGGGACACCGTCATGGGGACAGCGAGACTGCCACGGCCCCAGTGTCACCCGCACACCGGGACACCGGGACACGGGGACACGGGGATATGGGGACAGCGAGACTGCCACGGCCCCGGTGTCACCCGCACACCGGGACACCGGGACACGGGGACACGGGGACATGGGGACACCGTCATGGGGACAGCGAGACTGCCACGGCCCCGGTGTCACCCACACACCGGGACACGGGGACACGGGGATATGGGGACATGGGGACATGGGGACACGGGGACATGGGGACACGGGGATATGGGGACACGGGGACATGGGGATATGGGGACACGGGGACATGGGGACACGGGGATATGGGGACACGGGGACATGGGGATATGGGGACACCGAGACTGCCACGGCCCCACGTCACCCACACACCGGGACACGGGGACACGGGGACACGGGGACATGGGGACAGCGAGACTGCCACGGCCCCGGTGTCACCCACACACCGGGACACGGGGACACGGGGATATGGGGACACGGGGACATGGGGATATGGGGACACGGGGATATGGGGACACGGGGACATGGGGATATGGGGACACCGAGACTGCCACGGCCCCACGTCACCCACACACCGGGACACGGGGACACGGGGACACGGGGACATGGGGACACGGGGACATGGGGATATGGGGACACCGAGACTGCCACGGCCCCGCGTCACCCGCACACCGGGACACGGGGACACGGGGACATGGGGACAGCGAGACTGCCACGGCCCCGCGTCACCCCCACACCGGGACACGGGGACACGGGGACATGGGGATATGGGGATATGGGGACATAGGGACATGGGGACAGGGGGACACGGGCATATGGGACACCGCAACACGGGGACAGGGGGATATAGGGATATAGGGACATGGGGATATGGGGACTTGGGGACATGGACATGGGGACACAGGGATGTGGGGACACGGTGACATGGGGATATGTGACATGGGATGGGGGACAGAGGCCATGGGGACGCGGGGATATGAGGACAGGGGACATGGGGACACGGACATGGGGACACAGGGATGTGGGGGCATGGGACATGGGGACATGAGGATGTGGGGATGTGGGGACACGAGGACAGAAGGACATGGGGACATAGGACAGGAGGACAGGAGGACAGGGGATGGGGGACACGGGGACAGGGGATGGGGACAGGGGGACAGGGGGACATGGAGTGTGGGGACACAGCAGGAGGACACGGAGTTTGGGGACAGGGGGACACGGAGCCCTGATGACACGGAATGGGGACACTGAGCCATGGGGACACCTGGGGGACCCCAAAATAGGACCCTGGGGACCCCAAATCTAGTGGGGGGGCACTGGGGGGGGGGGCACCTACACCCTGGGGACCCCAAAACCCTGAGGGGGGGCACCTGGGGGGGGTTATTGAGTCGATAGATGGGGGCACCCACAGCCTGGGGACACCCTGGGGACCCCAAATCTAGTGGGGGGGATTGGGGGGGGCACCCACACCCTGGGGACCCCAAAACCCTGGCGGGGGGGCACCTGAGGTGGTTATTGAGTCGATAGATGGGGGAACCCACAGCCTGGGGACACCCTGGGGACCCCAAATCTGATGCGGGGGGGCACTGGGGGGGGGCACCTACACCCTGGGGACCCCAAAACCCTGAGGGGGGGCACCTGGGGGGGGGTCACTGAGTCCATACATGGGGGAACCCACAGCCTGGGGACACCCTGGGGACCCCAAAATGGGACCTTGGGGACCCCAAATCTGATGCGAGGGGGCATCAGAGGGGGCACCCACACCCTGGGGACCCCAAACCCCCCCCCCCTCCTCACTCCCCCCCCCCCCCCCCCCACAAGCCCCCCCCATCCTCACCGTGAGGATTCCCGAGCGCAGCGCGGCCACCACCCAACTGGGACCACTGATGACAGCCCCGGGGCTTAAATACCGACCTGGGGAGGGGCTGCGGGGGGGGAACACACATTGGGGGGGGGTATGGACCCGCCTGAGGGCTTTATTGCGGGGGGGGGGGGCACAGAGGAAGGTGCTTTCCTGGTGCTCCCAGGGAATGGGGAGGGGGGCATTGGGGTTTGGGGGGGTTCTCTCTGCCCCCCAACATTCCTAAGATCGCCCCCCCCCCCCCGCCGTTTATTGATTGGGGGGGGGGGGGGTTGAGGCTGCAGGGGGGGTCAAATCCTGCCTCCCCCCCCCTTCCCCCCCAGCAGTGGTTGAGGCCGCGGAGGGGTCACGGGGACAGAACGCAGCGGGACGCGGGAACGCGGGGACGGAGGGGGGGGGGGACCGGCACAGGGGACCCCCCCGAAAGCCCAGGAGGGGCCACAGGGGCACCCCACCCCCCAAAAAAAAACCCACTGACCCCCCCAAACAGCCCTGACCCCCCCAAACAGCCCTGACCCCCCCAAAACCCCACTGACCCCCTCAGAGCCCCCTGAACCTCCAAAACCTCACTGACCCCCCCAAACACCCCTGACACCCCCCAAAACCAAACTGACCCCCCCAAACACACCTGACCCCCCCAAAAAACCCCACTGACCCCCCCAGACCCCCCCCAAAACCCCACTGACACCCCCCCAAACAGCCTTGACCCCCCCAAAACCCCACTGACCCCCCCAGACCCACCTCAAAACCCCACTGACCACCCCCTGAACCCCCCAAAACCCCACTGACCCCCCAGACCCCTCTGAGCCCCCCCAAATCCTGGTCACAGCCACATGGCCCCCCCCACCCCCCCCCCTCAACACCCCACTGACCCCCCCCCAAACCCCCCTGACCCCCCCCTAAATCCTGGTCAGAGCTACATGGCCCCCCCCAAACCCCCTTCAAAACCCCCCTGACCCCCCCCCCAGAGTCTCCTGAACCCCAAAATCCCAACCACAGCCACACAGCCCCCCCAAACCCCTGGTCACAGCCATATGCCCCCCCCCCAAACCTCCCTCACCCCCCCAAACCCTGTGACACCCCCCCAGCCCCCCCCCCACTTCGTTAACCCATCGCTAATGAGGGTCCTCACGGCGCTGCCCCCCCCCAGCACCCCAAAACCTCAGTTTCCCAAGTTTATTATGTACACCAAGTCCTGGGGGGGGAACACAGCCCCAGGGGGATGTGTCCCAGCTTGGGGGGGGGCCCCCCCAGTGCCACCCAAGGGGGGGGTTGTGCCCTGGGGAGGGGGCTGTGTGGCCCTGGGGGGGTCCCAGCCCAGGCGAGGGGGGGAGGGGGGGGTCCTGGCCTGGGGGGGACCCCAACTCAGCCTTTGGGGGGGGCGGGGGCTGGGCTGGGGGGTGGGTATTGGCCCCGGGGGTGTGTGGGGGTGTGTGTGTCCTGGTCTGGGGGGGCCTGGGCCAGGATGGGGGGGTCCCAGCACAGTTCTGGGGGGGCAATTGGTCTGGGATGGAGGGGGGGAGTCTTAGCTGGGGGGGGTCTTGGCTGGGGGGGGTCCCAGCACAGTTCTGGGGGGTCAATTGGTCTGGGATGGAGGAGGGGAGTCTTAGCTGGGGGGGGTCTTGGCTGGGGGGGGTCCCAGCACAGTCCTGGGGGGGCAATTGGTCTGGAATGGGGGTGTCCCAGAGAGGGGGGGGGTCCCAGCACAGTCCTGGGGGGGCAATTGGTCTGGAATGGGGGGGTCTTGGCTGGGGGGGTTCCCAGTCTGGGATGGGGGTGTCCCAGAGCCGGGGGGGGGGGGTCCCAACACAGTCCTGGGGTGGGGGGAGGCTGGTTTGGGGGGGGCCCAACCTGGGGATGGGGGGGTCCCAGATCAGGGTGAGGGGTCCCAGATCGGGGATTGGGGGTCCCGGAGCAGGGATTGGGGGTCCCAGAGCAGGGCAGGGCCCCAGCACAGCCCGGGGGGGGCAGTTCCCGGTCTGGGGGGGCCCGGCCCAGCCCCGGGGGGGCCCGGGGGGGTTATTTGGGGCTGGGGGGGGTGTAGGGCTCCAAGAGGAGTGAGGAGAAGGCGTTGACTCTGTCCGTCCCCCGAACCTCGTGGGGCAACAGCGGCAGTTTCACGATGTGGAAATCCTCGTACAGATCCTCCATCTGGGGGGGGGCAACACAGGGGGGGTCCCTAAAACCCAGCACCCCCAAATCCGGGCATCCCAGCACCTCCCAGCCCCCGAGACCCCCCAAATTCCAGCCCCCTCCCAAGACCGAGGCGCCCTGACACCCCCAAACCCCCCCTCCTTGGCCCCCACCAAACCCACCCTGAACCCCAAATTCAAGCCCTCCCCCAACCTCAAGCTGGGAAGGGACTCTGGTGCCTCAGCCCCCCCAAAACCCCCACTTTGCCCCACCCCCCCTCAAACCCCCAACTTTGGCCCAATCAAATGCCCCCACCTTGCCCCCCCCAAAACCCCAACTTTGCCCCCCTAAACCCCCAACTTTGGCCCCTCCAAACCCCCAACTTTGCCCCTCTCAAACCCCCAACTTTGCCCCTCCAAAAGCCCCAACTTTGGCCCCCCAGATTCCCCCACCTTGCACCCTCAAAATCCCCCACCTTGCAACCCCCCCAAAACCCCAACCTTGGCCCCCAAATCCCCCACCTTGGCCCCCACCAAAACCCCTCCGTGACCCCCAACCCCCTGATCCCCAAATTTCAGCCCCCAAGCTCCCCCATCTCGAGCTGCAAAGGGACCTGGGTGCCCTGAGCCCCCCAAAACCCCCACCTCGGCACCCCAAACCCTCCCTGACCCCCAAATTCCAGCTCCCCAAGCTCCCCACTTTGAGCTGGGAAGGGACTTGGGTGCCCTTGGACTTCCAAATCCCCCTGAGCCCCAAATTCCAGCCCTCCAAGACCCCGCTTTCAGCTGGGCAGGGACTGAGGCACCTTGGGCCCCCCAAACCCCCCACCTTGGCCCCCCAAACTCTCCCTGACCCCCAAATTCCAGCTCCCCAAGCCCCCCACCTGGAACTGGGAAGGGACTTGGGTGCCCTTGGACTCCCAATCCCCCCCCGACACCCAAATTCCAGCACCCCCAAACCCCCTCCTTTGAGCCAGGCAGCGACTGAGGCACCTTAGGCCCCCCAAACCCCTCACCTTGGCCCCCCAAACCCTCCCTGACCCCCAAATTCCAGCTCCCCAAGCTCCCCACCTCCAACTGGACAGGGACTTGGGTGCCCTTAGAACTCCCATTTCCCCCCTGACCCCCAAATTCCAGCCCCCCCAAACTCCCTCCTTTGAGCCGGGCAGCGACCGAGGCACTCTGGCTCTCCCCAAACCCCCCCAAATTCCAGCCCCCCAATACCTGGTCGAGGTACTTGGCCTGGATCTTGTGCCGCGCCTCGCACATGCGGCACGGCCGGAGCGGCTCGGGGAAGACGAGTTGGTTAACCACGATGTTGTGGGTGTCGATGCGGCACTTGGCGAGTTCCTGGATGAGCCGTTCCGTCTCGTAGAGCGAAAGGAACTCGGCGATGCACACGCAGATGAACGTCGTCTGCTCCTAAACCGCCACGACGCCAACCGTCAGCCCCACGGCACCGCGACGGCTCGACGCGGCGACGGCGCGGTGGCACGACAACCTCAAAATGCCCCCTAAATCCCTAAAGATACCACTAAGCGGCCCCAAAACTGCCACAACTGACGCCAAAAGGGCCCAACTGACCCCAAAATGGCCCCAAAATCTCTAAAATCACCACTAAATGGCCCCAAAAATGCCCCAAGTGGAACAAAAATACCTCAACTGACCTCAAAAGTGCCCCAAATGACCCCCAGAAGTCCAATTGGTGCCCAAAATGGCCCAATTGACCCCAAAAGGGGCCAAACTGACCCCAAAATGCCCCAATTGACCCCAAAGTGCCCCATGGCTCGACACGGTGACACCGCGATGGCACAGCGCGATGGTTCGACACCCGTGTGACACGGTGACACCACGATGGCACAGCGCGATGGTTCGACACCCACGGGACACGGTGACACTGCGCTCGCTGTCCCCTCCGAGCCCTGGGAATGTGCCCAGACCAGCCTGGCCGCATCGCTGTCCCCTCTGGCGTCACCGTCCCCTCCGGTGTCCCCACTCCCCTGCCTGGCATCCCTGTGTCGTGTGTCCCCCCCCACTGTGTCACCCCCCCAGCAATGTCCCCTTGTCCTCCCGGTGTCCTTGTGCTCCTCCCGGTGTCTCCATTCCCAGTGTCCCCATCCCTGTCCCTTAGCCCCCCCCCCATCCCGATGTCCCCCTCTCTCTCCCAGCGTCCCCCTCCCGGCATCACTGTCCCCTTCCACTGTCCCCATCCCTCTCTTTGGTGTCCCCCTCCCGATGTCCTCCTAATCTTGTCCCCATCTTCATATCCCCATTCCCCTCCCAATGTCCCCGTCCCCCTTCCTGCTGTCCCCATCCCCCTCCCGAGGTCCCTGTCCCCCCCTCGCTGTCCCCCGTCCCCCCCCCCGGCTCTGTCCCCCCCTCGCTGTTCCCCCCCCACCCCCCCGCTGTCCCCCCCCCGGCTCTGTCCCGCCCCCCACTGCCCCCCCCCCCCCCCGCTCTGTCCCCCATCCCCGTCCCCCCCTCGCTGTCGTGTCCCCCCCCCTTTGTCCCCCCCTCACCGGGTCCTTGAACTGTTCGCTGACGGAGCGGATCACGGGCAGCGTCTCCTCCAGTTTCGACGCCAATTGATCAGCGTTCATATCCCCCAACCCCAACATGGTGCACATCTGGGGGGGCAGCGGCGCTGAGACACCCCCCCAGCCCGGGATCTGCCCTCGTACCCTGGGATCTGCCCCCAGGACACCCCTGAGCCCCAGGATCTGCCCCCAGGACACCCCCCCAGCCCTAAGATCTGCTCCTACAGATCAGGATCTGCCCCCAGGACACCCCTGAGCCCCAGGATCTGCCCCCCCAGACCAGGATCTCCCCCCAGGATCCCCACTCCACCCCAGAATTTGCCCCCAGGACCCCCTTGAGCCCCAGGATCTGTTCCTACAGATCAGGATCTGCCCCCAGGACCCCTCCCCAACCCCAAGATCTGCCCCTACAGATCAGGATCTGCCCCCAGGACCTAACTGCCCCCCCCAAATCTGCTCCTACAGACCAGGATCTGCCCCCAGGATCCCCCTGAGCCCCAGGATCTGCCCCCCCGGCCCCCCCGGCCCCACCTGGGAGATGAAGGGGCTGATCTGGTTCTTGATCTGCATGAGCCGCCCCAGCCCGCGCTCCACGATGGTGGGGAAGTTGAGCAGCCGCAGCGTGTGCCCCGTGGGCGCCGTGTCGAACACCACCACCGAGAAGTTCATCCCCTTCACCAACCTGTGGGGGGGACCCCCCTCAGCGGGGACAGGAACCCCCCTCGGTTGGGGACTCCTCCTTGGCCTGAGAACCCCACCCAGCCTGAGACCCCCCCTCAGCCTGGGACCATCATCAGTCTGGGACTCCCCCTCAATCTGGAACCCCCTCTTCAGTGAGGATGGGACCCCCCCAGTGAGGATGGGACCCCCACAGTGAGGATGGGACCCCTTCAGGGAGGATGGGACCTCACCCAGTGAGGATGGGACCCCCCCAGCAACGATGGGACCCCCCTAGCAAGGATGGGACCCCCCAAGTGAGAATGAGAACCCCTCAGTGAGGATGGGACCCCCCCAGTGAGGATCGGACCCCCCCAGCGAGGATGGGACCCCCCCATCCCCACAACTGCCCCCCCCTCACCCCCCAGCCCCTCTCCTTCCCCCCCCACTCCCTCCCTTATCCCCCTCCCCTCCCCCCTTCACCCCCATAAGTGCCCCCCCTTGCTCCCCGGGCCCCCCCCTCGCCCACCTCATGACTTCGGCGTAGCTCATGGCCTCGTCGATGCCCGGGAAGGCGCTCATGGCCTCCTGCATCATCTTCTTCCCCATACTCAGCACCGTATCCTCCTCGAAGAATTCATCCGGCAGCTCCGCCACCCCGAGGCTGGGGTCGATCTCCTGAGGGGGGGACACGGGGGGGTCAGGGGGGGCTGCTCTGCACCCCCCAGCCTGGGGTGGATGTTTGGGCGGGCACAGAAAGGTGTGGGGGGGTCAGGGGGGGCTGCTCTGCACCCCCAGTCTGGGATTGATCTCCTTGGGGGGGTCAAGGGGGGGTTTCGGGGGGGGACGACACATGTGGGTGTTGTGGTGTTGGGTCTGGGGGGGCCCGGGGGGGGGTCTCACCATGGCGAAGAGGTTGTCGTAGCCCTGGACCTTAGTGGGCACTTTGGAGAACTTCTGGTCGAAGGCGTCGGAGATGTTGTGCGCCGGATCGGTGGAGATGATGAGAACGCTCTCGCGCACTCGCGCCAACTGCACCGCCAGGCTGCAACTGCGGGGGGGCAGCGCCGTCACGGGAACCCCCCCGGAACACACCACGCCCAGCTGGCGGCCCCCACCCCATCCCAATCCCAGTCCAATCTCTCCATCCCATCCTACCCCAGTCTGATCTCTCCATCCCATCCCATCCCATCCCAGTCCGATCTCTCCATCCCATCCCATCCCATGCCGTCCCATCCCAATCCGATCTCCCCATCCCATCCCATCTCATCCATTCCCAGTCCGATCTCTCCATCCCATCCCATCCCATCCCATCCCATCCCAGTCCAATCTCCCCATCCCATCCCAATCCAATCTCCCCATCCCATCCCGGTCCGATCTCTCCACCCCATCCCATCCCGGTCGAATCACTCCATCCCACCCTATCCTAATCTAATTGCTCCATCCCAACCCAACCCATCCCAACCAATCCCATGCCATCCCACTCCGATCTCTCCATCCCCTCCCATCCCAATCCAATCTCTCCACCCCATCCCGGTCTGATCTCTCCATCCCATCCCATCCCACCCCACCCCATCAGATCCCATCCCGGTCCAATCACTCCATCCCACCCTATCCTAATCTAATTGCTCCATCCCAACCCATCCCATGCCGTGCCATCCCATCCCAGTCCGATTTCTCCACCCCATCCCATCCCTGTCCAACTACTCCACCCCACCCTATCCTAATATAATTGCTCCATCCCAACCCATCCCACCCCATCCCAATCCAACTTCTCCATTCCATCCCATCCTGGTCCGATCTCTCCATCCCATCCCATGTCATCCCACCCCATCCTGGTCCAAGCTCTCCATCCCACCCCATCCCAGTCCTATTTCTCCATCCCATCCCATCCTGGTCCAATCACTCCATCCCACCCTATCCTAATCCAATTGCTCCATCCCAACCCATCCCACCCAATCCTGATCCAATTTCCCCATCCCATCCCATCTCATCCCGGTCTGATTCCTCCATCCCATCCCATCCCCTCCTCCTTGCCTCGATCCCATTGTGCCTCCTTTGCTCCCAGCCCGACCCCATCCATCTCAAGCCGATCCCATTCTGATTCCTTTGACCCCGGCCCGATCCCACCCTGATCCCTTTGATCCCAACCTGATCCCATCCCGATCTCTTCAATTCCTGATCCCTTCGATCCCGGCCTGATCCCATCCTGATCCTCACTTGATCCCATCCTGATCCGCTTGACTCCGGCCTGATTCCATTCCAATCCTTTCAATCCCACCCTGAGCCCTTCCATCCCAACCTGATCCCATCCCAATCCCTTTGATTCCAATCAGATCCCACCCCGATCCCTTCGACCCCATCCTGATCCCATTGCTCCTGCCCTGATCCCATCCCAGTCCCTCAATCCCGGCCTGATCCCACCCTGATCCCTTCGACCCCATCCTAATCCCATTGCTCCTGGCCTGATCCCATCCCGATCCCCAGCTGATCCCATCCCAATTCCTCCAATCCCATCCTGATCCCTTCCATTCCAACCAGATCCCATCCCGATCCCTTCAGCCCCAGACTGATCCCATTGATCTCGGCCTGATCCCATCCCAATCCCTTTGATCCTCACCTCATCCCACCCTGATCCCTTCCATCCCACCCCGATCCCTTTGGATCCCTTCGATCCCTCAATGCCATCACTCCCCCCCCACTCCCCCTCCGAGTGGTTTTGCCCCCTCTCAGCTGCTTTCACCCCCCCCTCAAATGGTTCCTCCCCCCTCACCTGCAAATGGTTACGCCCTCCCACAGGCGGATTCGCCCCCCCTTCCCCTCAGGTTTTTTCGCCCCCCCCACCTCAGGTGGTTTCGCCCCCCCTTCCCCTCAGGTGGTTTCGCCCCCTTCCCCTCAGGTGGTTTCTCCCCCCCTTCCCCTCAGGTGGTTTCGCCCCCCTCCCCTTCCCCTCAGGTGGTTTCGCCCCCTCCCCTCAGGTGGTTTCGCCCCCCCCCCAGGTGCTTTCGACCCTCCCCCTCACCTGCAGGTGGTTTTGCCCACGCCGCCCTTTCCCCCCACGAAGATCCACTTGAGGCTTCGCTGCTCCAAGACGTTTCCCAGCGTCGGCTCCAGCGGCTCCACGTCCGGAGCGTCCTCGAACTCCTCCGCCTCAGCCGCCCACCCGCCACCCGCCGCCGCCATCTTCCCCCGCGCCGCTTCCACCGCCCCCCGCGCGGGATTGGACGGAGCGGCAGCCGCGAGGCCACGCCCCCCTGCACCGCCCACTCGCTAATTGGCCGGACAGCCCGTTAGACCACGCCCCCTGCGCCTCCCGCGCGCTGATTGGTCAGAGCGCTCTAAGGCCCCGCCCCCTGAACCACCCGCTCATTGATTGGATGACGCGGCGACGAGGCCCCGCCTCCCTGTGTCTCCCGCACACTGATTGGTCAGAGCGCCCTCCAGGCCCCGCCTCCCAGTGCCTCCTGCGCGATGATTGGCCAGGACGCTCTCAGGCCACGCCCTCCCACACCAGCCACTCTCTGATTGGCCGGACTGTCCATTAGGCCACGCCCCCTGCTCCTCACTCGCGTTGATTGGATAAAGCGGCCACGAGGCCCCGCCCGCTGCCTCTGATTGGCAACAGTCCCCCTAAGCCCCGCCTCCCTCGCTGCGGATTGGCCCTCGAGCCCCTCTATCCTTCTGGACACGGCGTCGGGCGCCCCCGCGCGTTGCCTGGCAACGCGGCCCCGTCCTGGCGGTCCCTCTGACGTCATCAGTCGGCGCCGCCGTCGCGCGCTCGCGGATCGCGGCGGACAAGATGGCGGCGCGGGGCGAAGAGGCGGAGGCGCCGTCGCCGCCGCCGCCGCCCGGTCCCGGCGGGGGAGTTAACGTTTTCGCTAACGACGGGAGTTTCTTGGAGCTGTTCAAGCGGAAGATGGAGGAGGAGGAGCAGCAGCGCGAGCGCGAGGCGGCGGCAGCGGCGGCGGCGGGGGAGGCCCCGGGGCCCGGCCCGAAGAGGACCGGGAGCGGCGCCGCCCTCAGCTTCGTAAGGAACGGGGTCCGCGGCCCCTCCCACCCCGCCGGTGCCTCCCGCCCCGCCAGCGGCGCCGAAATCCCCGGCCCGGGGGCAAAACGAACCCTAAACGGCCCCCGAGACCCCGAGCCGGGGGGCTAAGCCGCCCCAAAACCCCCTGAGCGGGGGGTAAACCCGCCCTAAACGGCCCCAGAACCCCCGAGCCGGCGGCAAAGCGGCCCCGAAATCCCCGGCCCAGAGGGAAAACATCCCTAAACGGCCCCAGAACTCCCGAGTCGGGGACAAAGCGGCCCCAAAACCCCCCGAGCTGAGGGCAAAAGGGCACCAAACAGCCCCAAAATCCCCGAGTTGGGGGCAAAGTGGCCCCAAAACCTCTGAGCGTGGGGACAAAACAGCCCCAAAACCTCCAAGTGTGGGGACAAAACGGCCCCAAAGCCCACGTCAGGGCCAAAAGGTCCCTAAATGGCCCCAGAACCCCTGAGCCTGGGGGCAAAATGTCCCTAAATAGCCCCAGAGCCCCCGGCCCGGGGACAAAAAAGCCTCAAGCAGCCCCAAAACCTCTGAGCCTGGGGACAAAACAGCCCTAAAGAGCCCCAAAATCTCTGAGCCGGGGGCAAAATGGCCCCAAACAGCCCCAAAGCCCGAGTCAGGGGAAAAGGTCCCTAAATGGCCCCGGAACCCCTGAGTGTGGGGGGAGAAATGTGCCTAAATGGCCCCAGAACCCCCGGGCTGGGGGCAAAAAAGCCTCAAGCAGCCCTAAAACGTCCGACCTCGGGGACAAAACAGCCCTAAACAGCCCCAAAACCTCTGAGCTGGGGCAAAAGGGCCTCAAAACCTCAGAGTTGGAGGCAAAATGGCCCCAAAAGCCCTGGCCCGGGGGCAAAACGGCCCCAAACAGCCCCAAAGCCTGAGTCAGGGGTTAAAGGGCCCTAAACGGCCCCAGAACCCCCGGCCTGGGGGCAAAAAAAGCCTCCAGCGGCCCCAAAAGCTCCGAGCCTGGGGACAAAGCGGCCCCAAACAGCCTCAAAACCTCCAAGTTGGGGGCAAAACGGCCCCGAAACCTCAGAGTTGGAGGCAAAACAGCCCCAAAAGCCCTGGCCTGGTGGCAAAAGGGCCCCAAACAGCCCCAAAGCCCCTGAGCTGCGGGCAAAATGGCCCCAAACAGCCCCAAAACTTCCGAGCCTGGGGACAAAACGGCCTTGAGTGGCCCCAAAAGTCCTGGCCTGGGGGCAAAACAGCCCCAAACAGCCCCAAAAGCCCCCGAGTAGGTGGCAAAAGGGCCCCAAACGGTCCCAACCCCCCCGAATCGGGGGCAAAACAGCCTCAGAACCCCTGAGCCCGGGGACAAACCAGCCCCAAACAGCCCCAAATCCGCCAAGTAGGGGGCAAAACGGCTCCAAAAGCCCCGGCTCGGGGGCAAAAGGGCCCCAAACAGCCCCAAAGCCCCTGAGCAGGGGGCAAAAGGGCCCCAAACAGCCCCAAATCCCCCAAGTAGGGGGCAAAACGGCTCCAAAAGCCCCGGCTCAGGGGCAAAAGGGCCCCAAACAGCCCCAAAGCCCCTGAGCGGGGGGCAAAAGGGCCCCAAACAGCCCCAAAACCTCCGAGCTGGGGCCGAAGGAGCCCCAAACGACCTCAAGTGACCCCCAAAGCCCTGAACCTGTGGTCAAGGCAGCCCCAAAACCCCCGGCTCAGGGGCAAAATGTTCCTAAACGGCCCCCAAAGCCCCCGAGCTGAGGGCAAAAGGGCCCCAAACAGCCCCAAAATCCCTGAGTTGGGGGCAAAACGACCCCAAAAAGCACCAAAACACCTGAGTGGGGGGTAAAACGGCCCCAAACAGCCCCAAAACCTCCAAGTCGGGGGCAAAGTGTCCCCAGAACCCCCACACCGGGGGGGCAAAAGGACCCCAAACAGCCCCAAAACCCCTGAACCCAGAGGCAAAACGGCCTCACGTGGCCCCAAACCTGTCAACCTAGGGGCAAAACAGCCCCAAGCGGCCCCCGAACCCCAGAGTTTAGGGTAAAGGGGCCCCAAATCCGCTGCCCTGGGGGGCAGAAATGGCCCCAAACCCCCCAATCTGGGGAGCAGGGGCAGAAACGGCCACAAAACCCCAAACGCAGGGGCAAAACGGCCCTGAAACCCCAAACGCAGGGGCAGAAACGGCCACAAAACCTGAAACGCAGGGGCAAAACGGCCCCGAAACCGCAAACGCAGGGGCAAAACGGCCCCGAAACCCCAAACGCAGGGGCAAAACGGCCCCGAAACCGCAAACGCAGGGGCAAAACGGCCCCGAAACCGCAAACGCAGGGGCAAAACGGCCCCGAAACCCCGAACGCAGGGGGAAAACGGCCCCAGAACCCCAAACGCAGGGGCAAAACGGCCCCAGAACCCCAAACACAGGGGCAAAATGGCCCCAAAACCCCAAACGCAGGGGCAGAACGACCCCAAAACCCCAAACGCAGGGGCAAAACGGCCCCAGAACCCCAAACGCAGGGTGAAAACGGCCCCAAAACCCAAACGCAGGGGCAAAACGGCCCCAAAACCCCAAACGCAGGGGCAAAACGGCCCCAGAACCCCAAAGGGGGAGCATTTGCGGCTCCGGGGCGGATGGACGGACGGACACGGACAGGCGGGTGACGATGGCCGTTGTGTCCCCAGGTGGGTCGGCGGCGCGGGGGCAACCGACTGGCCCTGAAAACCGGCGTGGTGGCCAAGAAACAGCGGACAGACGAGGAGGTGGGAAACGGGGGCACCGGGAAGAGGAAATGGGGAAATGGGAGGGGGAAATGGGGCACCGGGAAGGGGAAATGGGCAACGGGAGGGGGAAATGGGGCAATGGAAGGGGGAAATGGGGTAACGGGAGGAGGAAAGGGGCACCAGGGGGGAAATGGGGAACCGGGAGGAGGAAATGGGGAACTGGGAGGGGGAAACGGGACACTGGGAAGGGGGAAATGGGGAACCGGGAGGGGGAAATGGGGTAACAGGATAAGGAAAGGGGCACCAGGGGAGGAAATGGGGAACTGGGAGGAGGAAATGGGGAACCAGGAGGGGGAACCGGGGCACCGGGAAGGGGGAAATGGGGAACCGGGAGGGGGAAATGGGCAACGGGAGGGGGAAATGGGGTAACGGGGTAAGGAAAGGGGCACAGTGGAGGAAATGGGGAACTGGGAGGAAGAAATGGGGAACCGGGAGGGGGAACCGGAGCACCAGGAAGGGGAAATGGGGAACCAGGAGGGAAAAACGGGTCACTGGGAAGGGGAAATGGGCAACGGGAGGGGGAAATGGGGAACCGTGAGGGGGAAGCGCTGCACCAGGAAGAGGAAACGGGCAATGGAAGGGGGAACCGGGGAACTGGGAGGAGGAAATGGGCACTGTGGGAGAAGGCAGCAGTGCCTGAGGAGGTGCTGGGTGGGCTCGGGGGGGGTCAGAGGCCACTCTGGGGGTCCCCTCACCCCCATTTCTTTCGCCCCCCCCCCCCCTTTAGGTGCTAACGAGCAAAGGGGACGCGTGGGCCAAATATATGGCGGAGGTGAAGAAATACAAAGCGCATCAGTGCAGCGACGACGACAAAACCCGACCCCTCGTTAAATAGGGGTGTGTGTCCCCCCCCTTTGCCCCCCCCTCCTCCCTCACAGCGCTATTTATGGAGGGGGGGGTTCAAATAGGGGGGTGACCCCCCCCTTTCTTTCTTTCACCCCCTTTTATATACCGAGAGCCCCCGGCCGGGAAAAAGGACTTGACGCCGGCAAAGCCGCCCGCCGGGATCCAGGGGGGCCCCCCCTGAACCCCAGGATCCATTTGGGGCCCCCCCTCCCTCCAGATCCATTTGGGGCCCCCCCCTCCCGGGGAAAAAAAAAAAATGGGGGGGTTTTTGGGGTGGAAAAGGGCAAAAATGGGAGCGGAGGCGCCGCAGTATTAAACACTTCGGAGGTTTCGGAGCTTTTGGGGGTGTTTTTGGGGGGGGAGAAAAGGGGGGGACAAAGGGGGGGGCAACCCCCCCCTCCCCCTTTGCTGTCCCCCCCCTTTGGCTGTGTCCCCCCCTTTGCTCTGTGTCCCCCCCCCCCCAATTTCTGTCTCTGATTGGTTTATTTGGGTTTGGGGGTTACGGGTTTGGAGGAGGTTTTTCTTTGGGGGGGGGAGGGGGAGTGTCCCCATTCATCCCAGTTCTCCCAGTTCACCCCGATTTCCCCCCCCGCACGACCAGTTCACCCTGATTCTCCCCTCCCAGTCCCCCCAGTGCACCCCAACTCCCTCCCAGCACTCCCAGTTCACCCTGATCTCCCCTCCCAGTCCCCCCAGTGCACCCCAATTCCCCCTCCCAGTCCCCCTCCCAGTTCCCCCAGTGCACCCCAACCCCCTCCCCGCACTCCCAGTGCACCCCAATTCCCCCCAGCCCCCCTCCCAGTCCCCCCAGTGCACCCCAACTCCCTCCCAGCACTCCCAGTTCACCCCAATTCCGCCTCCCAGTCCCTCTCCCAGTTCTCCCAGTGCACCCTACCCCCCTCCCAGCACTCCCAGTTCACCCTGATCTCCCCTCCCAGTGCACCCCATCCCCCCCCAGCGCTCCCAGTCCCTCCCAGTCCCCTCTGAGCCCCCTTGCAGTGCTCCCAGTCCCTCCCAGTGTCCTCTGAGCCCCCCTCCAGTACTCCCAGTCTCTCCCAGTCCCCTCTGAACCCTCCTCCAGTGCTCCCAGTGCCCCCTGAGCCCTCCTCCAGTGCTTACAGTCCCTCTGAGCCCTTCTTCAGTACTCCCAGTCTCTCCCAGTGCCCTCTGAGCCCCCCTCCAGTGCTCCCAGTCCCCCCCAGTGCTCTCCATTCCCTCTCCCAGTCCCCTGGCCGGACTCGCCCACTGCACTCTGAGCAGGAGGGCCCTTCCCTCCCCTCTCCTCTCCCCACCCCTCTCCCCACCCCTCTCCCCACCCCGCAGTGGTTCCGCCCGCGCCGCGTTGCACTCTGGGAGTTGTAGTCCCCAATGAAGGACTCCGCGCATGCGCATTCCCTTTCTTTTACCCCCGCCTCCTTTCCCCACGTGGCACCGCCTCCGGGCCACGTGACCGCGGCCTGGCTCCCGCGCGGCGGGGCGGACGGTGGCCGGCGGGGGTCAGTGCCCGCGTGCTGCGCCCGCTCCTCCGCGCAGCGCCGGTGCCCGCGCCAGCCGAGACCCCCCCCCCCCGCCGCCGCCCCCCCCCCTTCCATCCCCCCCCGGAGGCCCCCGGATAACCCCCGCCCCTCCCCCCGGCAGGTACGGGGGCGGACGCGTTGGGGGGGGGGGGCGGGAGAGGCCATATTTTGGGGAGGGAGGGAGAATTGGGGGGCAAATTCTGAGGGAGGGGAGAATTGGGGGGGGGGAGGGACAGGGATGGGGGTGAAAATTGGGGGGTGTGAGAATTTGGGGGGAATTGGGGGGGACAGGGATGAGGGAGGGGAGAATTGGGGGGGTCAGGATTTGAGGGGAGAATTGGGGGGGACAGGGATGGGGGTAAATTGTGGGGGGGAATTGGGGGGTCGAGACAGGGATGGGGGTGAAAATTGAGGGGGGTGAGAATTTGGGGGGGGACAGGGATAGGGGGGCAGAATTCGGGGGGGCTGGGAAGGAAGAGAGGGAATTGGGGGGGAGGGATTGAGGGGGAAAGGTTGGAGAGGAGGGAATTTGGGATGGGAGAATGTGGGGGGCAGAGAATTGGGGGGGTTGGAAATTAAAGTGGGGTGAATTATGGGAAGGGGCGGCAGACAGGGATGGGGGGGTCAGAATTGGGGGGGGCAGGATGGAAAGGAGGGGATTGGGGATGGGAGAATTTGGGGGGGGGACACAGGGATGGGGGGGCTGGGAAGGAAGAGAGGGAATTGGGGGGGAGGGATTGGGGGGGAAAGGATGGAGAGGAGGGAATTGGGGATGGGAGAATGTGGGGGGGCAGAGAATTGGGGGGGGTTGGAAATTAAAGTGGGGTGAATTGGTGAATCGGGGGGGAGGAGAATTGGGGGGGGAGGAGAATCGGGGGGTGAATCAGCGAATAGGGGGGGCTGAGAATGGGATGGGGGAGAGTTGGTTTGGGGGGGAATGGGATCTGCTGCAGGGGGACCCCAACTTTGTTTCCTGCCCCCCCCCCCCCCCGCAGGGATCCGGGGTCTGTGCCCCCCCGCCATGGACTGGACCCCCGACGAGCAGGGCCTGCAGCAGGTCCTGCAGCTGCTCAAGGACTCGCAGTCGCCCAACACGGCCACGCAGCGCATCGTGCAGGATGTATCCTTGAGGGGGGGCACCGAGACACCCCCCCAGTGGGAATTGGGGGCACTGAGACCCATATATGGTGATTGGGGGGCACCGAGACCCCCATTGTGTTGGGTTTGGGGGCACCACGACCCACATATGGTGATTGGGGGGTGCTGAGACCCCCATTGTGTTGGGTTTGGGGGCACCACGACCCACATATGGTGATTGGGGGGTGCTTAGACCCCCATTGTGTGGGGTTTGGGGGCACTACAACCCCTGTATGGGAATTGGGGGGTGCCGAAATTCCCCCTGTGTGGGGCTTGGGGGCACCACGACCCACATTTGGTGATTGGGGGGCACCGAGACTCCCCCATAGTGGGGTTTGGGGGGCACCGAGACCCCCATATGGGAACTGGGAGCACCGTGACCCCCATATGGGAGTTGGGAGGTAGCGGAACCCCGATTGTGTGGGGTTTGGGGGCACCATGGTCCCCATATAGGGATTGGGGGGCACTGAGACTCCCCCTGTGTGGGGATTGGGGGCACCATGGCCCCCATATAGGGGTTGGGGGGCACTGAGACTCCCCCTGTGTGGGGTTTGGGGGCACCGAGACCCACATGTGGTGATTGAGATTCCTATTGTGTGGGGTTTGGGGGCACTATGACCCCCATATGGGACTTGGGGGTGCTGAGACTCCCCCCTATATGGGGATTGGGGGCACCAAGACCCCCATTATATGAGGTTTGGGGGTACCACGACCCCCATATGGTGACTGGGGGGTACCGAAAGCTCCATTGTGTGGGGTTTGGGGGCACTACAACCCCCGTATGGGAATTGGGGGGTGCCAAAACTTCTTCCATCCTCATCCCAATCTCATTTCCCGTTCCTCTCCCAATTCTGTTTCCCATTTGTGTTTCCATTTCGTTTCTCATCCCCATCTCCATCCCAATCCTAATCCCCATCCTGCTTTGCATTCTCATTCTCAGTCCAATTTTCCATCCCTGTATCCATCCTCATCCCAATCGTATTTCCCATTCCTCTCCCAGTCGTATTTCCCATTCTTCTCCCAATCCTACTTCCCATTCCTCTTTCCATTTCATTCCTCATCCTCATTTCCATCCTAATCCCAATCCTGATTCCCATCCCGCTCTGTATTCTCATTCCCAGTCCAAACCTCCATCCCTATCTCCATCCTCATCCCAATCGTATTTCCCATTCCTCTCCCAATCCGACTTCCTGTTCCTTTTTCCATTTCATTCCTCATCCTCATTTCCATCTTAATCCCAATCCTAATCTCCATCTCGCTCCGTATCCTCATTCCCAGTCCAATTCTCCATCCCTGTCTCCATTCTCATTCCATTCCTATTTCCCATTCCTGTCCCTATTCTGTTTCCCGTTCCTCTTTCCATTTCGTTCGTTATCCTAATCCCAATCCCTAATCCCAATCCCTAATCCCAATCCCTAATCCCAATCCCGTTCCGGTCCTTGACGGCACCGCAGAAGCTCAAACAGCTCAACCAGTTTCCGGACTTCAACAACTATTTGATCTTCGTGCTGACGCGTCTCAAATCCGAAGGTTTCCGGGGGGCTCCGTGGGGCCGCGGCGGTGCCGGAATTCGCCCCCGGCACTGGGGGGGCCGTGGGGGGGTGCGTCGTTCCCCCCCTTGAGCGCTTTCTCCGCCCCCTCCAGACGAGCCGACGCGGTCGCTGAGTGGTCTCATCCTCAAGAACAACGTGAAGGCGCATTTCCAGAGTTTTCCGCCGCCGGTGGCCGAGTTCATCAAACGGGAGTGTCTCAACAACATCGGCGACGCCTCCTCCCTCATCCGCGCCACCATCGGTAAAGGGACGGGGCCGTAACGAACCCCGCGCCGTAACGAACCCCCCCCGGCGATAACGAACCCCCCTGGCAATAACGAACCTCCCCCCTTCTCCATCTTCCCCCTTCCCCTCTTCCCCTTTCCTCTCTCCCCACTTTCCCTTGTCCTCCTTCTCCCTCTTCCCCCTTCTCCCTCTTCCCCTTTTCCCTCTCCCCTTTTCCCTCTCCCCTGTTTTCCCTCTTCTCCCTTCTCCCTCTTCTCCCTCTTCCCCTTTCCCCTCTCCCCCTTTTCCCCTCTCCCCCTTTCCCCTCTCCCCCTTTCCCTCCTCCCCTTTCCCCTCTCCCCCTTTCCCTCTCCCTCTTTCCCTCTTCCCTCTTTCCCTCTTCCCCCTTCCCTCTCCCTTTCCCTCTCCCCTCTTTCCCCTCTCCCCTCTTTCCCCTCTTCTCCCTTTCCCCTCTTCTCCCTTTCCCCTCTTCTCCCTTTCCCCTCTTCTCCCTTTCCCCTCTCCCCCTTCTCCCTCTCCCCTTCTCCCTCTCCCCCTTCTCCCTCTCCCCCTTCTCCCTCTCCCCCTTTCCCTCTTCCCCCTTTCCCTCTTCCCCCTTTCCCCTCTCCCTCTTTCCCTCTTCCCCCTTTTCCCGTCTTCCCCCTTTTCCCCTCTTCCCCCTTTTCCCCTCTCCCCCCTTTTCCCCTCTCCCCCCTTTTCCCCTCTCCCCCTTTCCCCTCTTCTCTCTTCCCCCTTCCCCTTCCCCCTTCCCCTTCCCCCTTTCCCCTCTTCCCCCTTTCCCCTCTTCCCCCTTTCCCCTCTCCCCCTTTCCCCTCTCCCACCTTTCTCCTCCCCCCCTTTCCCTCTTCCCCCCTTTCCCCTTTCCCCTTTCCCTCTTCCCCCTTTCCCCTTTTCCCTTTCCCTCTTCCCCCTTTTCCTTTTTCCCATTTCCCTCTTCCCCCTTTTCCTCCCCTCTCACACTCATACCCCCTCCCTCGCGTGAATCCCCCCTCCCTCGCGCGAATCCCCCCTCCCTCGCTCCAATCCCCCCTCCCTCGCTCCAATCCCCCCTCCCTCGCGCGAATCCCCCCTTCCTCGCTCCAATCCCCCCTCCCTCGCTCCAATCCCCCCCCCTCACTCTAATTCCCCCCCTCTGCGTCTGTAGGGATCCTCATCACCACCATCGCCTCCAAAGGAGAGCTCCAGATGTGGCCGGAATTGCTCCCGCAGCTCTGTAACCTCCTCAACTCCGAGGATTACAACACGTGTGAGGTGCGGGGGGGCAGATTGGGGGGCAGGGGGGGCCCCACCTATCGCTGACCCCCCCCCCCCTCCTTCCCCCCCCAAATTTCGGGCAAACAGGGGGCGTTCGGGGCCCTCCAGAAGATTTGCGAAGATTCCTCGGAGCTCCTCGATAGCGATGCCCTCAATCGACCCCTCAACGTCATGATCCCAAAGTTCCTCCAGTTCTTCAAACACTGCAGCCCCAAAATCAGGTTTGGGGGGGCCTCAGGGGGTGGATTTTTAGGGGGGGGTGTCAAAAAGCAGGGGGCGCACCGTGCTCAGAGCTGTCGGATGAGCCGAAGTGGGAAAGGAACGGATTCCATACTCGCTGCCATCCCAGCTCCATCCCATCTCCCTGATTCCTTCTCTTTGGGGTCCCCTCTCCCCATTTTTGCCCCCGGGGGGTGCAGATTTGGGCCCCCCCGGGTGGATCCGCCCCATGCTGGTGCCCCCAAATCATCTCATGGGGACCCCAAATCCAGACTGGGGTGGGAAAGGAGTTGGTTCCACGCCTGCTCCATCCCGGCTCCACCCCATCTCCCCAAATCCTTCCCCTCGGGGTCCCCTCTTCCCATTTTTGCCCGCGGGGGGGTAGATTTGAGCCCCCCCCAAGTGGATCAGCCCCATCCTGGTGCCCCCAAATCATCTCATGGGGACCCCAAGTTTGGATTGGAGTGGGAAAGGAGGTGTTTCCATGCTCGCTGCCATCCCGGCTCCATCCCATCTCCCCGATTCCTTCTCTTTGGGGTCCCCCCTCCCCATTTTTACACCGGTGGGGGGGGGGGCAGATTTGGGGGGGCAGATTTACCCCCCCCCAAGCTGATACCTCCCCCCCAGCCCATCCTTAGGTCTCCAAATCACCCCATGGGGACCCCCCGACGATCCCTGTTGCGACTTCATCCAGCACGGGGGGGTGCAGGGAGGTTTTGGGGGGGGTCTTCCCCTCACCTCATCGCTCCTCCTCGTTAACTAACGACCCCGCTGTGCCCCCCCCCTCTTAATTTGTGCCCCCCCCTCCCCCAGATCCCACGCCATCGCCTGCGTCAACCAGTTCATCATGGACCGAGCGCAGGCGCTGATGGAGAACATCGACACCTTCATCGAGGTGAGCAGATGAGTTGGGGGGACTCGGGGACACCCCCCCGCCCCCCCCCCAAAGATTTGGGTGGGGAAGCGATATGGGGGTGCCTCCCCCTTATTTTTTCCGCCCCCCCCCCAGCACCTCTTCGCGCTGGCGGTGGATGAGGACCCGGAGGTTCGCAAGAACGTGTGTCGAGCGCTGGTGATGCTCCTCGAGGTGCGCATCGACCGACTGCTGCCGCACATGCACAGCATCATCCAGGTGAGGGGGGGACGCGCCCCCACCCCCTTTTTCCGGACCTCCACCCCCTTTTTCCTGCCCCCTCCCCCTTTTTCCTGCCCCCCACCCCCATTTTCTTGACTCTCACCCCCTTTTCCTGTCCGCATGCCCTTTATTTCCATCCCCATTCCTCTTTTTTCTGCCCCAACCCCATTTTTCCTACTTTTCTCCCCCTCACCCCCTTTTCACCCCCACTTCCACCCCCACTCCATTTGCACCCCCATTTCCACTCCTCCTCACCCCATTTCACCCCCATTTCCATCCCTCCTCACCCCATTTCATCCCCTCCTCCGCTTTTCACCCCCATTTTTCCCCCTCCTCACCTCATTTTCACCCCTCATCCTATTTCCACTCCTCCTCACCCCCTTTCACCCCCACCCCATTTCACCCCCCCACCCCTTTTCACCCTCTTTTCACCCCCATTTCACCCCCACCCCCTTTTTACCGCCATTTCACCCCCCCACCCCATTTTCACCCCCATTTCCACCCCTCCTCACCCCATTTCACCCCCCACCCCCTCTTCACCCCCATTTCACCCCCCCCACCCCATTTCCACCCCCTTCACCCTCATTTCACCCCCATTTCCACCCCCCCTCACCCCCATTTCACCCCCCTCACCCCATTTTCACCTCCTTTTCACCCCCATTTCACCCCCCTACCCCATTTCACCCCCATTTCCACCCCTCCTCATCCCATTTTACCCCCATTTCACCCCCCTCACCCCATTTTCACCCCCTTTTCACCCTCATTTCACCCCCCTCACCCCCTTTCACCCCCTTTTCACCCCCATTTCACCCCCCCACCCCCTTTTCACCCCCATTTCCACTCCTCCTCACCCCATTTCACCCCCCCTCATCCCTTTTCACCCCCTTCTCACCCCATCTCACCCCCCTCACCCCATTTCACCCCCCCCACCCCCATTTCACCCCCCTCACCCCATTTTCACCCCCATTTCCACCCCTCCTCACCCCATTTCACCCCCATTTCCACCCCTCCTCACCCCATTTCACCCCCATTTCACCCCCCACCCCTTTTTTACCGCCATTTCACCCCCCCTCACCCCCATTTCACCCCCCTCACCCCATTTTCACCCCGATTTCCACCCCTCCTCATCCCATTTCACCCCCATTTCACCCCCCTCACCCCATTTTTGCCCCCCCCTCAGTACATGCTGCAGCGGACGCAGGACAGCGATGAGAACGTGGCGCTGGAGGCGTGCGAGTTCTGGCTGACGCTGGCCGAGCAGCCCGTCTGCAAGGAGGTGCTGGGCGCCCACCTCGTGCAGTGAGTCATTGGGGACCCCCCCGGGCCCCCCCAAACCATCCTGGGCCCCCCCAGACTCCCAAATTCCCTCCAAACCACGCAGACTCCCCCCCATAGTTCCCCCAGCCCATTGCAAGGAGGCGCCTACCTCATGCAGTGAGTGATTGGGGACCCCCCGAGGCCCCCCCAAACCATCCTGGGCTCCCCCCCGAACCTCAAAACCCCCTCCAGACACCCCTAAACCACACAGACCCCCCTAATTTCCCCCCAGGCCCCCCAAACCATGCAGACTCCCCCAAACCATGCAGACCCCCCCCAAAGTTCCCCCAGCTCATTGCAAGGGGGCGCCCACCTCGTGCAGTGAGTGATTGGGGACCCCCCGAGGCCCCCCCAAACCATTCTGGCCCCACCTCCAGACCCCCTCAAACCATGCAGACCCCCCAATTTTCCCCCAGACCCCCCCTAAACTATGCAGACCCCCCTAATTTCCCCCCAGGCCCCCCCAAACCACACAGCCCCCCCCTCAAAGTTCCCCCAGCCCATTGCAAGGAGGTGCACACCTCGTGCAGTGAGTGATTGGGGACCCCCCCGGGCCCCCCTAAACCATCCTGGCTCCCCCCAGATCCCCACAACCCCCTCCAGACCCCCCCAATTTCCCCCCAGACCCCCCCAAACCACACAGACCCCCCCTCAAAGTTCCCCCAGCCCATTGCAAGGAGGCGCCCACCTCCTTCAATGAGTATTTGGGGACCCCCCCCCCCCCAGCCCTTCAGGGGGTTCTCAGCCCCTCGGAGGGGGTCCCCAACTCCTCGGGGGGGTTCCCCAGTGCAGGGGAAGGGCTCCCCCCCCACCTTCCTTCCTTCTCCCACCCCCCGGGACCAGGGATGACGATAGACATTCGAATCCGGAATTCCCAGTGTGGAATGACACAGTCTGATGGTCCTGGGGGGGCCCTGTGCACCCCCTTTTCCCCCTTGTGACCCTCCCCAACCCTCAAACCACTCTGAGACTCCCCCCAAACCACCCCCCAGGCCCCTCCAAATCCTGTCACCCCCTTCCTTCCCCCCCCAGACCCCCCCCCCCAAATCCTCTCACCCCCCTGTGCCCCCCCAGGCTGATCCCTATCCTGGTGAATGGGATGAAGTACTCGGAGATCGATATCATTCTGCTGAAGGTACGGGATTGGGGGGTGCTGAGCCACCCCCCCAGTTCGGGCACTGGTTAAACTGGGAGGAACTGGGAGGAACCAGGGCTGGGGAAGGGGGGGGGGTCTCCAGGGTGGGAACTGGGGGGTACTGGGATGGGGATTGGGGGTACTGGGATGGGAACTGGGGGGTACTGGGATGGGGATTGGGGGGATCCCCAGGGCGGGAACTGGGGGGTACTGGGATGGGGACTGGGGGGATCCCCAGGGTGGGAATTGGGGGGTACTGGCACAGGGATTGAGGGTTATTGGGATGGGAACTGGGGGGTACTGGGATGGGAATTGGGGGGTACTGGGATGGGGATTGGGGGAATCCCCAGGGTGGTAACTGGGGGTACTGGGATGGGAATTTGGAGGTACTGGGATGGAATTGAGGGGTACTGGGATGGGACTTGGGAGGTATTGGGATTGAATTAGGGGTACTGGGATAGGAACTGGGGGGTACTGGGATGGGGATTGGGGGTACTGGGACGGGAACTGGGGGGGGGACTGGGATGGAATTGGGGGGGATCCCCAGGGTGGGAACTGGGGGAATCCCAGAGTGGGAATTTGGGGGTCCTGGGACAGGAATTGGGGGGATCCCCAAGGTGGGAACCGGAGGGATCCATGGGCAGGGAATCGGGGTGATCCCAGGGTGGGAATGGGGGGGTCCTGGGGTGGGAATCGGAGGGGATCCCCAAGATGGGACTTGGAGGGGATCCCCAAGATGGGACTTGGAGGGGATCCTGTGGTGGGAATCAGGGATGAGCCCATGGTGGGAATTGGGGACGATCCCGAGGTGGGAATTGGGGACGATGGGGACGATCCCGAGGTGGGAATCAGGGACGATCCCGAGGTGAGAATCGGGGACGATCCCGTGGTGAGAATCGGGGATGATCCCGGGGTGGGAATCCGGAACGATCCCGTGGTGGGAATTGGGGATGATCTCAAGGTGGGAATCAGGGATGATCCCGGGGTGGGAATCGGGGACGATCCCGAGATGAGAATTGGGGACGATGGGGACGATCCCGAGGTGGGAATTGGGGACGATCCCGGGGTGGGAATCGGGGACGATCCCGGGGTGAGAATCGGGGATGATCCCGAGGTGGGAATCAGAGACGATCCCGGGTGGGAATCGGGGATGATCCCGAGGTGGGAATCAGAGACGATCCCGGGTGGGAATCGGGGATGATCCCGAGGTGGGAATCGGGGACGATCCTATGGTGGGAATCGGGGACGATCCCGGGTGGGAATCAGAGACGATCCCGGGTGGGAATCGGGGACGATCCCGAGATGGGAATTGGGGACGATCCCGGGTGGGAATCAGAGACGATCCCGGGTGGGAATCGGGGACGATCCCGGGTGGGAACCGGAGGCGCTGTCTCTCCGCAGGGCGACGTGGAGGAGGACGAGGCGGTGCCGGACAGCGAGCAGGACATCAAACCGCGCTTCCATAAGTCGCGTACGGTGACGCTGCAGCACGAGGAGGAGCGGCCGCCGGAGCGCGACGACGCCGACGACGAGGACGACGACGATGACGATACGCTCTCCGACTGGAACCTGCGTACGGATCCTCCGGCATCCCCGCGCCCGTCCCGCCCCGAGGTGCCCGCTCCGGCGGGATCCACCCCGATCCCCCCCTGCTCCGCTGGGATCGATCCCCGTTCCTGCGCCGTTGGGATCGGACACGTTCGCTGTCTCCGATCCCGTGGGATCAATCCCATTCCTGCTCTGTCGGGATTAATCCCATTCCCTGTGCCCACCCTGGTGGGATCCATCCTGATCCACATTCCTGCTCCACCGGGATCGATCCCATTCCTGCTCCCTCGGGATCAATCCTGTTCCCTGCGCCCACTCTGGTGGGATCCATCCTGATTCACGTTCCTGCTCCACTGGGATCGATCCCGTTCCCTATTCCCGCTCTGGTGGGGTCGATCCTGTTCTCCGTTCCTGCTCCACTGGGATCGATCCCATTCCCTGTGCTCACCCTGGTCAGGTCAATCCTGTCCACCGTTCCTTGTCCATCAGGATTGATCCCGTTCCCCATTCCTGCTCCATCAGGATCAATCCTGTTCCTCGTTCCTGCTTGGTGGGATCGATCCTGTTCCCCATTCCTGCTCCATCCGGATTGATCCCATTCCCCCCTCCTGCTCCACTGGGATTGATCCTGTTCCCTGTTCCTGCTCCATCAGGATCGACCTCGTTCTCCATTCCTGTTCTGTTGGGATCGATCCCATTCCTGCTCTGTGGGGATCAATCCTGTTCCCCTTTCCTACTCCATTGGGATCACTCTTGTTCTCCATTCTTACTCTATTGGGATTGACCTTATTCTCTGTTCCCATTCCATCGGGATCGATCCTGTCCCCGTTCCATCGGGATCAATCCCGTTCCTGCTCCATCGGGATCGATCCTGTCCCCGTTCCATCAGGATTGTTCCCGTTCCTGCTCCATCGGGATCGATCCTGTCCCCGTTCCATCGGGATCAATCCCGTTCCTGCTCGATTGGGATCAATCCTGTCCCTGTTCTGTTGGGACCGGCCCCGTTCCTGCTCCATCGGGATCGATCCTGTCCCCGTTCCATCGGGATCGACCCCTCTCCCGTTTCCTCCCGCAGGGAAGTGCTCGGCGGCGGCGTTGGACGTTTTGGCCAACGTCTTCCGGGAAGAGCTATTACCGCATCTCCTTCCGCTACTTAAGGAACTGCTTTTCCACCCGGAATGGGTGATTAAGGAATCGGGAATCCTGGTGCTGGGCGCCATCGCCGAAGGTGGGTGTTGCCGGAAAAGCGCGAGCGCGGCCGGGAATGGCGCTCGGAGCTCTGAAGGCGTTTCCGTTGGCCGCAGGCTGCATGCAGGGGATGGTGCCGTATCTACCGGAGCTCATCCCGCACCTCATCCGGTGTCTGGCGGATAAGAAGGCGCTGGTGCGCTCCATCGCCTGTTGGACGCTGAGCCGTTACGCTCATTGGGTGGTGGGACAACCGCCGGACCTCTACCTCAAACCCCTCATGACCGAACTGCTGCAGCGCGTCCTCGACGGCAACAAACGCGTCCAGGAGGCAGCGTGCAGGTACGGGGGCGACTGGGGGGTCAACCGGGGCCATTCGGGGGTCAATCGGGGCCATTCGGGGGTCAATGGGGGCGACTGGGGGGTCAACCGGCGCCATTCGGGGGTCAATCGGGGCAATTGGGGGAACAACCGGGGCCATTTGGGGGTCAATCGGGGCGATTGGGGGACAACTGGGGCGATTGGGGGGACAATTGGGGCGACTGGGGGACAACTGGGGCCATTCGGGGGTCAATCGGGGCGATTGGGGGAACAACCGGGGCCATTTGGGGGTCAATTGGGGCGATTGGGGGGACAATCGGGGCCATTTCGGGGTCAATTGGGGCGATTGGGGGTCAACCGGGGCCATTTGGGGGTCAACCGGGGCGATTTGGGGACAACCGGGGCCATTTGGGGGTCAATCGGGGCCATTTGGGGGTCAATTGGGGCGATTGGGGGTCAACCGGGGCCATTTGTGGGTCAATCGGGGTGATTGGGGGTCAATCGGCGCAATTGGGGGGACAATCGGGGCCATTTGGGGGTCAACCGGGACAATTTGGGGTCAATCGGGGCAATTTGGGGTCAATCGGGGCCATTTGGGGGTCAATCGGGGCGATTTGGGGTCAATCGGGACACTTTTGGGGTCAATTGGGGCACTTTATGGTCAGTTGGGCCACTTTTGGGGTCAGTTGGGGCAATTTTGGGGTCAATTGGGGCACTTTTGGGGTCAATTGGGGCACTTTTGGGGTCAGTCGGGGCACTTTTGGGGTCAATTGGGGCCATTTGGGGGTCAATTGGGTCATTTTGGGGTCAGTTGGGGCAATTTTGGGGACAACTGGGGAAATTTTGGGGTCAGTTGGGTCATTTTGGGGTCAATCAGGACGCTTTTGGGGTCAATTGGGCAATTTTGGGGTCAGCTGAGGAACTTTTGGGGTCAATTGGGGCACTTATGGGGTCTGTCAGGGCCCTTTTGAGGTCAATTGGGCCACTTTTGGGGTCAGTCGGGGCAATTTTGGGGACAACTGGGGCAATTTGGGGGTCAGTTGGGTCATTTTGGGGTCAATTGTGCCACTTTGGGGGTCAGTTGTGCCACTTTTGGGGTCATTTGGGCACTTTTAAGGTCAATTGGACCACTTTTGGTGTCAGTTGTGCCACTTTTGGGGTCAGTCGGGGCACTTTTGGGGTCAATTGGGGCAATTTGGGGGTCATTTGGGCACTTTTGGGGTCCGTTGTGCCACTTTGGGGTCCGTTGGGGCCCTTTTGGAGCGGATCCCTCCGGGTGTGATGACTCCGGTGCTGCCTGAGCTGCTGTGATGCTGCTGTATTCGTACTGTCTGACCCGGAGGGGGATCCCCACCTCAGTTCTGGGGGTCCCACCTCGGGTTTTTGGGGGTGCTCCTGACCCCGTGTGTGTCCCCCCCTCCGCCGCAGCGCCTTCGCCACTCTGGAGGAGGAGGCGTGCACGGAGTTGGTGCCGTACCTGAGCTTCATCCTCGACACCCTCGTCTTCGCCTTCGGGAAGTACCAACACAAGAATCTGCTCATCCTCTACGACGCCATCGGGACGTTGGCCGACTCCGTGGGGCACCACCTCAACCAGCCCGTACGAGGGGGTCCCCAAATCCCTCACGGGGTCCCCAACTCCTCAGAAGGGTCCTCAGTTCCTTGAGGGGGGTCCCCAAGTCCTTCCTGGAGTTCTCAGGTCTTGGAGGTTCCTTCTTCCTCACTCCAACCTTGATCTTGGCCGACTCTGTAGGGCACCACCTCAACCAGCCCGTACGGGGGGGTCCCCAACCTCTCAAGGGGGTCCCCAACTCCTTGAGGGGGGGTCCCCAAGTCCTTCCTGGAGTTCTCAGGTCTTGGAGGTTCCTTCTTCCTCACTCCAACCTTGATCTTGGCCGACTCTGTAGGGCACCACCTCAACCAGCCCGTACGGGGGGGTCCCCAACTCCCTCATGGGGTCCCCAACCTCTAAAGGGAGTCCTCAACTCCTTGAGGGGGGTCCCCAACTCCTCAGAAGGGTCCTCAGTTCCTTGAGGGGGGTCCCCAAGTCCTTCCTGGAGTCCTCAGGTCTTGGAGGTTCCTTCTTCCTCACTCCGATCTTGATCTCGGCCGACTCTGTGGGGCACCACCTCAACCAGCCCGTACGGGGGGGTCCCCAACTCCTCAGGGGGTCCCCAACTCCTCAGAAGGGTCCTCAGTTCCTTGAGGGGGGTCCCCAAGTCCTTCCTGGAGTTCTCAGGTCTTGGAGGTTCCTTCTTCCTCACTCCAACCTTGATCTTGGCCGACTCCGTAGGGCACCACCTCAACCAGCCCGTACGGGGGGGTCCCCAACCTCTAAGGGGCTCCCCAACCTCTTGGGGGGGTCCCCAACTCCTTGAGGGGGGTCCCCAAGTCCTCAGAAGGGTCCTCAGTTCCTTGAGGGGGGTCCCCAAGTCCTTCCTGGAGTCCTCAGGTCTTGGAGGTTCCTTCTTCCTCACTCCGACCTTGATCGTTGCCAACTCCATGGGGCACCACCTCAAGCAGCCCATATGTGGGGGTCCCCAACTCCTCGGGGGGGTCCCCAACCTCTCAGGGGTGTTCCCAACCTCTCAGGGGGGTCCCCAACTCCTTGAGGGGGTCCCCAATTCCTCCCCCCCATCTTTGGGACCGATGATGACGACAGACATTCGAATGCTGATGTCCCAGTGTGGAACTCAATGGTCTGACGGTCCCGGGGGGGTCCCCTCACCCACTGCCCCCCTGGTGTCCCCCCAGAAACTGATGCCCCCCCAGTTTACCCCCCCAGGAGATCACCCAGAACCTGGTGCCCCCCATATTTTGCCCCATATTCCCCCCCCCAAACTGATGCCCCCCTATCTTGCCCCATAGCCCCCCCAGAAGCTGATGCCCCCCTTTTGCCCCCCCCTTTTGCCCCCCCAGAACCTGATGCCCCCCTTTTTCCCCCCAGGAATACATCCAGAAGCTGATGCCGCCCCTGATCCAGAAATGGAACGAACTGAAGGACGAAGACAAAGACCTCTTCCCACTGCTGGAGGTTTGGGGGGGCCGTGAGGGTTTGGGGGGGCTGCAAGGGTGGTTTTGGGGGGGGCTGCAGTGCTTTGGGGGGGTCTGCAGGGGTCTGTGGGGTTTTAGGGGGGCTGCAGGGGTTTGGGGGGGCTGCAGGGGTTTGGGGGAGGTTTGGGGGGGGATGTGGGGGGGCTGTGGGGGTTAGGGGGGCTGCAGGGGCGGTTTTGGGGGGTCTGTGGGGGGACTGCAGGGGTTTGGGGGGGCTGTGGGGGGTTTAGGGGTGGTGCAGGGGGTTTGGGGGTGCTGCAGGGGGTTTGGAGAGTTGCGGGGGTGGTTTTGTGGGGGGCTGCAGTCGTTTGTGGGGAGCTGCAGTGGTTTGGGGGGGGCTGCAGGGGTCTGCGGGGTTTTTGGGGGGCTGCAGGGGTTTGTGGGGGGCTTCAGGGGTTTGGGGGGGCTGTGGAGGGTTTAGGGGTGGTGCAGGGGTTTGGGGGAGGTTTGGGGGGCTGCAGGGGTTTGGGGGGCTGCAAGGTTTGGGGGAGGTTTGGGTGGGCTGTGAGGAGTTTGGGGGGGCTGCAGAGGGGGTTGGGGGGGTTTAGGGGTGGTACAGGGGTTTGGGGGGGTGTGGGGGCTGCAGAGGCGTTTAGGGGGGCTGCAGGGGTTTGGGGGTGACCCCCCCCGTCCCCCGCAGTGCCTCTCGTCGGTGGCCACAGCGCTGCAGAGTGGGTTTCTGCCCTACTGCGAGCCCGTCTACCAGCGCTGCGTCACTCTCGTCCAGAAGACACTGACACACGCCATGGTGAGGGGACGCCGCCGTGGGGCGGGAAATGACCGCCGTGGGGCGGGAAGAGACCGCTGTGGGGCGGGAAGTGACCTCTGTGGGGCGGGAAGTGACCGCCGTGGGGTGGGAAAACCCCTCTATGGGGCACTGCCAAACTGTTGTGGGGCACTAAACCCCCTCTATGGGGCACTAAGCCCACTCTATAGGGCAGTAACCCCCTCTATGGGGCAGTACCCCCCCTCTATGGGGCACTAAACCCCCTCTATGGGGCAATAACCCCCCTCTATGGGGCACTAAACCCCCTCTATGGGGCAGTACCCCCTTCTATGGGGCAGTAAACCCCCTCTGTGGGGCAGTAAACCCCCTCTGTGGGGCAATAAACCTCTCTATGGGGCAGTACCCTCTGTCTATGGGGCAGTAACCCCCTCTGTGGGACAGTACCTCCCCTCTATGGGTCAGTACCCCCCTCTGTGGGGCACTAAACCCCCTCCATGGGGCAGTAACCCCCTCTGTGGGGCAGTACCCCCCCTCTATGGGGCAGTAACCCCCCTCTATGGGGCAGTAACCTCCTCTATGGGGCAGTACCCCCCCTCTATGGTGCAGTAACCCCCTCTATGGGGCAATAACCCCCCTCTATGGGGCAGTAACCTCCTCTATGGGGCAGTACCCCCCCTCTATGGGGCAGTACCCCCCCTCTATGGGGCAGTACCCCACGTCTATGGGGCAATAACCCCCCTCTATGGGGCAGTAACCCCCTCTATGGGGCACTACCCCCCTCTATGGGTCAGTACCCCCCGTCTGTGGGGCAGTAACGCTATCCGTGGGTCAGTACCCCCCGTCTATGGGGCAGTAACGCTATCCGTGGGGCAGTACCCCCCGTCTGTGGGGCAGTAACGCTATCCGTGGGGCAGTACCCCCCGTCTGTGGGGCAGTAACGCTATCCGTGGGGCAGTACCCCCCGTCTATGGGGCAGTAACGCTATCCGTGGGGCAGTACCCCCCGTCTATGGGGCAGTAACGCTATCCGTGGGTCAGTACCCCCCGTCTATGGGGCAGTAACGCTGTCCGTGGGGCAGTACCCCCCGTCTATGGGGCAGTAACGCTATCCGTGGGTCAGTACCCCCCGTCTATGGGGCAGTAACGCTGTCCGTGGGGCAGTACCCCCCGTCTATGGGGCAGTAACCCCCTCTATGGGTCAGTACCCCCCGTCTGTGGGGCAGTAACGCTATCCGTGGGTCAGTACCCCCCGTCTATGGGGCAGTACCGCTATCCGTGGGGCAGTACCCCCCGTCTATGGGGCAGTAACGCTATCCGTGGGGCTGCCCCACAGCTGTACTCGCAGCAGCCGGAGCGCGTCGAGGCTCCCGATAAGGATTTCATGATTGTGGCTCTGGATCTGCTGAGCGGCCTCGCGGAGGGCCTCGGGGGCCACGTGGAGCAGCTCGTGGCGCGCAGCAACGTCATGAGCCTCCTCTTCCAGTGCATGCAGGTACCCCAAAACCACAGCGACACCCCAAAAACACAGGGACCCCCCACAAACTCCTCTGGGACCCCCAAAACCACAGGGACCCCCCCAAAACCCCCTAAGAACCCCCCCAAGGATCCCCCAAACCAACGTCATGAGCCTCCTCCTCCAGTGCATGCAGGTACCCCAAAACCACAGCGACACCCCAAAAACACAGGGACCCCCCACAAACTCCTCTGGGACCCCCAAAACCACAGGGACCCCCCCAAAACCCCCTAAGAACCACCCCAAGGATCCCCCAAGCCAACGTCATGAGCCTCCTCTTCCAGTGCATGCAGGTACCCCAAAAACACAGCGACCCCCACAAACTCCTCTGGGACCCCCAAAACCACAGGGCCCCCCCAAAACCACAGGAATCCCCCCCCAAACTCCCCAAGGATCCCCCAAACCAACGTCATGAGCCTCCTCCTCCAGTGCATGCAGGTACCCCAAAAACACAGGGGTCCCCCCAAAAACACAGTGACCCCCTGAACCCACCCCAAACCCCCCAAGAACCCTCCCAAGGATCCCCCAAGCCAACGTCATGAGCCGCCTCTTCCAATGCATGCAGGTACCCCAAAAACAGCCGCACCCCAAAAACACACCCACAGGACACCCCAAAAGCACAGCGACCCCCCAAAAACACAGGGACCCCCAAACCCCCTAAGAACCCCCCTAAGGATCCCCCAAATGCCTCCCAATGATCCCCCAAACCAACATCATGGGGCTCCTCTTCCAGTGCATGCAGGTACCCCAAAAACACAGCGACACCCCAAAAACCCAACCCCGGGACACCCCTAAAACACAGCGACCCCCACAAACTCCTCTGGGACCCCCAAAACCACAGGGCCCCCCCAAAACCACAGGTACCCCCCCCCGAACCCTCTAAGAACCCCCTCAAGGATCCCCCAAACCATTGTCATGAGCCCCCTCTGCCAGTGCATGCAGGTACCCCAAAAACACAGCGACACCCCAAAACCCCCCAGGGACACCCCAAAAACACAGGGACCTCCCCCCAAAACCCCCTAAGAACGACCCCAAGGATCCCCCAAACCCCTCCCAAGGATCCCCCAAACCATCATGAGCCTTCTCTGCCACCCCTCTAAACCCCCTGGGACCCCCCAGGCCCCCCAATTTTCCCCCTAAGCCCCCCCAGTTCCCCTCAAAACTGACCCTGGGACCCCCCCCGGACCCCTCTAAACCCTCTAGGACCCCCCCCCAGGGCCCCCCCAAAATCCCTCTAAACCCCCGGGACCCCCCCAGGCCCCTCTAAATCCCCCGGGACCCCCCCAGACCCCCCTCAACTGGTGCTGAGAACCCCTCATTTCCCCCTGGGACCCTCAAACCTGCTCGGGGACC
The DNA here is from genome assembly GCF_017976375.1 of Cuculus canorus. NCBI lineage: Eukaryota > Metazoa > Chordata > Aves > Cuculiformes > Cuculidae > Cuculus > Cuculus canorus. Next base: position 1,201,399 of record NC_071430.1, read on the forward strand.
CCCCAAAACTGACCCTGGGACCCCCCCCAGACCCTCTAAACCCTGTAGGACCCCCCCAGGGCCCCCCCAAAATCCCTCTAAACCCCTGGGACCCCCCACAGGCTCCCCCCAACTGGTTGTGAGAACCCCTCATTTTTCCCTGGGACCCTCAAACCTGCTCAGGGACCCCCCAAACCCCCCAAAACTGACCCTGGGACCCCCCCAGACCCCCCTCAGCTGGTCCTGAGAACCCCTCATTTCTCCCTGGGACCCTCAAACCTGCTTGGGGACCCCCCCAAACCCCCCAAACTGACCCTGGGACCCCCCCCGGACCCCCCCAGACCCCCCTCAACTGGTCTTGGGAGCCCCTCATGTCTCCCTGGGACCCTCAAACCTGCTCGGGGACCCCCCAAAACTGACCCTGGGGACCCCCTGGACCCCTCTAAACCCCCAGGACCCCCCCAGACCCCCCTCAACTGGTCCTGAGAACCCCTCATTTCCCCGGGGACCCTCAAACTTGCTCGGGGACCCCTCAAACCCCCCAAAACTGACCCTGGGACCCCCCCAGACTCCCCTCAACTGGTCTTGGGAGCCCCTCATTTCTCCCTGGGACCCTCAAACCTGCTCGGGGACCCCCCAAACCCCCCAAACTGACCCTGGGACCCCCCCCGGACCCCCCCAGACCCCCCTCAACTGGTCTTGGGAGCCCCTCATGTCTCCCTGGGACCCTCAAACCTGCTCGGGGACCCCCCAAAACTGACCCTGGGGACCCCCTGGACCCCTCTAAACCCCCAGGACCCCCCCAGACCCCCCTCAACTGGTCCTGAGAACCCCTCATTTCCCCGGGGACCCTCAAACTTGCTCGGGGACCCCTCAAACCCCCCAAAACTGACCCTGGGACCCCCCCAGACCCCCCTCAACTGGTCCTGAGAACCCCTCATTTCTCCCTGGGACCCTCAAACCTGCTCGGGGACCCCCCAAGCTGACGCTGGGACCCCCCCGGAGCCCCCCAAAACGTTTGTGCCCCCCTTTTTCGGCAGGACTCGATGCCCGAGGTGCGACAGAGCTCCTTCGCGCTGTTGGGTGATCTGACCAAGGCGTGTTTCCTGCACGTCAAACCCTGCATCGGTGAGGTTTTGGGGGGTCACGACACCCCAAAATAGGGCTGGGGGGGGGTCCCCAACTCACCGTGACCCCCCCCGACCCCTTCCTCAGCTGAGTTTATGCCCATCTTGGGCACCAACCTGAACCCCGAGTTTATCTCCGTCTGCAACAACGCGACTTGGGCCATCGGCGAGATCTGCATGCAGATGGGTGAGCACCCCAAAAACTGTCCTGACACCCCAAAAAAATCTGCCCTGGTACCCCAAAAACTGTCCTGGCACCCCAAAAATCTGCCCTGGTACCCCAAAATTTATCCTGATCCCCCCAAAGCAGCCCCAGCAGCCTCTAAAGAAGCCTTAATGCCCCCCGAAACAGCCCTGGCACCCCCAAATCCAGACCCGGCACCCTCAAAACAGCCCTGAACCCCCCAAAAAGAGCCCTGACATCCCCTCCCCCATGCCGAGAAACAGCCCCGGCACCCCCAAATCCAGACTGCCCCCCCCAAAAACTGCCCTGACACCTGCAAAAACTGCCTGACACCCCCAAAACAGCCCCCGACACCCCCAAAACAGTCCCCAACCCCTCTGACACCCCCAAAACAGCCCCCAATCCCCCCTGACACCCCCAAAACAGCCTACAATCCCCTCTGACACCCCAAAACAGCCCTTAACACTCCCCTGAAACCCCCAGAACAGCCCCCGACACCCCCAAAACAGCCCCCAATCCCCCCTGAAGCCCCAAAACAGCCCCTGAGCCCCCCAAAACAGCCTCTAACCCCCCCGACACCCCCAAAACAGCGCCAGACACCCCCAAAACAACCCCCAATCCCCCCTGACACCCCCAAAACAGCCCGCAATCCCCCCTGACACCCCCAAAACAGCCCCTAATACCCCCTGAAACCCCCAAACCAGCCCCCAACCCCCCGCAAGACTCCATAGCCCCCCCAAATCCACCCCCCTGACCCCCCCACTTGTCTTCCCCCCCCCCCCCCAGGGTCTGAGATGCAGCCCTACGTCCCAATGGTTTTGTCCAACCTGGTGGAGATCATCAACCGCCCCAACACCCCCAAAACGCTGCTGGAAAACACCGGTGAGGCTGAAGGGGGGGGCACAGACACCCCCAAACTGGGGTTTTGGGGTGAGGGGGGAGCCCTTTGGGGGTTTTCCACTCCCCCCAAAACCCACCTCCGTCCTTCGCAGCCATCACCATCGGGCGCTTGGGCTTCGTCTGCCCCCAGGAGGTGGCTCCGATGCTCCAGCAGTTCATCCGGCCTTGGTGAGGTTTTGGGGGGCAGGGGGGCAGTTTTGGGGGTGCAGGGGGGCATTTTGAGGCTGCAGGGGGGGCAGTTTGGGGCTTCCAGCCCCAATATGGGGCTGTTTTCGGGTGCAGGGGGGCAGTTTGGGGGTGTATGGGGGCAGTTTGGGGGTTCCAGCCCTGCCATGGGGCAGTTTTGGGGTGCAGGGGGGCAGTTTTGGGGGTGCAGGGGGCATTTTAGCAGTGCAGGGGGGCAGTTTGGGGGTTCCAGTCCCGCCATGGGGCAGTTTTGGGGTGCCGGGGGTCAGTTTTAGGGGTACAGGGGGGCAGTTTGGGGGTTCCAGCCCCGCCATTGGGCAGTTTTGGAGTGCAGGGGTTCAGTTTTAGGGGTGCAGGGGGGCAGTTTGGGGGTTCCAGCCCTACCATGGGGCAGTTTTGGGGTGCAGGGGGGTAGTTTTGGGGGTGCAGGGGGCATTTTAGGGGTACAGGGGGGCAGTTTAGGGGTTCCAGCCCCACCATGGGGCAGTTTTGGAGTGCAGGGGGTCAGTTTTAGGGGTGCAGGGGGGCAGTTTGGGGGTTCCAGCCCCACCATGGGGCAGTTTTGGGGTGCAGGGGGTCAGTTTTAGGGGTACAGGGGGGCAGTTTAGGGGTTCCAGCCCCACCATGGGGCAGTTTTGGAGTGCAGGGGCTCAGTCTTAGGGGTACAGGGGGGCAGTTTGGGGGTGCAGGAGGCATTTTGGGGGTTCCAGCCCCACCATGGGGCAGTTTTGGAGTGCAGGGGCTCAGTTTTAGGGGTGCAGGGGGGCAGTTTAGGGGTTCCAGCCCCACCATGGGGCAGTTTTGGGGTGCAGGGGGGGCAGTTTTGGGGGGCTCCTGCTCCCTGATGTTCTGTCGTTCCCCCCCAAACCCAAATAGGTGCACATCACTGCGCAACATCCGCGATAACGAAGAGAAGGATTCGGCGTTCCGGGGGATCTGTGTCATGATCGGGGTGAACCCCGGGGGGGTCGTGCAGGTACGGGGGGACCCCAAAATTGGGAGGGGGCCCCAAAAATTGGGGGGGGCGTTCTCTTCTTGGGGTGATTTCTCTTTTTTGGGGGGGCACCTCCTTTTTGGGGGGGGGCATCTCCTTTTTGGGGTGTTTCTCTCTTTTGAGGGGGGCACCTCCTTTATGGGGTGTTCCTCCTTTTTTGGGGGGGCACTTCCTTTATGGGGTGTTTCTCTTTTTTGGGGGGGCACCTCCTTTTTGGGGTAGTTTTTCTTTTTTGGGGGGGGCACCTCCTTTATGGGGTGTTTCTCTCTTTTTTGGGGAGGCACCTCCTTTTTGGGGTGTTTCTCCCTTTTGGGGGGGCACCTCCTTTTTGGGGTGTTTCTCTCTTTTGGGGGGGGCACCTCCTTTATGGGGTGTTCCTCCTTTTTTGGGGGGGGCACTTCCTTTATGGGGTGTTTCTCTTTTTTGGGGGGGCACCTCCTTTATGGGGTGTTTCTCTCTTTTAGGGGGGGCGCCTCCTTTTTGGGGTGTTTCTCTCTTTTTTGGGGGGGCACCTCCTTTATGGGGTGTTCCTCTCTTTTGGGGGGGGCACCTCCTTTATGGGGTGTTTCTTTTTTTGGGGGGGGCACCACCTTTTTGGGGTGTTTCCCTTTTTTGGGGGGGGCACCTCCTTTTTGGAGTGGTTTTTCTTTTTGGGGAGGTTTTAGGGGGTGGAATTTTGGGGTGGGGGTCCCCAAATTGGGGCATTCCCTACCTCAACCCCCCCCTTTTTTTTCCCCCCTCCCCTTTTTGCCCAACCCCCCCTTTTTGCCCCCCACCCCCCCTTTTTTTTACCCCCCCCCCCAGGATTTCATCTTCTTCTGCGACGCCGTCGCCTCCTGGGTGAGCCCCAAAGATGATCTGCGCGAGATGTTCTATAAGGTAAAAACAAAAAGGGGGGGCTCAGGGCACCCCAAAACCCCAAAAAAGGGGGAGAAGGAGGGATATAGGGGTGTCAGGAGCCCCCCCCTAATTTTTAACCCCCCCAAAAAAGATCCTTCAGGGCTTCAAAGCACAGGTGGGAGAGGAGAATTGGCAGCATTTCGCCGAGCAGTTCCCCCCTCTGCTCAAAGAGCGACTGGCGGCGTTCTACGGTGTCTGAGGTGGGGGGGCAGCACCCCAAAACCACCCCCTGAACCCCAAAATAACCCCTGGGCCCCCCCCGATACCCAAAACACCCCAAAACCACCCCAAAACCACCTCAAAACATCACTCAAACACTCCAAAACCACCACTCAAACACTCCCAAGTTCTATGCTGGGGGGGGGAGCACCCCAAAAACACCCCCTGAACCCCAAAATAACCCCTGAGCCCCCCCCGATACCCAAAACCCTCCGAAAACACCCCACAACACCACTCAAACTCCCCAAAAACATACCTCGAGCACCTCAAGTTCTACGTTGGGGGGGGGACAGCACCCCAAAAACACCCCCAGACCTCCCCTGAACCCCAAAATAAGCCCTGAGCCCCCCCGATACCCAAAACACCCCGAAAACACCTCAAAACACCCCAAAACATCACTCAAACACTCCAAAACCACCACTCAAACACTCCAAGTTCTATGCTGGGGGGGGGGGCAGCACCCCAAAAACACCCCCTGAACCCCAAAATAACCCCTGAGCCCCCCCTGAACCCCAAAATCCCCACCTGCACCCCAAAATACACCTCAAACACCCCAAAAACACCCCCAGAACCCTTCCCGAACCCCAAATCACCCTCTGTCCCCCCCAGCCACCCAACTGCCCCCCAAAACACCCCCTTTCACCCCAAAACCACCCCCTTCACCCCTCCCCGAACCCCCAAACCCACCTCCAGTCCCCCCAAAACACCTCCCAACCCCCCCACCTCCCCTCCCCTGGGCTGACTTTTGGGGAGGAGGGGGGGCTGCACCCCACAAAGTGCTCCCCCCCAATATCCCCCCCCCCTCCTTTCCCCACAGGTCATCCAGGAGCATCGCCCCCCCCCCCCCCCCAAAAAAAAAGGGGGGGTTCGGGGGGGGCAAAGTGCGGCGTGTGTGTCCCCCCCCCCAACATCATCTTCACCCCTGGGAGGGGGGGTTAAATAGAGGGGGGGGGGACCCCAAAACCCGGGGGGGGGTGGGGCACAAACTGGGGCCAAACCTGGGGGGTGGGGTGGGGGGGCCCCTCCTTTCCCACACTCCCCCCCCCCCAAAAAAAAGGGGGGGTTCGGGGGGGGTCAAAGTGCGGCGTGTGTGTCCACCCCCCCCAACATCATCTTCACCCCTGGGAGGGGGGTGATAAATGGGGGGGGGGACCCCAAAACCGGGGGGAGGGCACAAACTGGGGGGGCCCCTCTTTTTCCTTTCCCCCCCCCCCAAATTAACCCTATGGGACCCGGGGGGGGGGGGGGCGTTCCTGGTGTTTTATTGCCCCCATTTTTCCCCGTTTGTGCCGGTTTTTTACCGGGGGGGTCGGGGGGGGTCGGGAGGGAGGGAGGGGGGAGGTTTGGGGGTGCTGCCCCCCCCTCCTTTTTCAACCCCCCCCCCCAAAGTCCTGATCGGTAAAAAACCATTGTGACCGTGAGACGCTGCGGCTCTTATTGGGGGGGCGGGGGGGCTCCCAGTTCACCCCCAGTTCCCCCGTCTTCATCTTAGTTCATCCCAGTTGCCCCCAGTTCATCCCAGTTCCCCTCCACTTCATCCCAGTTCATCCCAGTTCCCCCACCTCCATCCCAGTTCCCCCCATCTCCATCCCAGTTCCCCCCATCTCCATCCCAGTTTCCCCCCACTTCATCCCAGTTCATCCCAGTTCCCCCCATCTCCATCCCAGTTCCCCCAACTTCATCCCAGTTTCCCTCATCTCCATCCCAGTTCCCCCCATCGTCATCCCAGTTCCCTCCAGTTCATCCCAGTTCCCCTATCTTCATCCCAGTTTCCCTCCACTTCATCCCAGTTCATCCCAGTTCCCCCATCTTCATCCCAGTTTCCCTCCACTTCATCCCAGTTCATCCCAGTTCTCCCCACTTCATCCCAGTTCCCCTCCAGTTCATCCCAATTCCCCCAACTTCATCCCAGTTCTCCCACTTCCATCCCAGTTCCCCCCATTCATCCCATTTCCCCCCTCCCAGTTCTCCCCCTCCATCCCAGTTTCCCCTCCTCCCCTCCCAGTTCCCCCCATCTTCATCCCAGTTCTCCCCAGTTCATCCCAGTTCCCCTCCACTTCATCCCAGTTCTCCCACTTTCATCCCAGTTTCCCCCATTCATCCCAGTTCCCCTCTTCCCTCCCATTACCCCCATTCCTCCCCTTCCCCACGTGGTTTCCCTTCCGGCGCGCCCCGATGACGTCACTGTCTCCGCGCGCTCCCATTGGCCGGGGCGCGGGGGCCGGGAGCGGCTCGGGCCGGGGGGCTCCGCACCGGTCGGGGGGGGGGGCCGGGGGGGCTCTGTACCGGTACGGGCGTGGAGAAGGGGGTAGGGGGGGAGAGGGGGCTGGGGGCTACGGGAACGGGAATGGCGGGGGGGGAGAGGGGGCGTCGCACCGGGCCGGGGGGACCGAGGGCCTCCGTACAGGTATAGGAGGAGTGGGGCGGCGGGTGTGTCTCTATACCGGGAATGGGAGGGGTCGGGGGGGCTCCGTACCGGTATGGAAGGAGCGGGAATGGGGGGGCTGGGCGGGTCCTGGGGACTTGGGGGGGTGTCTCGGGGGGTTGGGGGTCTCGGGGGGTCCCATTACCGGGATTTGGGGGCCCTACAGAGGCTCCGGGGGGAGTGTCTCGGGGGGGGTGGCATCCCATTACCGGGGTTTGGGGGTGTCTTGGGGGTCCCCCATTACCGGGGTTTGGGGGTGTCTCGGGGGGTCCCCCATTACCGGGGTTTAGGGGTGTCTCGGGGGGTCCCCCATTACCGGGGTTTGGGGGGTGTCTGGGGGGGGTCCCCCATTACTGGGGTTTGGGGGTGTCTCGGGGGGGTCCCATTACCGGAGTTTGGGGGGTGTCTCGGGGGGGGCAATCCCATTACTGGGGTTTGGGGGGGGAGGTTCCTAAAACCGACGGATGAAGGTGGGGTCCAGTCCTGGGGTCTGAGCTTCCCCCTCCATCTCCCCCCCACCTCAGCCATGGAAGGGGCCCCCCCCGCGCCCCAGGACCCCCCCCCCGACCCGTTGCCCCCCCCGTCAGCAGCGGGGGGCTGTGGGGGGGCGGGGGGGGGGCTGCTGTCGCTGCCGCTGGAACTGCTGCTGCGAATCTGCGCCTTTTTGGGGGCTCGCGAGGTCCGGGGGGTTCTGCCCCACGTCTGCCGCGCGCTGCGGGACGTCGCCCGCGACGCCGTCGCATGGAGGCTGCGGCTGCAGCGCTGCGCCCGCGGCCCCTTCCCCATCCTGGAAGGTGAGAAATGGGGGGGAAAGGGGGGGCTCTGCTTCCTCTCAGCGCATCAGGGACCCCCAAAACCTTCCCCGAGGGACACTTGTGGACCCCAGACTCTTTTCAGCCCTGGAATGTGGGGAGTGGAGGGGGGATTAGGGGAGAAAAGGGAGGGCTCTGGTTCCTCCTAGCACATCAGGGACCCCCAAAAACCTTCCTCGAGGGACACTTGGGGACCCCAAACCCTCTCAGCACTAGAATGTGGGGAGTTGGGGAAGAGATTGGGGGACACAGGGAGCTCTGGTTCCTCTCAGTGCATCAGGGACCCCCAAAAACCTTCCTCAAAGGACACTTGGGGACCCCAGACTCTTTTCTGCCTGGAGTGTGGGGAGCTGGGGAAGAGATTGGGGGGCACAGGAGGGGCTCTGATTCCTCTCAGCGCATCAGAGACCCCCAAAACCTTCCTCAAGGGACACTTGGGGAGCTCAGACTCCTTTCAGCCCTGGAATGTGGGGAGCTGGGGAAGAGATTGGGGGGTACGGGGGGCTCTGGTTCCTCTCAGTGCATCAGGGACCCCCAAAAACCTTCCTCAAAGGACACTTGGGGACCCCAGACTCCTTTCAGCCCTGGAATCTGGGGTGGAGGGGGGATTAGGGGAGAAAAGGGGGGGGCTTTGGTTCCTCTCAGCACATCAGGGACGCCCAAAACCTCCCCCAAAGGGCCACTTGGAGACCCCCAAACCCTTCCCTGTGTGTTTTCGCCCCATCACTTCCTCAACGCTTCAGTGGCCACAGGGGGGGTTTGGGACCCCCCCCAACAACTTGGGTGCCCCAGATTGACACCCCCACACCCCCCTCCATGAATTTGGGTGTCATCCCCCCTAAATCCCCCCTTCCCCCCCATTTTTGCCCCCATTCCCCCCCTCAGATGAGGGGTTCGACATCTCTGCCGCCTGCGTCGACCTGGAGGAGCACTTGGAGCGCTGGGGGGACGGGGGGGCCCTCATGGAGCACTTCTCTCTCGACGAGGGACACTTCGCCTCCGTCGACTCCGTCCTCCTGCTGCAGGTTTGGGGGTATGGGGGGGTCCCCAGTTTCCCCTTACCCCCCTCTTGCCCCCCTGACCCCTCCATCCTCCCCCGACCCCCCCTTTTTTTCTCCCTCGATGATGACAGCTTCCCTTCCATCCATTCTGCCTTCATTCTGTAGGATTCTGGGGGGTCCCTAGTGCTTTTGGGGGGTCACCAATGCTTTGGGGGGGTCCTCAGTTTCCACTGACCCTCCCTTACCCCCCTGGCCCCCTCCATCCTCCCTTGAGCCCCCCCGTCTCCCCCTGACACCCCCTTTTTTTCTCCTTAGATGATGACAGCTTCCCTTCCATCCCTTCTGCCTTCATTCTGCAGAACTCTGGGGGCTCCGCAGCGCTTTGGGGGGGGTCCCCAACTCCCCTAACCCCCCCCTTTTTCTCTTTTAGGGGGGTACCCTTTGCATTTCGGGTGCTCGTGACCGCAACGTCAACCTGTGGGACCTGCGAGAGCTGGGACGGGCGCCGGGGAAGGTCCTGGTGAAGGCGTTGGGCACCGAACGCAACGGAACCCACAAAGTATGGGGGTCACAGCCTTTATCCCTTCATCCCCGCCCCCCCTTTTTTTTGGGGGGGTACCGGGATGGTTTTTAGAGCGTTAGGGGGTCTCCTGGCAGGGTTGGGTTTGGTGTTTGGCGTCCCGCGATAACAACGTCTGCTCGGGGTCGTGGGACAGTACCGTGAAGCTCTGGGATCTCGCGGCCGAGGGGCAGCAGATCGGGGAGATCAGGTAACGGGGGGGCCCAAAGGGAGTTTTGGGGGGGTCCCCAGGGGAAGGTTGGGGCCCCCAGAGGGAGTTAAGGGGTTCCGGGATGGGTTTGAAGGTCCTAGAGTGGATTGGAGGAGTCCCAAATGGGTTTGGGGGTGCCAAGGCTGGTTTGGGGGTCTTGGGGTGGATTTGAGGGTGCCCCGAGGCTGCTTTGGGGGTTCCAGGTGGGGAGTTGAAGGTTCCCAGGGTGGATTTGGGGGTGCCCTAGGCTGGGTTTGGAGGTGCCAGGGTGGGTTTAGGCATCTCAGAGCTGGTTTAGGGGGTCTTAGACTGGGTTTGGGGGATCCCAAGGCAGGACTGTGGCCCCAGGAAGGGTTTGGGGGTCCCAGATGGGTTTGGGGGGGCTTAGGGGTGCTCCAAAGCTGCTTTGGAGGTCCTAGGTGGGGAGTTGAAGGTTCCCAGGGTGGATTTGGGGGTGCCCTAGGCTGAGTTTGGGGGTCCCAGGGTGCCTTTTGGCATCTCAGGACTGGTTTGGGGGTCCTAGGCTGGGTTTGGGGGATCCCAGGGCAGGACTGTGTGGCCCCAGGGAGGGTTTGGGGGTCCCAGATAGGTTTGGGGTTCCCAAGGCTGGTTTGGGGGTCCTGAGAAGGGCTTAGGGGTGCTCCAAAGCTGCTTTGGAGGTCCCAGGTGGGGAGTTGAATGTTCCCAGGATGGATGTGGGGGTCCTAGGGAGGATTTAGGGGTTCCCAGGGTGGGTTTTGGGGTCTCAGGAGTGGTTTAGGGGGTCCTAGACTGGGTTTGGGGGGTGCAGGGTGGGTTTTGGCATCTCAGGGCTGGTTTTAGTGGGTCTTAGATTGCACTTTGGGGGTGCAGAGTGGATTTTGAAGGGATCCCAGGATTTAGGGGTGCCCTAGGCTGGGATTGGGGTTCCCAGGGCTGGTTTGGGGGGGTCCTAGGCTGCGTTTAAGAGCTCCCAGGGTGGGTTTTGGCATCTCAGGACTGGTTTGGGGTTCTAGGCTGGGTTTGGGGGATCCCAGGTGAGGAATTGAAGGTTCCCGGGATGGATTTGGGGGGCCTAGGGAGGGTTTAGGGGTTCCCAGGGTGGGTTTTGGGGGGTCTTAGGCTGCGTTTAAGAGCTCCCAGGGTGGGTTTTGGCATCTCAGGGCTGGTTTAGGGGGTCTTAGACTGGATTTTGAGGGTGCAGAGTGGATTTTGAAGGGATCCCAGGATTTAGGGGTGCCCTAGGCTGGGATTGGGGTTCCCAGAGTGGGTTTTGGGGCATCCTAGGCTGCGTTTAAGAGGTCCCAGGGTGGGTTTTGGCATCTCAGGGCTGGTTTAGGGGGTCTTAGACTGGATTTTGAGGGTGCAGAGTGGATTTTGAAGGGATCCCAGGATTTAGGGGTGCCCTAGGCTGGGATTGGGGTTCCCAGGGTGGGTTTTGGGGTGTCCTAGGCTGCGTTTAAGAGCTCCCACGGTGGGTTTTGGCATCTCAGGGCTGGTTTAAGGGGTCTTAGACTGGATTTTGAGGGTGCTGGGTGGGTTTTGAAGGGATCCCAGGATTTAGGGGTGCCTTAGGCTGGGATTGGGGTTCCCAGGGCTCATTTTGGGGGGGTCCCCCACCCCCTTTTTCTCCCACCCAGGGAAAAAGCAGCCGTTCTTTGCCTCTCGTACCGCCCCGACGTCCTCATCACGGGCACCTACGACAAAACCATCACCATTTACGATCCTCGAGGTGGGTCCGCAGGGGGAGGTCGAGGCTCGCTGGATTTTGGGGGACCCCCTCCCCTCAACTCTCGGTGACCCCTTTAATCTCTTTCAGCCGCGCAGACGTTAGTCCGAAGCTACAAACCCCACGCGAACGCCGTTCTGGCGTTGGCGGCGGACGAACGTCTCATCGTGTCGGGAAGCGAGGATCGAACTCTCGTCGTCTACGACCGCCGCGCAGACGGTGTCCTGCAGCGCCTGCAGGTGCCCAGCGCGGGGGGACCCCAAAACTTGGAGGGGGGGGGGCTCCCCCCAAAAACAAATAGGGTGGACAGAGGCTCCTCCGGTAAAACTGAGGGCTCCCCAAAACCCAGGCTGAAATGGGGGCTCCCCCTGAAACTGAGGGCTCTCCAAAACCCAGAGGGGAATGGGGGCTCCCCCAAAACTAGAGTGGGGGCTCCCTAAAATCCAGGGTGAAATGGGGACTCCCCCTGAAACTGAGGGCTCCCCAAAACCCAGAGGGGAATGGGGGCTCCCCCAAAACTAGAGTGGGGGCTCCCTAAAATCCAGGGTGAAATGGGGACTCCCTCTGAAACTGAGGGCTCTCCAAAACCCAGGAGGGAATGGGGGCCCCCTGAAACCCAGGGTGAAATGGGGGCTCCCCCCAAAACTGAGGGCTCCCCAAAACCCAGGAGGGAATGGGGGCTCCCTGAAATCCAGAGTGAAATGGGGGTTCCCCCCAAAACTGAGGGCTCCCTAAAATCCAGGGTGAAATGGGGACTCCCCCCAAAACTGAGGGCTCCCCAAAACCCAGAGGGGAATGGGGGCTCCCCCAAAACCCAGGCTGGGAGCTCCCCCAAACCCAAGCAGGAGGATGGGGGGGCTTCTCCCAAAATGAAGACAGACAGAGGGCCCCCCAAAACCGGACTGGGTGCTCCCCAAAACCCAAGTGGGAGAACAGGGGCTCCCCAAAATCGGGTCCGGGGCTCCCCCTGGGATGGGATCAAGGAGTTGGGGTCCCTTTTTCCCCATTTCCCCTCCGCCCAGCCCTGGGTCCTGCTTTGCCCCCCCAAAACCCTGTGCCCCCCGTTTTTTCCCCCCTTTCCTCAGCTGGAGAGTTATCTCTTGGCTATGTCGTACCGGGGGGGGCACCTCTGGGCCGGCGACAACCACGGCCGCGTCTGCGTCTTCGCCAACAGCGCCGGAACCTTCCAACCCGCCCGGGTGAGAAATTGGGGGGGGGAAAGATGGGTTTGGGGGGTCCTAAGATGGGTTTGAGGGGTCCTGGGGTGGAATTAGGGGGTCCCAAGATGGGTTTCACGGATCCTGGGAAGGGTTTGGGGGTCCCAAGATGGGTTTCACGGATCCTGGGAAGGGTTTGGGGGGTCCCAAGATGGGTTTGAGGGGTCCTGGGGAGGGTTTGGGGGGTCCCAAGACAGGTTTGAGGGGTCCTGGGGTGGAATTGGGGGGTCTCAAGATGGGTTTGAGGGGTCCTGGGGTGGAATTCAGGGGTCCCAAGATGGGTTTGAGGGATCCTGGGGTGGTTTTGGGGGTCCCAAGGGGATTTGGGGGGTCCCAAGATGGGTTTGAGGGGTCCCAAGATGGGTTTGAGGGATCCTGGGGTGGTTTTGGGGGTCCCAAGGGGATTTGGGGGGTCCCAAGATGGGTTTGGATGTCCCAAGATGGGTTTGAGGGATCCTAGGGAGGGTTTGGGGGGGTCCAAAGATGGGTTTGAGGGATCCTGGGGTGGGTTTGGGGGTCCTGGAGTGGGTTTGGGGGTCCCAAGATGGGTTTGGGGATCCTGGGGAGGGTTTGGGGGATCCAAAGATGGGTTTGAGGGATCCGGGGGAGGGTTTGGGGGGGTCCCAAGATGGGTTTGAGGGGTCCTGGGGTGGGTTTGGGGGGGTCCCAAGGGGATTTGGGGGGTCCCAAGGGGATTTGGGGGTCGCAAGATGGGTTTGAGAGTCCTGGGGAGGGTTTGGGGGGTCCTGGGGTTTGAGGGGGGGGCAGAGAGTGAGGATTTGGGGTACCCCCCACCCCCTGACACCCCATTTTTTCCTTCCCCCCCCCCCCAGATGTTCGATGTGGGGCACCGACTGCACATCACGGGGCTGTGGCACTCTCTGGGGTCCCTCTACAGCACCTCCACCGACCGCAGCCTACGGGTGGGGGCACCCCCAAAACGGGGGGGGCGCCGGGATAGAGGGGGGCACCCCCAAAACGGGGGGGGGAAACAGGAATGGGGGGGCAAAATGGGGGGGGGGCAAAATGGGGGGAGGTACAAGAGTTGGGGGGGGAGCACCGGGATGGGGGGGCACCCCCAAAACTGGGGGGGGGCACAAGAATTGAAGGGGGGGGTGAAATAGGGGGGCAGACAAGGATGGGGGGGCCAAAATGGGGGGGGGGGGCACACGGGGATTGGGGGGGGGTGCTGGGATGAGGGGGGGCAGACAGGGATTGGGGGGCAAAATGGGGGGGACACACCCAGAATGGGGGGGTCACCGGGATGAGGGGGGGCACATTTGGCATTGGGGGGGGTCCACACTGAGCTGGGGGGGGTCATACTGGGATGGAGGGACCCCTATTGATTGGGGGGGGGTCTTTTTTGGGCTGGGGGGGGCCCTGTTGGATTGGGGGGGTGTACACTGGGCTGGGGGTGGGGCTCCCATTGATTGGGGGGGGTCCCACCAGTCTGGAAGGTTCTATGTTGGGGGAGAGGGGGGTGTCTCTCTGCTGACCCACTGTGGGGGGGTACGGGGGGGGCTCAGCAGATCCACGTCCCCACGGACCCCCCCCGGACCATCTGCTCGTGGACACACGATGACGTCCTCAATGGGGTGAGAACTTTTTGCCCCCCCTTAGCCCCCCCTTTTTGCCCCCCCCCCTTTTTGCCACCCTTTTCCCCATCACCCCCCTTTTTGCCCCCATCACCCCACTTTTTGCCCCCCATCACCCCCCTTTTGCCTCCCACCCCCTTTTTACCCCATCACCCCCCCTTTTTACCCCATCACCCCCCCTTTTTTGCCACCTATCACCCCCTTTTTGTCCCCCACGCCCCACTTTTACCCCCATCACCCCCCATTTTTACCCCCTTTATCCCCCTTTTTCCCATCACCCCCCTTTTTGCCCCATACCCCCATTTGCCCCCTCCATCACTCCCCCCTTTTGCCCCATCACCCCCTTTTTACCCCATCACCCCCCATTTTTACCCCCTTTATCCCCCTTTTTCCCATCACCCCCCTTTTTGCCCCATACCCCCTTTTTGCCCCCTCCATCACTCCCCCCTTTTGCCCCATCACCCCCTTTTTACCCCATCACCCCCCTTTTTGCCCCATCTCCCCCTTTTTGCCTCATCACCCCCCTTTTTACCCCCCTCTTTTTGCCCCCCTCACCCCCTTTTTGCCCCTCCCAGGTCAGCGTGGAGGGCGATGTGGTGGCCGCGGCCTCGGGGGGACTCTCAGTCGAGATTTGGCGCCTCCGGACCTGATGTGACCCCCGGGGGGGGTCCCCCCAAATTCCTCTCCCTCCTCCCCCCCGCCCCTTTCATCCTGGGCCCCCCCCGGCAGGGCCGGGACCTGCTGCGTGTTTGTGGTATTAAAAGGGTTGGATTGGAGTGGGGAATGGTGTCTTGTTTCGTTTTAGGGTGAAATTGGGCGGTTTTGGGGCGCTGAGGAGGGATTTGGGGTCACACACACTCCACCTCAGCTGAATTGAGCGCTTTCTCTTATGGGTCTCTATTGTCCCTCCGGGGCCACCGTCACTGAGTCAAGATGGCGGCGGTGGGGGTGGGACAAGATGGCGGCTGTAGAGCACAAGGGGCGGGCTAAGATGGCGGCTGTACGGCACAAGGGGCGGGCTAAGATGGCCTCTCTGCGGCACAAGGGGCGGGCTAAGATGGCGTCTGTACGGCACAAGGGGCGGGCTAAGATGGCGGCTGTAGGGCACAAGGGGCGGGCTAAGATGGCGGTCGTACGGCACAAGGGGCGGGCTAAGATGGCGGCTGTAGGGCACAAGGGGCGGGCTAAGATGGCGGCTGTAGGGCACAAGGGGCGGGCTAAGATGGCGGCTGTACGGCACAAGGGGCGGGCTAAGATGGCGGCTGTAGGGCACAAGGGGCGGGCTAAGATGGCGGTCGTACGGCACAAGGGGCGGGCTAAGATGGCGGTCGTACGGCACAAGGGGCGGACTAAGATGGCGGCTGTAGGGCACAAGGGGCGGGCTAAGATGGCGGCTGTACGGCACAAGGGGCGGACTAAGATGGCGGCTGTAGGGCACAAGGGGCGGGCTAAGATGGCGGCTGTACGGCACAAGGGGCGGGCTAAGATGGCGGCTGTACGGCACAAGGGGCGGGCTAAGATGGCGGCTGTAGGGCACAAGGGGCGGGCCAAGATGGCGTCTGTAGGGCACAAGGGGCGGACTAAGATGGCGGCTGTAGGGCACAAGGGGCGGGCTAAGATGGCGGCTGTAGGGCACAAGGGGCGGGCTAAGATGGCGGCTGTACGGCACAAGGGGCGGGCTAAGATGGCGGCTGTAGGGCACAAGGGGCGGGCCAAGATGGCGTCTGTAGGGCACAAGGGGCGGGCTAAGATGGCGGCTGTACGGCACAAGGGGCGGGCCAAGATGGCGGCTGTAGGGCACAAGGGGCGGGCTAAGATGGCGGCTGTAGGGCACAAGGGGCGGGCCAAGATGGCGTCTGTGCGGCACAAGGGGCGGGCCAAGATGGCGTCTGTAGGGCACAAGGGGCGGGCTAAGATGGCGGCTGTACGGCACAAGGGGCGGACTAAGATGGCGGCTGTACGGCACAAGGGGCGGGCTAAGATGGCGTCTGTACGGCACAAGGGGCGGGCTAAGATGGCGGCTGTACGGCACAAGGGGCGGGCTAAGATGGCGGCTGTACGGCACAAGGGGCGGGCTAAGATGGCGGCTGTAGGGCACAAGGGGCGGGCTAAGATGGCGGCTGTACGGCACAAGGGGCGGGCTAAGATGGCGGCGCTCAGCAGCGTGTCCCGCTGAGGCGATGGCGGCCCCCGGGCCGGTACCCGGTGAGGCGCTGCGGGCTGTGCTGCAGCCCAGCGCTCCGCTGCCCGCCGAGAGCCTCCCCGTACGCGGCTTCGACTTCTCGACGGGTCCCGACCTCGAGGCGCTGCTCCGCTCCTACCGCACCACCGGCTTCCAGGCCACCAGCTTCGCCCAGGCCGTGGCCGAGATCCAGCGCATGGTGGGGGGGGAACTGGGGGGACTGGGGGGGAACTGGGGGGACTGGGGGGGGGAGCAGAGGGGACTGAAAGGATTGGGGGGGCCAGGAGAACTGGGGGGAATTGGGGGTAACTGGAGGGACTGGGGGGGGCAGGGAAATTGGGGGGACTGGGAGGACTGGAGTTGGGGCAAGGGGGCACTGGGAGAACTGGAGGGACTGGGAGGACTGGGGAGGGGCCAGAGGAATTCGGGGGGCCTGGGGGGGAGCAGGAGAGCTGGGGGAGATGGGGGGGAATTGGGGGGAACTGGAGGGACTGGGAGGATGAGGGGGGCAGGGGAATTTGGGGGGTTAGGGGGGAACTGGGGGGAACTGGAGGGACTGGGAGGACTGGGGTGGGGGGGCAGAGGGGGACTGGGGGGGACCAGAAGAACTGGGGGGGTTGGGGAGGACTGGGAGGGCTCAAGAGAACTGGGGGGGACTGGAGAAACTGGGGGGGACCAAGAGAACTGGGGGGACTGGGAGGACTGGGAGGGGGGCAGAGGGTTTGGGGGGGGAACTGGAGGGACTGGGGGAGTTGAGAAGACGGGGGGGCATGGGGGGGGCTCAGGGGAATTGGGAGGAACTGGAGGAAACTGGGAGGACCGATGGGGGTTCAGAGAGCCTGGGGGGGGGTGAACTGGGGGGCTCGGGGCGATACTGGGAGCACTGGTTGGTGCTGATCCCCCCCTTCGGCCGCAGATCACGGCGAAGCTGGAGCCGCTGAGCGCAGAGGAGCGGGCGCGGGCGGCACTGGGGGGGTCCCGGCCCCCCTCGGGCTGCACCATCTTCTTGGGGTTCACCTCCAACCTGGTCAGCTCGGGCGTGAGGGAGAGCATCCGCTACCTGGTGCAGCACAACATGGTGAGGAGGGGGGGCCAGGGCCAGTCTGGGGGGGGCTTGGGAACAGTTTGGGGGGTCCCCAGGCCAGTATGGGGGTCTTGGGAACAGTTTGGGGGGGGTCCCCAGGCCAGTATGGGGGTCTTGGGAACAGTTTGGGGGGTCCCCAGGCCAGTATGGGGGTCTTGGGAACAGTTTGGGGGGGTCCCAGGCCAGTATGGGGGTCTTGGGAACAGTTTGGGGGGGGTCCCAGGCCAGTATGGGGGTCTTGGGAACAGTTTGGGGGGTCCCCAGGCCAGTATGGGGGTCTTGGGAACAGTTTGGGGGGTCCCCAGGCCAGTATGGGGGTCTTGGGAACAGTTTGGGGGGGTCCCAGGCCAGTATGGGGGTCTTGGGAACAGTTTGGGGGGGTCCCAGGCCAGTATGGGGGTCTTGGGAACAGTTTGGGGGGTCCCCAGGCCAGTATGGGGGTCTTGGGAACAGTTTGGGGGGTCCCCAGGCCAGTATGGGGGTCTTGGGAACAGTTTGGGGGATCCGAAGGCCAGTATGGGGGTCTTGGGAACAGTTTGGGGGGTCCCAGGGCCAGTATGGGGGTCTTGGGAACAGTTTGGGGGGTCCCCAGGCCAGTATGGGGGTCTTGGGAACAGTTTGGGGGGGTCCCCAGGCCAGTATGGGGGTCTTGGGAACAGTTTGGGGGATCCCAGGCCAATTTGAGGCTCTTGGGAAGAGTTTGGGAGGGGGTCCTCGGGCCACTTTGGGGGTCCTGGGGGTGGTTAGAGTGGGTCCCAAATGTCCCCCCTGAATGCCGTGGGGTCCCCCGTGTACCCCCCCCTCATGCCGTGGGGTCCCCCATGTCCCCCCTGATGCCATGGGGTCCCCACTGTCCCCCCTGATGCCGTGGGGTCCCCCACTGTCCCCCCTGATGCCATGGGGTCCCCACTGTCCCCCCTGAATGCCATGGGGTTCCCACTGTCCCCCCTCATGCCATGGGGTCCCTGCTGTCTGCCCCTGTCCCCCACCATACTGTGGGGTTCCCCCTGATGCTATGGGGTTCCCACGGTCCCCCGTGTCCCCCCCCATGCCGTGAGGTCCCCCGTGTCCCCCCTGATGCCGTGGGGTCCCCACTGTCCCCCCCCATGCCATGGGGTCCCCACTGTCCCCCCCGATGCCGTGGGGTCCCCCATGTCCCCCCTCATGCCATGGGGTCCCCGCTGTCTGCCCCTGTCCCCCACCATACTGTGGGGTTCCCCCTGATGCTATGGGGTTCCCACGGTCCCCCGTGCCCCCCCCGATGCCGTGGGGTCCCCGATGTCACCCCGCGGTGGCTCCGGCCGCGCAGGTGGACGTGCTGGTGACGACGGCCGGAGGGGTCGAAGAGGATCTGATCAAGTGTTTGGCGCCCACCTACATCGGCGACTTCAGCCTCCGCGGCCGCGACCTGCGCCAGCGCGGCATCAACCGGTACGTGAGGGGGGGCCAGGGGTTTTGGGGTCCCCCCCGAGGTCCCCCCGGCTCAGCCCGTGTCCCCCCTCCCCAGAATCGGGAACCTCTTGGTGCCCAACGACAACTACTGCAAGTTCGAGGATTGGCTGATGCCCATCTTGGAGCGGATGGTGGATGAGCAGGAGACGCAGGTTTGGGGGCGCAGTCTTCGGTGCCCCCCAAATTGGGGGGTGGGGGGAGAGCCCGGACCCCCTAGGGCCCCAAATCAAGTGGGTTTGGGGGTCCCCCCGCCTCGTTTCAGGGGGGTTGGAGCCCTGGGTTACCTCCAGCTGAAGGGGTTTGGGGGTCTCCGCACCCCCAGTTCCCCCTGTTGCACCCCCAGTTCTGCCCAGTGCATCCCAGTTTCCCCCAGGGTACCTCCAGTTCCGCCCAGGGCACCCCTAGTTCCCCCCAGGGCACTCCCAGTTCAACCCAGTGCACTCCCAGTTCTGCCCAGTGCATCCCAGTTCAACCCAGGGCACACCCAGTTCTGCCCAGTGCATCCCAGTTTCCCCCAGAGTACTTCCAGTTCCCCCCAGGGCACCCCCAGTTCCGCCCAGGGCACCCCCAGTTCCACCCAGTGCACCCCCAGTTCAACCCAGTGCACTCCCAGTTCTGCCCAGTGCATCCCAGTTCCCCTCAGGGCACCCCCAGTTCCGCCCAGTGCATCCCAGTTCAACCCAGGGCACTCCCCGTTCCCCACAGTGCATCCCAGTTCTGCTCAGTGCACCCCCAGTTCTGCCCAGTGCATCCCAGTTCAACCCAGGGCACTCCCAGTTCAATCCAGTGCGTCCCAGTTCCCCCGTCGTTCCGGCAGGGCGTGAAGTGGACGCCGTCCAGGATGGTGGCGCGTCTCGGCCGGGAGATCAACGACCCCGACTCCATCTGCTACTGGGCCCAGAAGGTGGGGGACCGTCCCCTCGTCACCGTCCCCTCACCACCATCCGTGTCCCCTCATTCTCGTCACCCTCCTCTTATCACCATTCCTGTCCCCTCATCTTCATCACCGTCACCATCCCCTCATCCCCATCTCCACCATCCCTTCGTCCCTGTCCCCTCATCGCCATACCGTCCCCTCATCACCACGTCCTCGTCCCCCTCGTCACTGTCCCGGGTCCCATTGTCACCACGTCCCCGTCCCCCTCATCACTGCATCCCCGTTCCCTCATCCCCGTCCCCTCATCACCATCCCTGTCCCCTCATCCCCGTCCCCTCGTCACTCTCCCCGTCCCTTCATCCCTGTCTTCTCATCACCATCCCCTCGTCACTGTCCCCATCTCTTCATCCCCGTCCCCTCGTCCCCCGTCCCCATCCCCTCGTCCCCTTGTCCCCATCTCTTTGTCCCCATCCTCTTGTCCCCTTCCCCTTGTCGCCATCCCCTCATCCCCATCCCCTTGTCCCCTTGTCCCCGTCTCCTTGTCCCCATCCCCTTGTGTCCCTGTCCCCTTCTCCCCCGTCCCCATCCCCTTCTCCCCTCGTCCCCATCCCCTCGTCCCCCCGTCGCCGTCCCGTGGTCACGGTGACCGTCCCCTCCCCAGAACCGGATCCCGGTGCTGAGTCCGGCGCTCACCGACGGTTCTTTGGGCGATATGATCTTCTTCCACTCCTACAAACGCCCGGGATTGGTCCTCGACATCGTGGACGGTCAGTTTGGGGCCCCCCCAAAACACCGGGAACCCCCAAATGCCCGCATGTCCCCTCTGTCCCCCCCGAGTGCCGGGGTCAGCGCTGGGTGCCGGAATCCATCCCAGATGTTGGGGTCCCCTCTGCATTCTGGGTGTCCCCCCCAAATACCAGGGTCCCCTCTGCATCCTGGGTGTCCCCCAAATACCAGGGTCCCCTCTGCATCCTGGGTGTCCCCCCCAAATACCGGGGTCCCCTCTGCATCCTGGGTGTCCCCCCCAAATGCCAGGGTCCCTTCTGCATCCTGGGTGTCCCCCCCAAATACCAGGGTCCCTTCTGCATCCTGGGTGTCCCCCCCAAAATACCGGGGTTCCCTCTGCATTCTGGGTGTCCCCCCCAAATACCGGGGTTCCCTCTGCATCCTGGGTGTCCCCCCAAAATACCGGGGTCCCCTCTGCATCCTGGGTGTCCCCCCCAAATACCGGGGTCCCCTCTGCATCCTGGGTGTCCCCTCCATATACCGAGTTCCCCTCTGAATCCCGTGTGTCCCCCATGGATCCTGGGGTCCCCCATGGATCCCGTGTGTCCCCCATGGACCCTGGGGGTCCCCTCTGGATCCTGGCCCCCCCCAATGCCGGGGTCCCCCCGTTTCTTCCCGCAGACCTGCGCCTCATCAACACTCAGGCTATTTTCGCCCGCAAGACGGGGATGATCATCCTTGGCGGAGGGCTCGTCAAGCACCACATCGCCAACGCCAACCTCATGGTGAGGGTTGGGGGGACACCGGGGGGGGGACGTGGGGCACCCCACGGCGCGGGGCGCTCACCCCACACCAACCCCACAGCGCAACGGGGCCGATTTCTCCGTCTACGTCAACACGGCGCAAGAGTTCGATGGCTCCGACTCGGGCGCGAGGCCGGATGAGGCCGTGTCCTGGGGAAAGATCCGCATGGACGCCACCCCCGTCAAGGTTTGGGGGGATTGAGAGGGAAATTGGGGATCCTGGAAGGGAATGAGGGGAGAATTGGGGGCCCTGAGGGGGATTTAGAGAGGAATTGGGGGTCTTTGGGAGGGATTTGGAGAGGAATTTGAGACCTTGGGATGGGAATTGGGGGCCCCTCGGTGGGAGTTGGGGGCTCTGGAGGGGGATTTAGAGAGGAATTGGGGTCGTTGGGAGGGGAATTGGGGACCCCTTGGTGGAAATTGGGGAGAAATTGGGGATTGGAAGGGAATTAGGGGAGAATTGGGGGCCCTGGCGGGGGATTTTGAGAGGAATTGGGGGTCCTTGGTGGGAGTTGGGGGGAAATTGGGGATTGGAAGGGAATTAGGAGAGAATTGGGGGTCCTGGGGGGGGGGATTTAGAGAGGAATTGGGGGTCTTTGGGAGGGATTTGGAGAGGAATTGGAGACTTTGGGATGGGAATTGGGGGCCCCTCGGCGGGAGTTGGGGTGAAATTGGGGATTGGAAGGGTATTAAGGGAGAATTGGGGGTCTTTGGGGGGGATTTGGAGAGGAATTGGGGTCGTTGGGATGGGAATTGGGGACCCCTTGGTGGAAATTGGGGATTGGAAGGGAATTAGGGGAGAATTGGGGGTCCTGGGGGGGGATTTAGAGAGGAATTGGGGGTCTTTGGGAGGGATTTGGAGAGGAATTGGAGACCTTGGGATGGGAATTGGGGGCCTCGCAGCGGGAGTTGGGGTGAAATTGGGGATTGGAAGGGAATTAGGGGAGAATTGGAGGCCCTGAGGGGGATTTAGAGAGGAATTGGGGTCGTTGGGATGGGAATTGGGGACCCCTTGGTGGAAATTGGGGAGAAATTGGGGATTGGAAGGGAATGAGGGGAGAATTGGGGGCCCTGAGGGGGATTTAGAGAGGAATTGGGGGTCCTTGGTGGGAGTTGGGGTGAAATTGGGGATTGGAAGGGAATGAGGGGAGAATTATGGGGCGTGGGGTGGGAATTTAGAGAGGAATTGGGGTCTGGGTTGGGAATTGGAGGTCTTGGGGTGGGAGTTGGGGGGAAATTGGGGGTTGGAAGGGAATTTGGGGCCTCAGAGTGGGATTTAGGGACACGAGGGAGGATTTCGGGGGGGTTTGGGGGACCATGGAGAGGATTTGGAGAGGATTTGGGGGCTCTGGAGAGAATCGAGAGCCCTATGTGGTTGTGGGGGGGGTGTTGGATTTGGGGGCTCCCCCCTCACCCCCTCTTCTGACTCAGATTTACGCCGACGCCTCCCTGGTTTTCCCGCTGCTGGTGGCCGAGACGTTCGCCCGGAGCGCGGCCGCGTTCCCCTCGGAGATACCGGGAGACTGAGCCGCAGCGGAATGAGGGGGTCCCTTTTTTTGGGGGGGGGGGGGGAATCCCCTTATTTTATAGGGGCCCCCCCCGATGCCTCTATGGGGTTTCCCGCCTGGATCTCGACGCCGGCAGAGCCCGAGAGCGAGCGGAATGGCTTCCCAAGATGGGATTTGGGGGAGCTGGGACCCCCCTGTTGCCGTCCATCTGTCCTCTGTGTCCCCCCCCGTGTCCTTTTGTCCCCCCACATCCATCCGTGTCCCCCCCATATCCGTCTGTCCCTCCATCCCGTATTTATTTGCGCTCTCCCAATAAATCTTCGCCGTTCCTTCTCACTGTGAGTTTATTCCTTCGGGTCAGGGGGGGCGCCCTGAGCCCCAAACCACCCTCCCCCCTATTTTTTAGGGGTGTCCCCCCCCCGCCATCCATCTCAGCTATCGCCGTCCCCCTCCTCGGGTTGGAAGCTCTCCTCGCGCCAGAGTTGGACGCAGCCTTCGGAAGCGGCGAGGAGACACGGCAGCGCCGGGTGGAAGGCGAGAGACTGAACGACGCCGTTGCCCACCGGAAGACGGAGAGACAGCGAACCCTGAGGGGGGGACACAAAGGGTGTTGGGGACCCCCCCGGCGCACCCCAAGATGGGCTACAGGGACACGTTTCTTCCCAAGGATGGGATTGAGGAGTTGGGGTCCTCTCAAAGGTGGAATGGAGGAGTTGGGGGTCCTCCCATGGGATGGAATCAAGGAGTTGGGGTCCCTGTTTCCCCCCAAAAGATGGGATTGAGGAATTGGGGTCCCCCCTCTGGGATGGAATGGAGGAGTTGGGGTCCCCGTTTCCACCCCAAGAATGGGATTGAGGAGTTGGGGGTCCCCTCAAAGGTGGAATGGAGGAGTTGGGGTTCTCCCATGGGATGGAATGAAGGAGTTGAGGGTCTCCATTTCCACCCCAAGAATGGGATTGAGGAGTTGGGGGTCCCCTCAGAGGTGGAATGGAGGAGTTGGGGTCCCCGTTTTCACCCCAAGAACGGGAAGGGAGGAGTTGGGGTCCCCGTTTCCACCCCAAGAATGGGATTGAGGAGTTGAGGGTCCCCTCAGAGGTGGAAGGAAGGAGTTGGGGTTCCCGTTTCCACCCCAAGAACGGGAATGGAGGAGTTGGGGTCCCCTCAGAGGTGGAATGGAGGAGTTGGGGATGGGATCGAGGAGTTGGGGTTCCCATTTTCCCCCTCTCAAGGATGGGATTGAGGAGTTGGGGTCCCCCTCTGGGATGGAATCAAGGAGTTGGGGTCCCAGTTTCCACCCCAAGAATGGGAATGGAGGAGTTGGGGACTCCTCAGAGGTGGAATGGAGGAGTTGGGGTTCCCCCTGGGATGGAATCAAGGAGTTGGGGTCCCCCCCCCCAAGAATGGGATCAAGGAGTTGGGGTCCCCCTGTGAGATGGGATTGAGGGGTCGGCGTTCCACCCCCCTCCTCCTGTGTCCCTGACCCCCCCCAAATCCCTCCCCTTGAGCTCCCAAACCCCCAATTCCCCCCACCCAGAGACCCCTGAACCCCCAAATCCCCCCACTCCCCCCAATCCCCCCTTCCTTGTGCCTCTACACCCCCAAATTCCCCCCAACACTCAAAGTTCCCCCACTCAGAGCCCTCTGACCCCCAAATTCCCCTCCTTCTGTGTCCCTGACCCCCCAAATCTCCCCCTTTTGAGCTCCCAAACCCCCAGATCCCCCCACCCAGAGACCCCCTGAACCCCCAAATCCCCCCCAGACCTCCACCAGGTCCCACAAGTAGACGTATCCATCCTCGGAGGCGCAGCCAACGTGCGTGTCGCGTTCGCTCAAGACGCAATCCAGGCGGTAAACGCTGCTGCGGTGACCCCGATATCTACCGGGGGTGGGAGGAGGGGGGTCCCCAATGAGGCAGAGACACCCCAAAACCCTTTTAGTAGCCACAGGGAAGGAATTAGTAGCCCAAACTCACTCGCCCAACAGTTCGCCCGTCTCCTTATCCAAGAGACGCAACGTTGAGTCCAAACTGGCGGCCAAAGCGCTTTGACCGTCTTTGCTGAAACAAACGCTGGTGATGGGACCTGAGGGGGTGCAAGAAAATTTGGGGGGGCCCCCTGGCACCCCCATCCTCCCCCCTCAACATAGACACCCCCCCAAAAAAAGCACAGGGGAACCCCCACCACTCACTGCCGATGTAGTCGCAATGGAGTTGCCCCGCGCGGAGGTCGTAGCGGCGAACGCGGCCGTCGACGGAGCTGAAGGACGGGGAGGGGGACCCCAAGTTTTTTTTTGGGGTGCGGAGGGGGGGTGTCATTAATATAGGGGGGTACAATCGTCCTCTCCTCCTCTCTGCGCCCCAAAACGTGTCCCTTTGGGTGCTCGAGGGCCCCCAAAGCAGCCGCGTGTCCCCCCGCAAAGTGCATCAATGTCCCCCTCAAACCCAGACTGGGACCCCCAAATGTGTCCCTGTCCCCCCCAAATGTATCTCTGTCCCCCCCTAAACCCATCCCTGTCCCCCCAAATGTATCCCTATCCCCCCAAACCCATCCCTGTCCCCCCAAATGTGTCCCTGTCCCCCCCTAAACCCATCCGTGTACCCCTAAATGTGTCCCTGTCCCCCCCAAACCCATCCCTGTACCCCCAAACGTATCCCTGTCCCCCCTAAACCAATCCCTGTCCCCCCCCAAATGTGTCCCTGTCCCTCCCAAAATCCATCCCTGTACCCCCAAATGTCTCCCTGTCCCCCCAAAACCCATCCCTGTACCCCTAAATGTGTCCCTGTCCCCCCAAACCCACCCTGTCCCCCCAAATGTGTCCCTGTACGCCCTAAACCCATCCTTGTACCCCCAAATGTGTCCCTGTCCCCCCCAAACCCATCCCTGTCCCCCCAAACGTATCCCTGTCCCCCCTAAACCAATCCCTGTCCCCCCAAATGTGTCCCTGTCCCCCCAAAACCCATCCCTGTCCCCCCAAAACCCATCCCTGTACCCCTAAATGTGTCCCTGTCCCCCCCTAAACCCATCCGTGTACCCCTAAATGTGTCCCTGTCCCCCCCAAACCCATCCCTGTCCCTCCAAATGTGTCCCTGTCCCCCCCAAACCCATCTCTGTCCCCCCAAAACCCATCCCTGTACCCCTAAATGTGTCCCTGTCCCCCCAAACCCATCCCTGTCCCCCCCAATGTGTCCCTATCCCCCCCAAACCCATCCCTGTCCCCCCCTAAACCCATCCCTGTCCCCCCAAATGTGTCCCTGTTCCCCCCAAACCCATCCCTGTCCCCCCAAAATCCCGTCCCTCACCCCGTAAGAATCTCGTGGTCGGATACTTTGACGCTGGAAATTCCGTCCTTGGCTTCATCCAAGACCTGAACGGGATCGGGGCGACGCGAGCGGCAGTCCCAGCACCGCACCGTGCAGTCGATGGAGCCTGAGGGGGGGAATTTGGGGGTTCAGGGGGGAGAATTGGGGGTGCCCGGTGGGGAAAAGGGGCAAAAAGGGGGGGAAAAAGGGGAGATAAAGGGTATTGGGGGCTCTGGTTGGGGGGAATTGGGGGTCTGGGAGCTCGAGGAGGGAGATTTGGGGGGTCAGGGGCACAGGAGGGGGGATTTGGGGGGTCAGGGGCACAGGAGGGGGAGAATTTGGGGGGTCAGGGGGCTCCGAGTGGGAGGACGTGGGGAGTTGGGGGGAATTTGGGGGTGTAGGGGCAGCAGGAGGGGGGATTTGGGGGGTCATAGGGGCTCTGGGTGGGGGGAATTGGGGTTTGGGATGAATTTGGGGGTGTAGGGACACCAGGAGGGGAGATTTGGGGGGTCAGGGGCACAGGAGGGGGAGAATTTGGGGGGTCAGGGGGCTCTGAGTGGGAGGACATGGGGAGTTGGGGGGGAATTTGGGGGTGTAGGGGCAGCAGGAGGGGGGATTTGGGGGGTCATGGGGGCTCTGGGTGGGGGGAACTGGGGGTTGGGATGAATTTGGGGGTGTAGGGACACCAGGAGGAGGGGAATTTGGGGGTTTGGGAGCTCTAAGGGGGGAGATTTGGGGGGTTCAGAGGCAGCAGGAGGGGGAGATTTGGGGGTTGGGGGCTCTGGGTGGAGAGATTTGGGGAGTCAGGGGTCTCTGAGTGGGGGGAATTTGGGGTTTGGGAGCTCAAGGGAAGGGATTTGGGGGGTCAAGGGCAGCAGGAGGGGGCAGTTTGGGGGGTCAGGGGGCTCTAAGTGGGGGGACTTGGGGGAATTTGGGGGTGTAGGGGTAAGCAGGAGGGGGGATTTGGGGGTTGGGGGCTCTGGGTGGGGGGATTTGGGGGTTTGGGAGCTCGAGGTGGGGAGACTTGGGGGTCAGGGGCACAGGAGGGGGAGATTGGGGGTGGGGGGCTCTGGGTGGGGGGATTTGGGGGTGCCCAGGGGGAAAAAGGGGGTGTCGGGGGGTACCGAACTCGTACCGGACACGATGACAGTCGCCTCCTCGTTGAATTGGACGCAGTTCACCTTCTGCGGGGACAGCGCTCGCAGGGACCCCAAAATCCCACAGCCCCCCCCGAACCCCAAAATCCCCCCCCAGAGCCCCCAAACCCCAAATCCCCCCACTGAGCTCCCAACACCCCCAAATCCCCCCCTCCCGGTGCCCCTACACCCCTAAATTCCCCTTAAACCCCCAAATCCCCCCACCCAGAGCCCCCTGACCCCCCCAAATCTCCCCCTGTAGATCTCCCAACACCCCCAAACCCCCCCTCCCGGTGCCCCTACACCCCTAAATTCCCCTTAAACCCCCAATTTCCCCCCACCAGAGCCCCCTGACCCCCCAAATTTCCCCCTCTAGAGCTCCCAACGCCCCCAATTCCCCCCACCCAGAGCCCCCTGACCCCCCAAATCTCCCCCTCTAGATCTCCCAACACCCCCAAATCCCCCCTCCCGGTGCCCCTACACCCCTAAATTCCCCCAAACCCCCATTCCCCCCACCCAGAGCCCCCCAACCCCCCAAATCTCCCCCTGTAGAGCTCCCAACACCCCCAAATCCCCCCTCCCAGTGCCTCTACACCCCTAAACTCCCCCCAAACCCCCAATTCCCCCCACCCAGAGCCCCCTGACCCCCCAAATCTCCCCTTGTAGATCTCCCAACACCCCCAAATCCCCCCTCCCGGTGTCCCTACACCCCTAAATTCCCCCCAAACCCCCAATTCCCCCCCCACCCAGAGCCCCCTGACCCCCCAAATCTCTCCCTGTAGATCTCCCAACACCCCCAAATCCCCCCTCCCGGTGCCCCTACACCCCTAAATTCCCCCCAAATCCCCAATTCCCCCCACCCAGAGCCCCCTGACCCCCCAAATCTCTCCCTGTAGATCTCCCAACACCCCCAAATCCCCCCTCCCGGTGCCCCTACACCCCTAAATTGCCCTTAAACCCCCAATTCCCCCCCCTAGAGCCCCCTGACCCCCCAAATCTCCCCCTGTAGATCTCCCAACACCCCCAATTCCCCCCACCCAGAGCCCCCTGACCCCCCAAATCTCCCCCTGTAGAGCTCCCAACACCCCCAAATCCCCCCTCCCGGTGTCCCTACACCCCTAAATTGCCCCTAAACCCCCAAATCCCCCCACCCAGAGCCCCCTGACCCCCCAAATCTCCCCCTGTAGAGCTCCCAACGCCCCCAAATCCCCCCTCCCGGTGCCCCTACACCCCTAAATTGCTCTTAAACCCCCAATTCTCCCCCTCTAGAGCCCCCTGCCCCCCCCAGATCTCCCCTCCAGCTCTCCCAGCCCCCCAAGTGCCCCCCAATTTCTTACCCCCGCGTGGCCACGGTATTTGCGCACCACTTGCCCGGTGGCCACATCCCACAGAGCCACCGTCTTATCGGCCCCACAGGAGCAGAGGTGGCTGTTATCGAAGGAACTGGAGGGGTGCCCATTAGTTGGGGGGGGTCCCCAAAACTGGAAGGGGAGTGGGGTCCCCAAACTGGAAGGGGAGGGGGTCCCCAAGGCCAGGGAGGGGGTCCCAAAGGTTAAAAAGAGGGTCCTCAAGGCTCCAGGGGAGGTCATCAACACCAGGAAGGGGGTCCCCAAGACTGAGGGGGGGGGTCCCCAAGATCAAGGAGGGGTCCCCAAGCTCAAGGAGGGGGTCCCAATGCCAGGTCATGGGGTCCCCAAAACCAGAGGTGGGGGGCGGCAAGATTAAGGAGGGATCTTCAAGATTAAAGAGGGGTCCCCAAGATTAAAGAGGGGTCCCCAAGATCATGAGGGGGTTCCCAATGCCAGGCAATGGGGTCCCCAAAGCCAGAAGTGGTCCCCAAGCTTAAGGAGGGGTTCCCAAGAAACACAGGGGGGTCCCCAATGCCAGAGAGGGGTCCCCAAGATTAAGTGAGGGTCCCCAAGGTCGTGGGGGGGGTTCCCAATGCCAGGCAATGGGGTCCTCAAAGCCAGAGATGGGGGTTCCCAAGGTTAAGGAGGGGTCCCAGAGATGTCCCCAAAGCTGGGGGGGTCCCCAAGGCCCCAGGGAGGTCCCCAAGATTAAGAAGGGGTCCCCAAGGTTAAGGAGGGATCCCCAAGGCCATAGGAGGGGTTCCCAATGCCAGGCAATGGGGTCCCCAAAGCCAGAGATGGGGGGGTTCCCAAGGTTAAGGAGGGGTCCCAGAGGTATCCCCAAAGCTGGGGGGGGTCCCCAAGGCCCCAGGGAGGTCCCCAAGATTAAGAAGGGGTCCCCAAGGTTAAGGAGGGATCCCCAAGGCCATAGGAGGGGTTCCCAATGCCAGGCAATGGGGTCCCCAAAGCCAGAGATGGGGGGTTCCCAGGGTTAAGGAGGGGTCCCAGAGGTATCCCCAAAGCTGGGGGGGTCCCCAAGGCCCCAGGGAGGTCCCCAAGATTAAGAAGGGGTCCCCAAGGTTAAGGAGGGATCCCCAAGGCCATAGGAGGGGTTCCCAATGCCAGGCAATGGGGTCCCCAAAGCCAGAGATGGGGGGTTCCCAAGGTTAAGGAGGGGTCCCAGAGGTATCCCCAAAGCTGGGGGGGTCCCCAAGGCCCCAGGGAGGTCCCCAAGGTTAAGGAGGGGTCCCCAAGGTTAAGGAGGAGTCCCCA
The DNA here is from genome assembly GCF_017976375.1 of Cuculus canorus. Lineage (NCBI taxonomy): Eukaryota > Metazoa > Chordata > Aves > Cuculiformes > Cuculidae > Cuculus > Cuculus canorus. Next base: position 1,231,103 of record NC_071430.1, read on the forward strand.
AGGCCATGGGGGGGTTCTCAATGCCAGGCAATGGGGTCCCCAAAGCCAGAGATGGGGGTTCCCAAGGTTAAGGAGGGGTCCCAGAGGTATCCCCAAAGCTGGGGGGGGGTCCCCAGGTTGGGGGTCCCTTACCCGGCGGCATCCAGCACCTCGTAGCCGTGGCCCTGGTAGGTGCGGAGCGCGGTGCCGCGGTGCGGGTTCCACAGTTTCAGGCTTTTATCGCTGCCGCACGTCAGGCAGTAATTCCCATCGGCTGCGGAGACCCCCGACAGCCCATCACCCCCCCCTGCACCCCAAAATCCACCCAGAGACCCCCCCCAATCCACCCATCCAGGGATCCCAAACTCCCAAATCCCACCCAGAGCCAACAGCCCCCCCAAATCCCCCACCCAGAGCCCCCAAACCCCCAAATCCCCTCCAGAGACCCCAAATCCCCTCCAGAGCCCCCAAACCCCTAAATCGCCCCCACTCAGAGACTCCCAAACCCATTAAATCCCGGTTCCCATTACCCCTCCGCTCCCATTCCCCCCCCCCATTCCCCTCCATTCCCATTACCCCCCGTTCACCCCCATTACCATTCCCCCCGGTCCCGTTACCCCCCCGGTCCCGTTCCCCCCAGTTTCCGTTCCCCCCCATTCCCATTACTACCCCCCCCGGTTCCCTTTCCCCCCATTCCCATTCCCCTCCATTCCCATTAACCCCCCGTTCACCCCCATTCCCATTCCCCCTCGGTTCCCGTTCCCCGCGGTTCCCGTTCCCCCCTCGTTCCCCCCCCGGTTCCCGTTCCCTCCCCGGTTCCCGTTCCCCCCCCCCGGTTCCCGTTCCCGTTCCCCCCCCCTCTCCTGTCCCCTCCCCGGTTCCCGTTCCCCCTCCCCCGGTTCCCGTTCCCCCCCCTCGGTTCCCGTTCCCCCCTCCCCGGTTCCTGTTCCCTCTCCCTCCCCGGTTCCCGTTCCCGTTCCCCTCCCCGGTTCCCGTTCCCCCCCGTTCCCGTTCCCCCCTCGGTTCCCGTTCCCCTCCTCGGTTCCCGTTCCCCCCCGTTCCCGTTCCCCCCTCGGTTCCCGTTCCCCCCTCGGTTCCCGTTCCCCTCCTCGGTTCCCGTTCCCCCCCGTTCCCGTTCCCCTCCTCGGTTCCCGTTCCCCCCCGTTCCCGTTCCCCCCTCGGTTCCCGTTCCCCCCTCGGTTCCCGTTCCCCTCCTCGGTTCCCGTTCCCCCCCGTTCCCGTTTTCCCCCTCGGTTCCCGTCCCCCCCCCTCAGTTCCCGTTCCCCCCCGTTCCCGTTCCCCCCTCGGTTCCCGTTCCCCCCTCGGTTCCCGTTTTCCCCCTCGGTTCCCGTTTTCCCCCTCGGTTCCCGTCCCCCCCTCTCGGTTCCCGTTCCCCCCCCCCCCGGTTCCCGTTCCCCCTCCCCGGTTCCCGTTCCCCCCCCCCGTTCCCGTTCCCCCCCCTCGGTTCCCGTTCCCCCCTCGGTTCCCGTTCCCCCCCCCTCGGTTCCCGTTCCCCCCCCCCGTTCCCGTTCCCCCCCCTCGGTTCCCGTTCCCCCCCCGGGTCCCGTTCCCCCCCCCTCGGTTCCCGTTCCCCCCCCCCCTCGGTTCCCGTTCCCGCACCGTTGAACCGCGCCGCCCGCACCGCTCCCTGTGCGCAGCGCAGGGTCCGCACGCGCCGCTGGGGCAGCTCCGGGGGCGCGGGGCGAGGCCGGGGCAGCATCGGCACCGGCACCGGGACGGGACCGCACCGGGACGGGACCGCACCGGGACGGGACCGCACCGGGATGGGGTCCGAGATGAGTCCCGTTCAGGGATGGAGCCGGGATGGGGTCCGGGACCGGCTCGGGGTCCGGGATGAGTCTGGTACCGGGATGGGCTCCGGGATGGGTCTGGGACAGGGATGGGTTCGGGATGGGGACCGGGACGGGGTCAGGAACGGGTCCGGTTCAGGGACGGATCTGGGATGGGGTACCGTGCGGTACCGGGCTGGGGTCGGTCCCGGGGTCGGTCCCGGGGCTGGGTCGGTGCTGGGTCGGTCCCGGGTCGGTTCCGGGTCAGTCCCGGGTCGGTGCCGGGGTCGGTGCTGGGTCGGTCCCGGGTCGGTTCCGGGTCAGTCCCGGGTCGGTTCCGGTGCCGGGTCGGTCCCTCCCCGGTCCCTTCCGGCGGCGGCGGAAGCGGCGGGAGCGATGGCGGATCCGCGGCGGCCCGGGAGAGTGGCCCGGTGCGAACCGGGGGGGAGGCGGAAATGGGGGACCGGGAGGGGACGAGGGGAAACGGGGGACCCGGGACGGGGGGGGGGCACCGGGGGGACCCGGAAAGACCGGGGGGGGGGGGTTAATGGGGGGACCGGGAGGAAGAGGGGGATGGGGGATGGGGGGGGGGGGGGGGGGGGGGCAAATAGCGAGTGAGGGGTCCGGGGGGGGGGAGGGGACTGGGGGGGACACGAGGGGGTTGGGGGGGACTGGGGGGGTACACGAGGGGATTGGGGGGACTGGGGAGACTGGGGGGGACACGAGGGGGTTGGGGGGGACTGGGGGGGACTGGGGGGGTACACGAGGGGATTGGGGGGACTGGGGGGGTACATGAGGGGACTGGGGGGGACTGGGGGGGACCTGAGGTGACTGGGGAAACTGGGGGGACACACACGAGGAGACTGGGGAGACCGGGAGGGGCACAAGGGGACTGGGGGGGACTGGGGGACACACACACGAGGGGACTGGGAAGACTGGAGGGGGGGACACGAGGAGATTGGGGGGGGGACAAGAGGGGACTGGGGGACACACGCAATGGGACTGGGGGGACTGAGGGAGACTGGGGGGGACACGAGGGGACTGGGGGGGACTGGGGGGGGACACAGGAAGGGATTGGGGTGACTGAGGGGGGGACACACGAGGGGACTGGGGAGAGTGGGGGGGACACATAAGTGGACTGGGGAGACTGGGGGAGACCTGAGGGGACTGGGGGAGACTGGGGGGGTACACGAGGGGACTGGGGAGACTCGGGGAGGGGGAACATAGGAGGACTGGGGGTCTCCAGGGGGGGTCCCGGGGGGTCCTGCCCCCCCTGATGTCACCCCCCCCCCCCCCCCTTAGGTACAAGCCCCCCTCCAGCGAGAGCAGCCCCGCGCTGGAGGACCCCACGCCCGACTACATGAACCTGCTGGGCATGGTGTTCAGCATGTGCGGGCTGATGCTCAAGGTGGGGGCGCGGTGGTTTGGGGGCGCAGAGACCGTCCCTGGGGGGTTTCGGGAGGACAGGCTCTGTCCCAGGGTGGTTTGGGGGGGACAGGGACCGTCCCTGAGGGGTTTCGGGGGGACAGGGTCTGTCCCAGGGTGGTTTGAGGGGGACAGGAACCGTTCTCAGGAGGGTTTGGGGGGACAGGGACCAACCCTGGGGGGTTTCGGGGGGACAGGGTCTGTCCTAGGGTGGTTTGGGGGTGACAGGGACCATCCCTGGGGGGTTTCGGGGGGACAGGGTCTGTCCCAGGGTGGTTTGAGGGGGACAGGAACTGTTCTCAGGGCGGTTTGGGGGGGACAGGGACCATCCTTGGGCGATTTGGGGGGGGCAAGATCTGTCCCAGGATGGTTTGGGGGTGACAGGGACCGTCCCTGGGGGGGTTTGGGGGGACGGGGTCTGTCCTAGGGTGGTTTTGGGGGGACAGGGACCATCCCTGAGGGATTTTGGGGGGACAGGGTCTGTCCTAGGGTGGTTTTGGGGGAACAGGGACCATTCCTGGGTGTTTTTTTGGGGGGACAGGGTCTGTCTTAGGTTGGTTTCGGGGGGACAGGAACCGTTCTCAGGAGGGTTTGGGGGGACAGGGACCATCCTTGGGGAATTTTGGGGGTACAGGGACCATCCCGGGGGGGTTGGGGGGGATAAGGACCATTCCGGGGTGGTTTTGGGGGGACAGGGCCCATTCTGGGGGTCCCCCCCTGTGTCCCCCCATAGCTGAAATGGTGCGCTTGGATCGCCGTCTACTGCTCCTTCATCAGCTTCGCCAACTCCCGCAGCTCCGAGGACACCAAACAGATGATGAGCAGCTTCATGTGAGCCCCCAAACCTGCCCTGCACCCCAAAACCCCCCAAATTCCCCACGCACAGACGACTGAACCCCCAAACTACCCCCTCCCTGCTGCCCCTGACCCCCAAATCTCCCCCACCCTGAGACCCCAACCCCCCAAAATCCCCACGCAGAGACCCCTGAACCTCCAAACTACCCCCTCCTGCTGCCCCTGACCCCCCCAAATCCCCCTGTCCCCCAAATCTCCCCCACCCCGAGACCCCAAACCCCCAAATTCCCCACCCAGAAACCCCTGAACCCCCAAACTACCCCTTCCTTGCTGCCCCTGACCCCCCCAAATCCCCCTATCCCCCAAATCCCCCCCATCCCGAGACCCCAAACCCCCAAATTCCCCACCCAGAGTCCCCTGAACATCCAAACTACCCCCTCCTGCTGCCCCTGATCCCCCCAAATCCCCCTGTCCCCCAAAGCTCCAGAATGCCAAGTGCCCGGCGGAGGGGATGGTGGGGATCACGGGTTTTGGGGGGTACCCTGACCCCTAAATTGTTGTCTCTCCCCGCTCCAGGCTCTCCATCTCGGCCGTGGTGATGTCCTACCTGCAGAACCCCCAACCCATGTCCCCCCCGTGGTGACGGCGGCCGGGGGGGGTGGAGGGGGACACCCCCTGGGGGTGTGTTGGGGTGGGGCAATAAAGGGGTGCTGAGACCATCATGGGGTGCTGGGACCATAAAGGGGTGCTGGGAGCATCATGGGGTGCTGGGACAATCAAAGGGGTGCTGGGAACATTACGGGGGTGCTGAGAGCATCAAAGGGGTGCTGGGAGCATCGTGGGGTGCTGGGAGAATAAAAGGGGTGCTGGGAGCATTGTGGAGTGCTGGGAGAATAAAGGGGTGCTGGGAGCAATTAATGGGTGCTGAGAGCATCAAAGGGGTGCTGGGAGCATCATGGGGTGCTGGGAGAATAAAGGGGTGCTGGGAGCATCGTGGGGTGCTGGGAGAATAAAGGGGTGCTGGGAGCATCGTGGAGTGCTGGGAGAATAAAGGGGTGCTGGGAGCATTGTGGGGTGCTGGGAGAATAAAGGGGTGCTGGGAGCAATTAATGGGTGCTGGGAGAATAAAAGGGGTGCTGGGAGCATTGTGGGGTGCTGGGAGAATAAAGGGGTGCTGGGAGAATAAAGGGGTGCTGGGAGCATTAAGGGGGTGCTGGGAGAATAAAGGGGTGCTGTGAGCATCATGGGGTGCTGGGGTAATTAATGGGTGCTGAGCAATTAGTGGGTACTGGGATGATTAAGGAGTGCTGAGCCAATGTAGGAGTGTGGGGGCAATTAAGGGGTGCTGGGGTAATTAAGGGGTGCTGGGGTAATTAAGGGGTGCTGAGACAATATAGGAGGATGGGGCAATTAACGGGTGCTGGGGCAATTAGTGGGACCTGGGGCAATTAAGGGGTGCTGGGATGATAAAGGGGTGCTGAGATGTGGGCACAATTAAGAGGTTCAGGGACAATTAATTGGTTCTGAGGCAATTAACGAGGGTTGGGCCAATTAACGGGGACTGGGATGATAGAGGGGTGCAGGGCTAATTAGTGGGTTCTGAGACAATTAATGGGTGAAGAAGGGGGGGCTGAGATCATTAGCAGATGTCGGGGCAATTAAAGGCTGCTGAGGTAATTAAGGCTCAGAGGAGGCCACGCCCCCTCCGGGTTCAAGCGACTGAGACCACGCCCTATGTATCAAGCCACGCCCACTCTGACCCTAAACCACGCCCCTTCCATAAAAGTCCGCGCGGTCCGTAGGCCACGCCCCCTCGAGGTATCATCTAAAACCAGGGCACCTTGAGGCCGCGCCCCCTCACGGAGCCCTCGCAGGTGAGACCACGCCCCCTGGCCACACCCCCAAACAACCGTCCTTCGAGCTCACGGCCCCTCCTTAAAGCCACGCCCCCTCAAACCCACGCAGCTCGAGGCCACGCCCCTCCCGTTAAGCCCGCGCGGACTGAAGCCACGCCCCCTCTTTCTGACCACCCCTTTGAGACCACGAGTCCTCGAGGCCGCGCCCCCTCACTGGGTGGCACCTCTCCCTCATAATGCCAGCGCAGCTTGAGGCCACGCCCCCTCCATTAAGCTCCACCCTCCCTTAAGCCCGCGCTGCCCGAGGCCACGCCCCTCCCGCCATGGCGCTGGAGCGGGTGCAGCGGGACCCGGCGGGCGCGGGTCGGTTCGGGTCCGCGGTGCCCGAGCTGTGCCGGTCCCGGCCCTGCGCCCTGGGCGTGGACGAGGCGGGGCGGGGGCCCGTGCTGGGTGAGGGACGGGGGGCACCGGGTATGAGGGGCACCGGGGTAGGGGGGGGACAGAAACGGGGGGGGAGGCACCGGGTATGAGGGGGCACCGGGGTCTGTGTGAGGTGGAGGGGGCAGAAACGGGGGGGGGCACCGGGGTCTGTGTGTGGAGGAGGGTTAGAAATGGGCGGGGGGGCACCGGGTATGAGGGGGCACCGGGGTCTCTGTGAGGGAGGCAGAAACGGGGGGGACACCAGGGTCTGGGGGGGGGGGGGGGGGCGCACCGGGTATGAGGGGCACCGGGGTCTGCGGGGGGGGCAAAAACCGGGGGGGGCACCGGGGTCTGTGTGTGTGTGTAGAAACTGGGGGGGCACCGGGTATGAGGGGGCACCGGGGTCGGGGGGGGCAGAAACGGTGGGGGGCACCGGGTATAAGGGGCCACTGGGGTCTCTGTGAGGCGGGGGGGGGGGGGCAAAAACCGGGGATGGCACCGGGGTCTTGGGGGGGGGGAAGGCAGAAACGGGGGGGGGGGGGCACCGGGTATGAGGGGGCACCGGGGTCGGGGGGGGGGGGGGCAAAAACGAGACCTCTTCTCACCCCCCCGTTCCCCCCCCCCCCCCCCCCCCCCCCCCTCAGGCCCTATGGTTTACGGGCTCTGCTATTGCCCCATTGAGAAACTGGAGGAACTGGAAGCCATGGGGGTCGCAGGTTGGGGAAATTGGGGGGGCTTGGGGGGGGCTTAGGGTTGATCGAGGGGCGTCTGGGGGGGTTTGAGGATCAGGGGGTCCTGGGGTGGGGGGGGTCCTAAGTGATGTTTGGGGGTGTTGGAGTCGGGGGGGGGGGCATTTGGGGGCTCAGGGGGGTTGAGTCCAAAAGGGGGTGGGGGATGTTAGGGTTGGGGGAGGGCGTTGGGGGTCCTGGGGGGGGTCCTAAGGGATGTTTGGGGGTGTTGGAGTTGGGGAGGGGGGCATTTGGGGGTCCTGGGGGGGACAGGACTTGGGGGGTCCAAAAGGGGGTGGGAGGTCTTGGAGGGGTGGTCCTAAGGGATGTTTGGGGGTGTTGGAGTTGGGGGGGGATGCAGAGGTTGGGTACTGGGGACATTTGGGGGCTCAGGGGGATTGGGGGGTCCTGAGGGGGGTGTTAGGGATGGGGGGGATGGGGGGGCTGGGGGTCCTGGAGGTGTTAGGGTTGGAGGGGGGGAAGGCTGTGGGGGGGTTGGGGGTCTTGGGGTGGGTTGGGGGGGGGGGTCAGTGTGTCCTTGGGGGGGTCCCAGGGGGTGTTTGGAGGTGTTGGAGCCGGGTGGGGGGGTACTGGGGGTAGTTGGGGGGTCCTAAAGTTGTATTTGGGGGTGTTGGGATCTGGGTGTCCCCAGGATTGGGGGAGTGGAACTGAGCGGGGAAAAATGGTCTCCAGGATGGGGTTTGGGTCTTAGGGTGGTTTGGGGGTGCTGAGGGGGGGGTCCCCACAGTGTGGACCCCCCCTCATAGACTCGAAGACGCTGTCGGAGGGGGAGCGCGAGCGGCGCTTTGGGCTCCTGGAGGCGGCGAGCGATGTCGTGGGGTGGGCGCTACACGTGCTGCCCCCCCAGCACATCTCGGCCTGCATGCAGCAGCGGTGAGGGCACCCCAAAACCCCTACAGCCCCCCCCGGGACCCCAAAACCACCCTGGGGCCCTTGGAGCCCCCCCAAACGCTCCCAGGGCTTGCAAACCCCCCCTAGGCTGCCCCAAACCACCCTGGGGCCCTCAGACCCCCCCAAACCCTCACAGAGGAACCCAAAACCCCCACATCCCCCCCTCAGAACCCCCCAAACCACCCTGGGGCCCTCAGAACCCCCCAAACCCTCACAGAGGACCCCAAAACCCCCACATCCCCCCCTCAGAACCCCCCAAACCCTCCCAGGGCTCCTCAGCCCCTCCAAAACCACCCTGGGGCCATCAGAACACGCCCCAAACCCTCTCAGGGCTCCCCAAACCCCCACAGCCCAGGTTCCCCCAAAACAACCCTTCTGCCCCCCCTGTATCCCCCACACCCCCCAAAACTCCTCCTGGGACACCCGCCAGGCACCCCCAAACCCCCTTGCCCCCCCCTCCAGAATCCCAAGGTTCCCCAAAGCCCCCCCTTTTCCCCCCTCCAGCACCTTTGGGTGCCTCCCCCACCTCCTGCCCCCCTCGTCTCAATTTAGGGTTCTGGGATGAGAAATAGAGGACGGGGTGGGGTGCTCCCTATTTTTGGGGTGACCCCCCCCCCAATTTTTGAGGTGACCCCCTTCTTTTCTAGGGCTAAGTACAACCTAAACGAACTCTCACAGGACACGGTTGCGGGACTCATCCAGTTCGCGCTGGACGAGGGAGTGAAGGTGGCCCAGGTGGGTTTGGGGGGGCTGGAGAGGGCACCCCACATTGGGGGGGCACCCCAGAAATGAGGGGGGGGGCGCCAGGCAGACCCTCAGCCCCATTGCTCTACCCTGTGCCTCAGTTTCCCCTTATAGGCATGATCCCTGCATTGATTTTGAGGTCCCTGGAGCTGATTTTGGGGTCCCCCGGGCTGATTTTGAGATCCCTGGGGTGATTTTGGGGGTCCCTAGGGCTGATTTGGGGGTCCTGGAGCTGCTTTTTGGGGTCTTCAGGCTGAATTTTTGAGTCCCTGCGTTGATTTTTGTAGTCTTTGGGCTGATTTTTGTGGTCTTTGGGATGATTTTGGGGTCCCCGGGGATGATTTTGGGGTCCCTGGGGTGATTTTTGGGGTCCCAGGACTGATTTTGGGGTCCCCGGGCTGATTTTTGGGGTCTTCAGACTGTTTTTTTGAGTCCCTGCGTTGATTTTTGTGGTCTTTGGGCTGATTTTGGGGTCCCCGGGGATGATTTTGGCATCCCTGGTGCTGTTTTTTGGGGTCCCCGAGCTGTTTTTTGGGGTCCCCCAGGTGTTCGTGGACACGGTGGGCCCCGCAGCCCGGTTCTCGGCGCGGCTCCGTGAGCTTTTCCCGGCGCTCGACGTCACCGTCAGCCCCAAAGCCGATGGGATCTTCCCGGTCGTCAGCGCCGCCAGCATCTGCGCCAAGGTGGGGACCCCCCCAAAACTGACCCCCCCAAACCCTCTGACGCCCCCCGAGACCCCCAAATTGACCCCCTCGAACCCTCTGACCCCCCGAGATCCCAAAATTGACCCCTCCAAGTCCCTCTGACCCCACCATATCCCTCTGACCCCCCAAGACTCCCAAACTGATCCGCCCACACCCATCTGACCCCCCCTCGGGACCCCCAAACTGACGCCCTGGGACCCCCAAAATGCCCCCTCCCAGCTGACCCCCCCCCCCAAATCCCTTTAAATCCCCATCAGACCCCCCTTAAGTGCCCCCACCCCAAGTCCTGTGCCCCCCACAAATCCCTCTAGGCCCCCCCTAGCCTGTCTTCCTCCCCAAATCCTTGACCCCACCCCCAAGCCCCCCCTGAACCCCCCCAAAACCCCCTGAGCCCCCCCAAATCCCCCCCTGCCTCCCCCCCCCCAAGGTCGCTCGGGACTGTGCTGTGAAACACTGGAAATTTGAGGAGGATTTGGGGGAGATCGACCGCGATTACGGCTCCGGGTACCCCAACGGTGAGGGGGGGGCACAAGGGGGGGGTCCCAATGTCCCAACCTCCCCCCCATTGTCCTGGGGGGGGGTCACACTGTCCCAAAACCCCCCTTGTCCACCCCCCCAGACCCCAAGATGAAGCAGTGGCTGCAGCAGCCGCTCCGGCTGAGGGGGTCCTGAGGGTTTTGGGGTGCACAGCGGGGGTCTCAATGTCCCAAACCCCCTCCCCATTTGTCCTGGGGGGGGCTCTCAATGTCCCAACCTCCCTTTCTCTTGTCCTGAGGGGGGGTCACACTGTCCCAAATCCCCCCCTTATCCCCCCCCCAGACCCCAAGATGAAGCAGTGGCTGCAGCGGCAGCTCCTCCTGGGGGGGTCTTGGGGGTCCTGAAGGTTTTAGGGTGCATGGGGGGGGGCCTCAATATCCCCAACCCCCCCCAAACTTGTCCTGGGGGGCTCTCAATGTCCCAAATCCCCCCCTTATCCCCTCCCCAGACCCCAAGATGAAGCAGTGGCTGCAGCGGCAGCTCCAGTTGTGGGGGTCGTGGGGGTTTTGGGGTGCGCGGGGGAGGTCTGGGGGGGGGTCTCAATGTCCCGTTCCCCCCCCGTTTGTGTGTCCCCCCCCCTTTCAGATCCCAAGACGAAGCAGTGGCTGCGGCGGCAGCTCCAGCCCGTGTTCGGGTTCCCGGGATTCGTGCGCTTCAGTTGGGGGACAGCACAGGAGCTGCTGCGGAGGGAGGGGGTCCCCGTGGAGTGGTATGGGGGGGCTGGGGGGGGACGTGGGGGGTGGCCGGGCATGGAATTGGGGGTGGGGGGCGCTGTGGAAGCCATGGAATGATGGGGGGGGGCTCCATGCAGTAGTATGGGGAGGCATGGAATGGTCTAAGGGGGTTGGGGGGGGCATGGAATGGTCTGGGGGGGAGTCCATGGTGTGATACGGGGGGATTGGGGGGGGGCATAAAGTGTTAATGGGGGGGCGTGGAGTGTTCTGGAGGGGTCATAAGGGGCTGCTGTGGATTGGGGGTACACGGAGGGGGGGTCCTTGACCTCCTTCCCCCCCCTTCCTCCCCCAGGGCTGATGATGACCACCAGGCAGACCCCACTGCCCCCTCCTCTCTCCTCTCCTACTTCGCCCGGACACCCCCCCGCCGCCCCCCCCACCGCTTCTTCCAGGAACGAAACCTGCGGCCCCTGGCCGAGCTGTGACCCCCCCCACCCCCCCCAGAGCAGGAGAACACCTCCCCCCTCCCCCAATAAAGCTGTTTTTTCACAAAGAACAGCAAAAATCCACTTTTTTTTTTTGGGGGGGTGGGGTATTGTCTGTAGCGGTTTGGGGTGTCACATGGAAGGGGGGGGTCTGAAGGGGAAGGAGGGGGCCTGTGGGGGTCTCTGGGGTTGCAGAGACCCCCTTGTGGTGGAGTTTGAGGGGCGTTTTGGGCTCCCTGGCTTGGGGGGGTGGACCCCCATGAACCCGTGCCCCCCCCCGCTCCCAGTCCCGTTTGTCCCGGTCCCCCCTCCCCCCTTCCCCATTAATCAGGCCTGGCTGGGCGCCTGGAAATCACCGTGTCCTTAATCCCACGGATTAGGGGTGTAATCCCGGGGGGGGGGGAAATGTGTGGATTACCCTTCGGTAGCCCCCACCCACCCTCTTTTTTTTGGGGTGAATTCGGGTCTTTTTGGGACCATGATGTCATCACCGCAGGCGCGGGGGGAGAGGGCGGGGTGCGGCCGCTTCAGCACCGCGGACAGCGCGGGGGGGGGGGGGGAAGGAGACGATTCAGCACCGCGGACAGCGGTGGGGGGAGAGAGAGAGGTTCAGCACCGAAAAGAAGGGAGAGGGATGATGGGGTGTTCAGGAAGGAGAGGGGGTGCGAGGGCGATTCAACACAGTGGACAGCGCCAAAGGGGGGAGGGGGGGGAGTGAAATGCGATTCAGCACAGAGGAAATCGCCACCACCACACACCCCCCACCGGCGATTTAGCACCAAATGGGGAGGGGGCACGATTCAGCAGCACAGACAGCGCCGAAAAGGGTTTAGGATAGGGAGAATTCTGCATCGCTGACAGTGCCGGGGGGGGGGGAGTTGTGGTGGTGGTGGTTGTGTTGGGGGTATTCAGCACATCGGACAGCGCTGAAGTGGTGGGCAAAGAGGGCGATTCAGCATCGCGGACAGCGTTAAAGGCGATTGGGGGGGAGGGGGCGATGCGATTCAGCACGGAGGACAGCGGGGTGAATGTGGAAGCGATTCAGCACCGCGGACAGCGCCGAATGGGAGGGGGGAGAGCACGTCGATTCAGCACCACAGACAGCGTAGAATGGGAAGGGGGTGACGCGATTCAGTACCAGAGACAGCGCCGAATGGGGGGGGTGATTCAGCACCGTGGACAGCGCGTGTGGGGGGGGCGGTACAGTGCGTCCCTGCAGCGAAGGGGTTAAACCCCCCCCCCCCCCCAGGGTGTCCCCCCCCTCTCCGAACGCTTATTTCTAACAGCCCCCCCCCCCGGTTTGGGGCGGGTCTGGGTGGGGCTGGAGGGGGCGGGGCTAAACCCGGGGAGGGGCCGGGGTCCTTCGCTGTGGACGATGGCGGCGGGAGGCTGAAGGAAGCCGGGGGCGGGGGGGGCGCTGCGGGTTTTGGGGTTCAAAGAGGGGGGGTGTGGGGGGGGATAAGACCTAAGACCCCCCCTCCAACCGCCACCGTCATGGACGACTCGGGCGTGATCCGGCGGCGGCGGCTGCAGGTACCGAGGGGGGGGGTTGTTGGGGGGGGGGGGGAGATACCGGAGGGGGGGACCGGTAATGGAGGGGCGGGGGGGTCTCTACCGGAGCGGGGGGGTCACTACGGGGGGGATGGGGTGTCGGTAAGGCAGGGCTAATACCGGGCAGGGCGGGTATGGGGGGGTTGAAGCCCAATCGGGGGGGGGGGGGGGGCGGTCCCGGGGGGGGATGCAACCCCGGTACCGGGAAGAGGGGGGCGGGGCGGGGTCGGCACCGGAGGGGGGAGGGGGCGGGTGATACGGTATCGGGGGGGGGGGCTGGAATAGGGGCCTGGATCCCCCCGAAAGCGCTGTCAGGGGGTGGCTCAGGGGGTTTGGGGGGGACCCCGGGGGGGCTCAGGGGGTTTGGGGGGGACCCCGGGGGGCCTCAGGCTACGCCCCCTCCTTCCCGTCCCACAGAAGGATTTGCCGCTACCGAGGAAGAGCAGCAGGTGAGACCCCAAATTCCCCCCATCGCCTCCCCAGTGACCCCCATCATCCCCCCCATTGCCCTCCCGCACCCATCATTGCCCCCCCATCCCCCCACATCGCTCCCATCAACCCCCATTGCCCCCATCACTCCCCCATTGCCCCCCCATGGTCCCCTATCACCCCCTATCGCCCCCTATCGCCCCCTGTCTCTTCCCTATTGCCCCCCTACTGCCCTCCCATCACCCCCATTGCCCCCTATCGCCCCCCCCGGTCCCCCTCGATGCCTCTCGGGTCGGGCAGTGGCTCCATGTGCCACCGCGGCCTTCATCCCCCCCTTCATCATCCTCATCCGCCTCCTCCATCCCTTCCCTTCCACATCTTTGGCTTCATCCCCCTCCATCCTCATCCTCGTCATCCCCCCATCATCTTCCTTCCCCTCCATCCTCATCCTCATCCTCCATTCCTGTCTTTCAGCCTCAGCCTTCATCCCTCTCCATCTTCATCCTCAGCCTTTGTCCCTCCTCATCCTCATCCACATCCTCCATCCCTTCCCCATCCTCAGTCTCAGCCTTCATCCCTCTCCATCTTCATCTTCATCCTCAGCCTTCATTCCTCCACATCTTCCATCCCTTCCCCATCCTCAGCCTTCATCCCTCTCCACCTTCATCCCTGTCCATCCTCATCCTCATCCTGCTTCCCATCTTCAGCCTTCATCCCTCTCCATCCCCATCCTCACCTCCCTCAGCCTTCATCCCTTTCACTGTCCTCATCCCCCTCCCATCCTCCCTCCATCCTCAGCCTTCATCTCTCTCCACCTTCATCCCCCTCCATCCTCATCCTCATCCCCCTCCCATCCTCATCCTCCCTCCATCCTCAGACTTCATTCCTCTCTGTTCTCCTCACCATCCTCACCCCTTTCCATCCTCATCCTCAGCCTTCATCCCTCTCCACCTTCATCCTCCCTCCATCCTCATCCTCATCCCTCTCCATCCTCAGCTTTCACCCCTCATGACCTTCATCCCCCTCCATCCTCATCCCCTTCCATCCTCATCCTCATCCCCAACCCTCTCCATCCCCATCCTCGCCTCCCTCAGCCTTCATCCCCCTCACTCTCCTCCTCCTCCTCAGCCTTCGCCCCTCCCAATCTTCATCCCCCTCATCCTCATCCTCTTTCCCCTCCTCAGCCTTCCTCCCCTCCTCTCCCTCCTTCCTCCTCACTTCCTTCACCCTTTGGGTTTTTTTTTGGGGGGGCTATGGATGAGGGTTGGGGAGGGGATGTGGGGGTTGAAGGGGTGTCCTGGGGGGGGGTCCAATCCCCCCTGACCCCCCCCGACCCCCCCTGACCCCCCCGAACCCCCTCAGCTGCCGCACGAGCAACAGGAAGAGCCTAATCCTGACCAGCACCTCCCCGACCCTCCCGCGGCCCCACTCGCCGCTGCCCGGACACATCGGTGAGACCCCCCCAGTAACACCCAGTCACTCCCAGTAACCCCCAGTCACCCCCCAGTAACCCTCAGTGACCCCCCAGTAACCCCCCAGTCACTCCCAGTAATCCCCAGTGACTCCCCAGTAACTCCCAGTAACTCCCAGTAACCCTCAGTCAGTCCCAATAACCCCCAGTAACCCCCAGTGACCCCCCAGAGACTCCCAGTAACCCCCAGTCACTCCCAGTCACCCCCCAGAGACTCCCAGTAACCCCAGTCACTCCCAGTCACCCCCCAGTCACTCCCAGTAACCCTCAGTCACCCCCCAGTCACTCCCAGTAACCCTCAGTGACCCCTCAGTAACCCCCCAGTCACTCCCAGTAATCCCCAGTGACTCCCCAGTAACTCCCAGTAACCCTCAGTCATTCCCAATAACCCCCAGTAACCCTCAGTCACCCCCCAGTCACTCCCAGTAACCCCCAGTCACTCCCAGTCACCCCCCAGTCACTCCCAGTCACCCCCCAGTCACCTCCCAGTAACTCCCAGCAACCTTCAGTGACCCCCCAGTCACTCACAGTAACTCCCAGTAACCCCCAGTGACCCCCCAGTAACTCCCAGTAACCCCCCCAGTCACTCCCAGTGACCATTCAGTCCCCCCCAGTGACACCCCCCCCAGTCAGCCCCAGTAACTCCCCCAGTAACTCCCAGTAACCCCCAGTAACCCTTCAGTCACCTCCCCTGCCCCCCCATTGCCCCTCCCCTCCTTCTCCCCCTTTTTCCCCTTGGGGAGGGGGCGTGGTCTGAGGGGAGGGGGCGTGGTCTGAGAGGAGGGGGCGTGTTTGAGAGGAGGGGGCGTGGCTGTGACGTCACCCCGCCCCGCCCCCCGCAGGCAGCAGCCCCCTCGACAGCCCCCGAACCTTCTCCCCGAGCCACCCCGGGCAGTTCTGCTTCGCCTCCTCCCGCCGGTGAGGGGGGGCCCGGGGGGGGGGGGCAAGGGATGAGGGGGTCAAAGGCTTTGGGGGGGCACAGGGGGATGGGAGTGTCCAGGGGGGGTCCTGGAGGGGGAGACAGGGGATTGGGGGGGGGGCCGGGGGGGTCCAAGGGTTGGGGGGGGTCCAAGAGATGAGGGGGTCAAAGGCTTTGGGGGGGGCACAGGGGGATGAGAGTGTCCGGGGGGTCCGGGGGGGGACACGAGGAGCTGGGGGGGGTCCATGAGGTCCAGGGTTGGTGGGGGGGCACGGGGGGGTCCGGGGGGTTGAGGGGGACGGGGGGGGGGGGGGGCACGGGAGTTGGGGACAAAGGAGGCGGGGGGGGGGGGGGGCACAAGGAGTTGGGGGAATCCTGGAGTTGGGGAGGGGACCACGGGGTTGGGGGGGTTCAGGGGGAATCTGGGGGGGGTCCAGGGGGTTGGGAGGGGGTCACAAGGGGCTGAGGGGGTCCAGGGGTGGGGGGCAGAGGGGCTGGGGGGGGGTGGGCACAAGTATTTAGGGGGGCTCCAGGGATTTGGGGGGCTCCAGAGATCCGGGGGAGGTGTTCAGGGATTTGTGGGGGGGGTCAGGGGGTCCCTGTGACGCCCCCCCTTGTCCCCCCCCAGCCCCGATGGGCGCCGATGGTCTCTGGCGTCGCTGCCCTCGTCCGGGTA
Source organism: Cuculus canorus (assembly GCF_017976375.1). Lineage (NCBI taxonomy): Eukaryota > Metazoa > Chordata > Aves > Cuculiformes > Cuculidae > Cuculus > Cuculus canorus. The sequence continues at coordinate 1,247,198 of NC_071430.1, forward strand.
TGGAACCAACACCCCCAGTTCGGCCGTCTCGGTGAGGGGGGGGCGAATGGGGGGGGGGCACCATGAGGGGGGGGCATGGGGGCAACCGGGGGGGGGGGGAGTGAGGGGGGGGCATGGGGGGTGCTGTGGGGTCTATGCGGATCTATGGGGTTCAGTGGGGTCTATGGGGCACAGTGGGGTGCAGTGGGGTTCTATGGGGTGCAATGGGGGTCTATAGGATGTTATGGGGTCTATGGGGCACAGTGGGGTGCTATGGGGTCTATGGGGTGCAATGGGGGTCTATGGAGTGCTAAGGGGTCTATGGGGCACATTGGGGTGCTATGGGGGTCTGTGGGGTGCTGTGGGGATCTGTGAGGTGCAATGGGGGTCTATGGGGTGCTATGAGGGTCTGTGGGGCACAGTGGGGTGCTATAGAGATTTATGGGGTGCAATGGGGTCTATGGGATGCTATGGGGGTCGATGTGGTCTATGGGGTCGATGTGGTCTATGGGTTGCTATGGGGTCTCTGGGGATCTATGGGGCACACTGGGGATCTGTGGGGCGGAATGGGGCTCCATGGGGTGATGGGGGCCCGCAGTCATCGTGCTCGTCGCAGGAGCGGCTGCACCAGCGGGGGGTCCATGGGGGGTACTGGGGATCTATGGGGCACACTGCAGATCCATGGGGCTCTATGGGGCTCTATGGGGCGCTGTGGGGTGACGCGGGCCCGCAGTCGTCGTGCTCGTCGCAGGAGCGGCTGCACCAGCTGGGGGTCCATGGGGGGTACTGGGGATCTATGGGGCACACTGCAGATCCATGGGGCTCTATAGGGCTCTATGGGGCTCTATGGGGCTCTATGGGGCTCTATGGGGCTCTGTGGGGCGCTGTGGGGTGACGCGGGCCCGCAGTCGTCGTGCTCGTCGCAGGAGCGGCTGCACCAGCTTCCCGCTCACCCCACGCCCGAGGAGCTTCGTTTCCTCTCCAGACACTTCGGCAGCTCCGAAAGCCTCGTGCAGGAGGAGGGGGGGGCTCGGGGGGGGACCCCCAACCCCCGGCCCCGATCCCGCAGCCTCAGGTGTGTGGGGGGGGCACACCATGGGGCTGGGGGGGAAAAGTTGGGGGTCTATGGGGGTCTATGGGGTGCAATGGGGTCTATGGAGTGTGCTATGGGGGGGCTATGGGGGGTCTGTGGGGTGCAATGGGGTCTATGGAGAGTGCTATGGAGGGGCTATGGGGGGGTCTATGGAGTGTGCTATGGGGGGGCTATGGGGGGTCTGTGGGATGCAGTGGAGGGGCTATGGGGGTCTATGGAGGTACTATAGGCTGCTATAGGGGGGTTTATGGGGTGCTATGGGGGTCTGTGGGGTGTTATGGGGTCTATGGGGTGATATGAGGGTCTATGGAGAGTTCTATGGGGGGGCTATGGGGATCTATAGGGTGCTATGGGGTGCTATGAGGGTCTATGGGGTGCTATGGGGTGCAGTGTGGGGCTCTATGGGGTGCTGTGGGGCTGGAGGGGGTGCAATGTGGGGCGCTGTGGGTCCCACGGGTGTTGGTCCCCCCCAGCCCTGGACGCTCGCCCTCATCCCACGATAACGAGATCGTCTTGATGAACCACGTCTACAAGGAGCGATTCCCCAAGGTGGGGCTGGGGGGCACTTGGGGGGCACTTGGGGGGCACTTGGGGGGTCTTTGGGGGCTCAGTCTGGGGTCGCTATGGGGCAGTGGAGGAGTTTCTGGGGTCACTCTGGGGCAGTGGAGGAGGTTCTGGGGTGGCCGTGGGGTTCTGGGGTGGCCGTGGGTCAGTGGAGGAGATTCTGGGGTCGCTATGGGGCATGGGAGGAGGATCCGGGGCGCTGTGGGGTGCTATGGGGCACTGTAAGAGGTTGTGGGGCGCTGTGGGGGCACTATGGGGCAGTGGAGGAGGTTCTCTGTTTTTACGGAACTGAAGGAGTTTCTGAGGTGCCTTTATGGAACTGAAGGAGCTTCTCAGGTCTCTATGGGGCACTGGAGCAGGTTGTGGGGCGCTGTGGGGCGCTGTGGGGCTGGAGATCTATGGGTCCTGCCCCCCCCCCAGGCGAAGGCGCAGATGGAGGAGCGCCTGGAGGAGTTTGTGCGGGGGGGGGGCCCGGCCGAGGCCCCTTTGCCCGACGGCGCTTTGAGCTTCATCCAGCACCAACTGGTGGAGTTGGCGCGTGACTGCCTGGCCAAGGCCCGCCAGGGCCTCATCTCCGCCGCCTACTTCTACGAGCTGCAGGACAACATGGAGCGGCTCCTCCAGGACGTGAGCCGCGGGGGTCACTGGGGGCCACTGGGAGGTACTGGGGGTCACTGGGAGGCACTGGGGGCCACTGGGACTCAACGGGAGCCATCGGAGCTCAACAGGAATCAAGAAGGGCCAATGGTACCCAATGGGATTCATGGGAACCAATGGGACCCAATAGGACCTAACGGGATTAACGGCCACCTATGGGACCCAACGGGATCAATGGGACCCAAAGGGACTCAACGGGACCCAACAGGACTGAATGGTACCCAACAGGATCAGGGGGAACCCATGGGACCCAATGAGATCGATGGGAACCAATGGGACCCAACAGGATCAAATGGGAACCAATGGGACCCAATGAGACAAAACGGGATCAACAGGAACCAAAGGACCCAATGGGACCCAATGGGACCCAACGGGATCAAGGGAAGCCAATGGGATCAAGGGGAACCAATGGAGCCCAAAGGGACCCAACGGGAACCAATGGGACCCAATGAGATCAACGGGACCCAATGGGACCCAATGGGATCAACAGGAACCAGTTGGACCCAATGGGACCCTATGGGACCCAACGGGACCAAGGGGAACCAGTTGAACCCAATGGGACCCAATGGGACCAAGGGGAACCAAAGGGACCCAACAGGACCCAACGGGACCCAATGGGATCAAGGGGAACCAATGGGACCCAACAGGATCAACAGGAATCAATGGGACCCAATGAGATCGATGGGAACCAATAGGATCCAACAGGATCAAATGGGAACCAACGGGATCAACAGGAACCTGTTGGACCCAATGGGACCAAGGGGAACCAATGGGAACGAATGGGACCCAACGGGACCCAATGGGATCAAGGGAAACCAATGGGATCCAACAGGACCCAACGGGGTCAAGGGGAAACAATGGGACCCAACAGGATCAACAGGAACCAATGGGACCTGATGGGACCCAATGGGACCCAATGGGACAAGGGGAACCAATGGGATCAAGGGAACCCAATGGGACCCAATGGAACCCAACGGGATCAAATGAAAACCAATGGGACCCAATGGAGACCCAACAGGATCAATGGGACCCAACGGGACCCAACGGGATTCAGCAGGAACCAATGGGACCAACAGGATCAATGGGACCTAATGAGACCCAACGGAATCAATGGGAACCAATGGGACCCACTGGGACTCAACAAGATCAAGGGGACCCAATGGGATCCAACGGGACCCAAAGGGATCAAGGGGAACCAATGGGACCCAATGGGATCAAGTGAAAACCAATAGGACCCAACAGGATCAAATGGGAACCAACGGGATCAAGGGGACCCAGTGAGATCAAGGGGAACCAATGGGACCCAACAGGATCAAATGGGAACCAACGGGATCAAGGGGACCCAATGAGATCGATGGGAACCAACGGGACCCAACAGGATCAAATGGGAACCAATGGGACTCAACGGGATCACAGCAATCTGTTGGACCCAATGGGACCCAACGGGACCAAGGGGACCCAACATGACCCAGTAGGACTCAATGGGATCAAGGGGAACCAATGGGAACCAATGGGACTCAACAGTTACCAATGGGACCCAACATGATCCAATGGAACCCAACAAGACCCAATGGGATCCAACGTGATCCAATAGGACCCAACACGACCTCCCTGTGTCCCGCAGGCGTACGAGCGCTCCGAGTCGGAGGAGGTGGCCTTCATCACACAGCTGGTGAAGAAGCTCCTCATCATCATCTCCCGCCCGGCTCGCCTTCTCGAGTGCCTGGTGAGACACGCGGGGGTGGGCTCGGCACTCTCCTGCTCATGTGTGTAAGCCACACGCGTGTGACGCTGTGTTCCGTGCGCAGGAGTTCGACCCGGCCGGATTCTTCCAGCTGCTGGCGGCGGCTGAGGGACAGGCGCGTGCCGGGACGCTCAAGGCTGACATCCCCCGCTACATCCTGGCCCAACTGGGGCTGCCGCGCGAGCCCTTCCCCGGTACACGCGTGTGCGAGCGGGAACACGGAACACGGCGTGGGGGGAACACATAGGGTCTGTGGGTTGGGGGCATCCATCATGGGGAGGGTGTGTAGGGGAAGACGCACACGCGTGACATCCCGTGTCCCTGTGGGGAACACACGTGATACAGTGCTCTCTCCACACATGTGACATCCCGTGTTCCCTCACACGCATGATGTCCGATGTCCCACAGATGTGGTGCACCTGGAGGAGCCGGACAGTGGGGGCACCAACACCCCCGAGCCCGAGGATGGCACCGAGGTGGGTGTGGGGTTCCCGTGGGTCTCCATACGTGTTTCCCATGTCCCCCCATATCCCCCTGGTGTCCCCCTAAGTTCCCATGTCCCCCCATATCCCCCTATATGTCCCCATATCCCCATCTCCCATGTCCCTCAATGTCCCTATCCCCCCATATGTCCCCATTGTCCCCCCATAGCCTCATGATCCCCCCATGTAACTGTCCCCTTCGTATGTCCCCCTACGGCTGAATGTCCTCCGTGTCCCCCATATACCCCTGTTCCCCATGTCCCTCATGTCCCCCCCATGTCACAATGTCCCCCCATATCCCTCCATGTCCTCATGTCCCCTCCATGTCCCCATCCCCCCATATGTCCCCATTGTCCCCCCATATCCCCTCATATCCCCCCATATCCCTCCATGTCCCCATATATCTCATGTCCCCCCACACCCCCCCATGTCCCCCCATATCCCCACGATCCCCCCATGTCCCCCAATGTCACCATCCTCCTCATATATCCCCATTGTCCCCCCACGTCCCCCATATCCCCCCCATGTCCCCAATGCCCTCCATGTCCCCCCATATCCCCATGTCCCCCCATATGTCCCCATTGTCCCCCCCATCCCCCATATACCCCCATATCCCCCAATGTCCCCATATCCCCATGTCCCCCCAATCCCCACATCCCCCCATGTCCCCCCATTGTCCCCGTGTCCCCTCAGGGCCGCGGCGCCGTCCCCAGAGCCAAGAAGCCACCGGGTGAAAGTGACTTCGAGACCATCAAACTGATCAGCAACGGCGCCTACGGGTGAGGGGACACGGGGGGGACGTGGGGGGACAGTGGTGACACTGCATGACATGGCGTGACGCTGGGTGCCACCAAGTGCCATGGCGTGACGCTCGGGTGCCGGCAGAGCCGTGTACCATGACGTTTGGCATGATGTGGCGTGTCACGGCACGATTCTGGGTGACACTGGGTGACAGCACGACGCTGGGTGCCGTTACGTGTCGCGGCGTGCCACCACGGTGCCGTGGCGTGACGCTGGCGTGCCGGCAGGGCCGTGTACCTGGTACGGCACCGCGCTTCGCGCCAACGTTTCGCCATGAAGAAGATCAACAAGCAGAACCTGCTGCTGCGCAATCAGGTGGAACAGGCGTTCGTCGAGCGCGATATCCTCACCTTCGCCGAAAACCCCTTCGTCGTTGGGCTCTTCTGCTCCTTCCAGACCCGACGGCACCTCTGCATGGTCATGGAGTACGTGGAAGGTACGGGGGGGGCGGTTGGGGGGCGCGCTATGGGGCTGGAGGTGGTGATATGGGGCTGGGAGAAGCGATATGGGGCTGGGAGTGGTGATATGGGGCTGGGAGAAGCGATATGGGGCTGGGCAACATCATATAGGACTTGGCATTGTGATATGGGGCTGAGGGTCATCGTATGGGGCTTGGGGTCACCATATGGGGCTGGGAGTGGTCATATGGGGCTGGGAGAAGCAATATGGGGCTGGAGGTGGTGATATGGGGCTGGGGGTGGTGATATGGGGCTGGGCACCATCATATAGGGCTTGGCATCGTGATATGGGGCTGGGAGCCATGATATGGGTCTGGGGGGCATGATATGGGTCTGGGATTGTGATATGGGGCTGGGGGGCATGATATGGGGCTCTGTCTCCCCTCTGTCCCCCCCACGTCCCCCTATCCTCCCGTATCCCTCCTGTCCCCCCCTTTTCCCCTGTCCCTCCCATCTCCCCCCTGTTCCCCTCTGTCACCCCATCTCCCTGTCCCCCCCATCCCCTCCTATGTCCCTCTGTCCCTCCATGTCCCCCTGTGCCCCCCTATCCTCCCGTATCCCTCCTGTCCCCCCCTTTCCCCCTCTATCCCCTCATCCCCCTGTCTCCCCCATCCCTGTCCCCCCCATCCCCTCCCATGTCCCTCTGGCCCTCCATGTCCCCCTGTGCCCCCCTATCCTCCTGTATCCCTCCTGTCCCCCCCTTTTCCCCTGTCCCCCTTTGTCCCCCCATCCCCCTATCCTCCCATATCCCCACTGTGCCCCCATCCCCCCATTTCCCGTCCCCCCATCCTTCCATCTCCCCATCCCTCTCTGTCCCTCCTGTCCCCGCTATCCTCCCATATCCCTCCTGTCCCCCCCTTTTCCCCCTGTCCCCCCCTTTTCCCAGGTGGGGACTGTGCGGCGCTGCTCAAGCAGATCGGGGCGCTGCCCCTCGAACTCGCTCGCCTTTACTTCGCCGAAACCGTCCTGGCCTTGGAATATCTGCACAACTACGGCATCGTCCACCGGGACCTGAAACCGGACAAGTGAGGGGGGGACACACCACACACACGGGGGGGGAGGTTTGGGGTCCCCTGGGGTGGGGGCGTCTCTGGGTGCTCAATAGCTGTAAAATCACAGCCTCGTGCACCGGGACCTGAAATGGGGGGAGTGGGGGGGCAAGGGGGGGGGGAATGAGGCTTCATGGGGAGCACAGGGGGCTCCCCTGGACCCCCAGATCCCCCCCCAGCCTGCTGATCACCTCTCTGGGCCCCCCCTGACCCCCCCGCCCCCCCCAGCCTGCTGATCACCTCTCTGGGCCCCCCCTGACCCCCCCGCCCCCCCCAGCCTGCTGATCACCTCTTTGGGCCACGTGAAGCTGACGGATTTCGGGCTCTCCAAGTTGGGGCTGATGAGTCTCACCACGAACCTCTATGAGGGTCACGTGGGGCGCGAGGCGCGCGAGTTCCGCGACAAGCAGGTACCGGGGCGGCGTGGCCTAAAGGGAAAGGGGGCGGTGCTTAGGGATGGGGCGTGGTTTGGGGAAGAGGTGGGGGCTGGGAGCTATGGCTTGTGGAATGGGTGGCGGTTAGGAAGGGGGCGGGGCATTAGGAAGGAGGCGTGGCTTCTTTAAAGGGGCGGGGCGGGGCCTCGAGAAAGGGGTTGTGTCTCGCAGTGGGTGGGGTCTGGGGTGGGCGGGGCATCAGGAAAGAGGGCGTGGCCTCTAGGGCTCGGGAAGGGGGTGGGGCTGGCAAAGGGATGGGTTTTATAAAGGGGCGGAGCTATGTAAAGGGCGTGTCTTTGTAAGGGGTGGAGCTTCGTGAGGAGGCGGGGCCTGGGAAAGGTCTGATGAAGCTAGGGGCGTGGCCGGGAGAGCAGGCACTGGGCAGGGGGGCGTGGTCTGAGCTGTTGGGGCGGGGCTTGTGGCAGGGGGCGGGACCACGAGAGTGGAGAAAGTGGGCGGGGCCTGAGGGCCTGATGGGTGTGGTTTGAAGGCCTGATGGATACGGTGGTTCAGGGGGTTATTGAAGGGGCGTGGCCTGAAGGGGGCGTGGCCTGGTGTGCATGTTGATGGCGGGAGTGGGCGTGGCTTATGGAAAAGGGGCGTGGTCGGACGTGAGCAGTGGTTGTGGGCGGTGCTTCATGAAGGGGGTGTGGCCCTATGTTCTTGGGGTGTGGCTTTTGTGGGGGCGTGGCCATATATGATGGGTGGGCGTGGCCTGGGGAGGGTCTATATTATGGGGGGGGTCGGGGGGGACCAGGCTTTGGGGGAGGGGGGGCATTTCTGGGGGTTCGTGGGCCCCTCCCTGACCCCCCCGACCCCCCCCAGGTGTGCGGCACCCCCGAGTACATCGCGCCGGAGGTGATCCTGCGGCAGGGCTACGGGAAGCCCGTGGACTGGTGGGCCATGGGCATCGTCCTCTACGAGTTCCTGGTGGGCTGCGTCCCCTTCTTCGGGGACACCCCCGAGGAGCTGTTCGGACAGGTCATCTCGGGTACGGGGACACGCGGGGACACGGGAACGAGGACATGGGACAGGGAGATATGGGACATGGGAACGTGGGGATAGGGACATGGGACATGGGGACATGGAGAAGGACTTCAGACATGGAGACATGGACATGGGGACATGGAGAAGGACATGGGACATGGGGACATGGGACATGGATATGGGGATATGGACATGGACACAGGGACACAGACACGGGATATGGACACATGGAGAAGGCCATGGGACATGGGGACATGGGGACATGGACATGGACATATGGACATGGGGACATGGCGACATGGACATGGGGACATGGGAACATGGGGACATGGAGAAGGACATGGGACATGGGGACATGGACATATGGACATGGTGACATCGGGACATGGACATGGGACATGGGGATGTGAGGACATGGGGACGTGGACACAAGGATATGGACATGGACACAAGGACACAGACATGGGACATGGGGACACGGAGAAGGACATGGGGGCATGGGGACATGGGGACGATGACATGGGGCACGGGGACAATGACATGGAGACAATGACATGGGGGACATGGGGACGATGACATGGGGGACACGGGGATGGCGACATAGGGCAATGACATGAGGGCACACGGGGACAATGACAAGGGGACATGGGGACGATGACATGGGGACAATGACATGGGAGCACATGGGGACAATGACAAGGGGACGATGACACGGGGACATGGGGACAATGACACAGGGGACATGGGGACAATGACATGGGGGCACACGGGGACAATGACATGGGGACGATGACATGGGGACACGGGGATGATGACATGGGGACAACAACATGGGAACAATGACATGGGGACAACGATATGGGAACAATGATATGGGGACAATGACATGGGGGGACATAGTGACAATGACATGGGGGACATGGGGATGATGACATAGGGACAACGACACGGGGACAATGACATGGGGGCAATGACATGGGGGCAATGACATGGGGGACACAGGGACAACGACATGGGGACAATAACATGGGGACGATGACATGGGGGGACAGAGCCGGGTGGACACGGGTACATGGGAGGACACGGGACATGTGGCACAGACACACGGACACGGGGGGGATGCGGGGGGGGACCCCAATGTCCCCGTGCTGACCCGTGTCGGCGCGGTGTCCCCTGGTGTCCCCCCAGATGAGATCCTGTGGCCGGAGGGGGACGAAGCGCTGCCGCCCGACGCCCAACACCTCATCTCGCGGCTCCTGCAGCCCGACCCGCTGCGCCGCCTGGGCACCGGTGACACCCCTGTCCCCAAGGACCCCCATGTGTCCCCCAAGTCCCCCCTGGGTCCCTCGTGACCCCCTGTGTCCCTATGTCCCCTTTGCGTACTCCATGTCCCCCCTGTGTCCCCCCGTGTCCCTATGTCTCCCCTGTGTCCCCATGTCCCCCCTCTGTCCCCATGTCCCCCGTCTGTCCCCATGTCCCCCCACATCCCCCATGTCCCCCGTGTCCCCCCCCACCCCGTCCCCCCTCTAATTTCGGGGGGGGGGCAGGAGTTAAAGGCTTCACCTCCCCCCTCATCCCCCCTCCGACCCCCCCCCAATTTTTCAGGGGAAATGGGGGGCAGAAGGTGAAGGTCAGGACCATCCTGACCCCCCCCCAGCCCTCCTCGACCCCCCCTGACCCCCCCATTTTCCAGGGGGGGCCCCTGAGGTGAAGGCGCACCCCTTTTTCGCCGCTCTCGACTGGACGGGACTGCTGCGCCTCAAAGCCGAGTTCGTCCCCCAACTCGAGTCCGAGGAGGACACCAGTTACTTCGACAGTGAGAGACCCCCCCAGACCCCCCCGGGGTCCCCCCAACACCCCAGCCCCCCTCCGAACCCCTGGGACCCCCCCAGACCCCCCCCGGGGTCCCCCCAACACCCCCAGACCTCCCCAGGACCCCCCAAACTCCCCAACCTCCCCCAGACCCCCTACAAACCCCTGGGACCACCCAGACCCCTCCAGACCCCCCCGGGACCCCCCAGACCCCCTCCAAACCACTGGGACCCCCCAGACCCCCCCGGGACCCCCAAACTCCCCCAGAACCTCCCCAGCCCCCCTCCTAACCCCTGAGTCCCCCCAAACCCCTCCAGACCCCCCCGGGACCCCCCAATGCCCCGCAGACCCCCTATGAACCCCTGGGACCCCCCAAACTCCTCCAAACCCCCCCTGAACTCTCCCAGACACCCCCCCGGGGTCCCCCAAACACCTCCAGACCCCCCCGGGATCCCCCAAACACCCCCAGACCTCCCCAGCCCCCCCCAGGACTCCCCAAATACCCCCAGAACCCCCCCCCACCAACTCCTGGGACCGCCTAACCCCCCCCCCCAGAACCCCCCGGGAACCCCCCATACCCATTGCCATATGCCCCCCCTTTTGCCCCCCCATGCCGCCCCATTGCTCCCCCATTGCCCCCCCTCACCTGATTGCTCCCCATTGCCCCCCTCACCCATGCCCCCCGTTTCCCCCCTCACCCCTTGCCCCCCTATGCCCCCCATTGCCCCCCTCATCCCTCCATTGCCCCCCCACACCATTGCCCCCCCATGCTTCCCCCCCCATTGCCCCCCCTCACCCCATGACCCCCATTGCCCCCCCTCACCCCCCATGCTCCCCCCTGTTGCCCCCCCACCCCATTGCCCCCCCTGCCCCCATTGCTCCTCCTCACCCCATGCCCCCCATTGTCCCCCATTACCTATTGCCCCCCCATTGCACCCCCTCACCCCATGCCCCCCATTGCCCCCCCCACCCCATGCCCCCCATTTCCCCCTCACCCCCCATTTCCCCCCTCACCCCATGCCCCCCATTTCCCCCCTCAACCCCCATCTCCCCCCTCACCCCATGCCCCCCATTTCCCCCCCTCACCCCCCATCGACCCCCCTTGCCCCCCCACCCCTTGCCCCCCCATACCCCCCATTTCCCCCCCTCACTCCCCCATTTCCCCCCATGGCCCCATTTCCCCCTCATCCCCCCATTTCCCTCCCTCACCCCCCCATCTCCCCCCTCACCCCATGCCCCCCATTTCCCCCCCTTACCCCCATTTCCCCCCTCACCTCATGGCCCCCATTTCCCCCTCACCCCACGCCCCCCATTTCCCCCCTCACTCCCCCATTTCCCCCCTCACCCCTTGCCCCTCCATGCCCCCCATTTCCCCCCCTCACACCTCTCCCCCCCCCGCCCCCCCCAGCTCGCTCGGAGCGGTTCCCTCACGCCGCGTACGAGGATGAGGACACGACTGAAGAGGAACCGGTGGAGATCCGGCAGTTCTCGTCCTGTTCCCCCCGGTTCAGCAAGGTGGGGGGCGGGGGGGCAAAAGGGGGGGACAGGGGGAGGGGGGGCAGAGGAGGGGTGAGGGGAAAGGGGGGGCAAAATGGGGGGGACAGTGGGATATGGGGTGGACAGGGGGGTAGGGGGGGACGGGGGCAAAAGGGAAGGGCAAAATGGCGGGATATGGGGAGAGGGGGCAGAGGAGGGGGTGAGGGGAAAGGGGGGGCAAAATGGGGGGGACGGGGGGATATGGGGGGGACAGGGGGGCAAACCGGGGGGTAGGGGGGGCACGGGGGGGGGACAGAGAAGGGGGACATGGGGAAAGGGAAGGGCAAAATGGGGGGACAGTGGGAGGGGGACACAGGAGAGGGTGAGAGGAAAGGGGGGCAAAATGGCGGGGATGGGGGGATATGGGGATGGGGGGCAGTGGGGGACAGGGGGGCAAACCCGGAGGGGTAAGGGGGACACAGGGGTGGGGACAGAGAAGGGGGACATGGGGAAAGGGGGGGCAAAATGGGAGGACATGGGGAAGGGGGGGCAAAATGGGGGGGCATGGGGAGGGGGGACAGAGAAGGGGCGGCAAAATGGGGGGGAATGGGGAGGGGGACACAGGAGAGGGTGAGAGGAAAGGGGGGCAAAATGGCGGGGATGGGGGGATATGGGGATGGGGGGATATGGGGATGGGGGGCAGTGGGGGAGAGGGGGGCAAACCCGGGGGGGTAGGGGGGACACAGGGGTGGGGACAGAGAAGGGGGACATGGGGAAAGGGGGGGCAAAATGGGAGGACATGGGGAAGGGGGACACAGGACGGGATGAGGGGAAAGGGGGGCAAAATGGGGGGGATGGGGGGATATGGGGATGGGGGGCAGTGGGGGACAGGGGGGCAAAATGGGGGGGCATGGGGAGGGAGGACAGAGAAGGGGCGGCAAAATGGGGGGGAATGGGGGACATGGGGATGGGGGGCAAAATGGGGGGGCAGAATGGGGGAGGACATGGAAGGGGGACACGGGGGACATGGAAGGGGGGGACATGAGGGCAAAACGGGGGGGCCCTGTGAGACCCCTGTGCTCTCCCACGTGTGCAAACCCCTGTGCCCGCCCGTGCTCACACGCGTGTGCGCAGGTGTACAGCAGCCTGGAGCAGCTCTCGCTGCAGTCCGAGCCCAAAGCGCCCAAAGGGCGACGCGACGGTGGTGTCACACGCGATGGTGGTGTCACACGCGATGGTGTCACGTGTGACCGCGGATGGCGCACGGCATCGCCCGAGCTGTGAGCACCCATGGCCGGGGGGGGGTCTTGGGGGTCCTGGGTGGGGGGGGGAAAGCCTGAGGGGGGTCTGAGAAGGGGCTAATGGGGGGGTCCGGGGGGGGTCCCAAGGGTGGGGCCTCAGGGGGGTCTCAGAGTGGGGTTTCGGGGGGGGGTCTCAAGGGTGGGGGTCTCAGGGGGGTGTCGGGGGGGGGCTCCCGGGGGGGGGTCCCAAGGAGGGGTCCTAGAAGGGGATTGAGGGGGTCGTGGGGGTCCCAGGGGGGTCTCTCAGAGTGGAGATCCCAAAGGTGGGGGTCTCAGGGTGGGGGTCACCCCCCCCCGAAACCCTGGGGGGTGTGGGGGGTACAGGGGGGGTCAGCCCTCCCCCCAAATGCCGGGGTTCCTGCAGGAAGCGCCCCCCCCCCGCCGAAGGGCCCCCCCCCCGAGGGTGAGGGGAGCCCCCCCCTCCCCGGTGCCCGGCGACGCTTCTCAGCACTGCTGGAAACAGGGGGGCCCCCACCCCGAAATGGGCCGCCCCCCCGCGAGGGACCCACAGAGGCAGCAGGAGAGGAGCCAGGTCAGCTGGGGGGGGGTGGGGGTCCGTTTTGTGGGGGCCCAGATGGAACTGGGGGGGGTCTTGGGGGCTGGAGTCCCTTTTCGGGGGGGGTCCTAAGCCCCTTTGGGGGGGTCCCACATTCTGGGGGACCCCTGGGTCCATTTTGGAGGGGGGGGGTGTGGTCCTGGAGGAGGAGAGGGGTTCCTGGATTTAGGGGGGTCACTTTTTGGGGGGAGTCTCAGATATTTGGGTCTCCCAGACTTGGGGGGGGGGGGGGGGTGTCTCTGATGGGGGGGTGTCCTGGAAGGGCTCCATGTTGGGGTGGGGGGTCGTAGACATGGGAGTCCCTATGGGGGGAGTCTCTGTGCAGGGGGGGGGTCCCGGGGGTCCCTGTGGCGGGGGGGGGGTCCTTATGGGGGGGTTCTCTGTGTAGGGGGGATCCTCACCAGGGGGTCTGTGTCCCTGTCCCCCCCCACAGGGGATCGGGTGCTGCGGGAGCTGCCCCCCCCCCGGGCTGAGCTGGGGCTGCGGCGGCCGCGGCATCCAGGGGTGCCCCCCCCCGAAACCGGGGGGGACAAACGCAGCCCCCGCGCCCCCACTAAGGTCACCAAGTCGGCATCGGCCACTGCGCTCTCCGTCATCATCCCCAGCGGTGGGTGACACCCCAAAACCCCCCCCTACACCCCAAACTCCCCCCACACCCCAAAAACACCCCTGCATCCCAAAACTACCCCTGCACCCCAAACCCCCCCTGCATCCCAAAACCCCCCAGCACCCCAATGCCCCCCACACTCCAAACCCCTCATGCACCCCAAACCCCTCCAAGCACCCCAAAACCCCCTCCAGAACCCCTCTTTCCTGCACCCCAGCCCCCTCCAGTGGGTAGGGACAATGGGGGGGTCCCCAGGTCTTTGTGGGTGCTGAGACCCCCAAAGTGGGGGCAATGGGGGGGTCCCCGGGTCTTTGTGGGTGCCGAGACCCCCATGGGGGGGCAATGGGGGGGTCCCCGGATCTCTGTGAGTGCCGAGACCCCCATGGGGGTGGCAATGGGGGGGTCCCCGGGTCTTTGTGGGTGCTGAGACATCCAAAGTGGGGGCTATGGGGGGTCCTCGGGTCTTTGTGGGCGCTGAGACCCCCAAAGGGGGGGCAATGGGTGGGGTCCCCGGGTCTTTGTGGGTGCCGGGACCCCCATGATAGAGGCAATGTGGGGTCCCCGGGTCTCTGTGGGTGCCGGGACCCCCATGATAGAGGCAATGGGGGGGTCCCCGGGTCTCTGTGGGTGCTGGGACCCCCATGATAGAGGCAATGGGGGGTCCCCGGGTCTCTGTGGGTGCGGGGCCCCCCCGTGGCCGTTGGGGGGGCCATGGTAGGCGTTGGGTGCCAACTCGGGGTGCAGCGGAGGCGCCCGGCTCGTCGCCCCTGGGCAGCCCCATGTCCCCCCGCTCGCTGTCCTCGGACCCCTCGTCGCGGGACTCGTCCCCGGGGCGCGAGTTGGCCCCCGCCGTGGCCGCCCCCCCGCGCTCCCCCATCGCCATCCCCCGCCCCGGCAAGAAGTTCGGGTTCACTCTGCGCGCCATCCGCGTCTACCTGGGCGACAGCGACGTCTACAGCGTCCACCACGTCGTCTGGGTCAGCGGTGACACCGGGGACAATGGGGACACGGGGGACGATGGGGACACGGGGGACGATGGGGACACAGGGGGACGATGGGGACACGGGGGATGATGGGGACATGGGGGGACAATGGGGACACGGGGGACGATGGGGACACGGGGGATGATGGGGACATGGGGGGACAATGGGGACACGGGGGACGATGGGGACACGGGGGACGATGGGGACACCGGGGACGATGGGGACACGGGGGACGATGGGGACACGGGGGATGATGGGGACATGGGGGACGATGGGGACACTGGGAACGATGGGGACATAGGGCACGATGGGGATACGGGGGGACGGTGGGGACACTGGGGACACTGGGGACGATGGGGACACCAGGGACAGTGGGGACACGGGGGATGATGGGGACACCAGGGGACGATGGGGACACCGGGGACAATGGGGACACTGGGGACGATGGGGACACCAGGGGACGATGGGGACACAGGGGACGATGGGGACACCGGGGGACAATGGGGACACCGGGGGACGATGGGGACACCGGGGATGATGGGGACATGGGGGGACGATGGGGACACGAGGGGCGATGGGGACACGAGGGACGATGGGGACGATGGGGACATGGGACAACGATGGATATTGGGGACATGGGGGACGTGAGGGGCGATGGGGACACGGGGGACAATGGGGATATGGGACAAGGAGGGATATTGGGGACATGTGGGGCAATGGGGACATGTGGGGCGTGGAGGGACACGGAGACGTGGAAGGACGTTGGGGACATGGGGGGACACTGGAACATGGGGGGCAATGGGGACATGGAGGGGACATGGAGGATATTGGGGACATGGGGTCATTGGGGGAATTTGGGGACATGGGGGGACATGGGGGACAATGGGGCCATGGAGGGACTTTGGGGTCATCGGGGATGTGGGGCCATGGAGGGACGTTGGGGAGATGGGGGGTCATGGAGACACGAGGCCATAAGGGACCTTGGGGGGACACCAGGACGTGGGGGGGACAGTGAGGGGTGGGGGGCGGTTCGGGGTGGCCCCAGTGCATTGTGGGTACCTGCCGGGGGGGGTCCCAGCATGTGGAGGAGGGCGGCCCCGCCCAGGAAGCCGGGCTCTGCGCCGGGGACCTCATCACCCACGTCAACGGGGAGCCCGTCCACGGGCTGGTGCACACGGAGGTGGTGGAGCTCATCCTCAAGGTCAGCGGGGTCAGGGGTCACAGGGGTCGTAGGGGGCACCAGGGCCGTGGAGGGTCAAGAGGGTCACTAGAGTCATGGCGTTGAGGATCATGGAGTTGAGGGTCATGGGGGTCACCAGGGTGATGGAGGGTCATGACGATCATGGAGGTCACCAGGGTCATGGGGGGCCATGGAGATCTGGAGGATCATGGGTTTGTGGGGGTCATGAGGATCATGGGGGTCATGGGGATCATAGGGGTCACCAGGGCCATGGAGGTTCATGAGGGTCAAGGGGGTCACTGGGGTCATGGAGTCGAGGGTCATGGAGGTCACCAGAATCAGAGTTGAGGGTCATGAGGATCATGGGGGTCATGGGGATCGTAGGGGTCACCAGGGCCATGGAGGGTCATGAGGGTCAAGGGGGTCACTAGGGTCATGGGGTTGAGGGTCATGATGATCATGAGGGTCACCAGAGTCATGGGGGGCCTTCAGGATCTTGAGGATCGTGTGGGTCACGGGATGTGGGGGTCATGAGGATCATAGGGGTCATGGGGTCATAGGGGTCATGGTGGTCATGGAGTCATGGAGTTGAGGGTCATGGCGATCATGGGGTGGGGGGGACAATGGGGACATGGGTGTCACCAGGGTCATGGAAGGTCATGAGGATCATGGGTGTCACCATGGTCATGGAGGTCACCAGGGTCTTGGGGGTCATGAGAATGATGGGGTCGAGGGTCCTGGGGGTCACCCAGTCATCCTTTGCCCCCCCCAGAGTGGGACGAAGGTTCTGGTGACCACAACACCACTGGAGAACACCTCGATCCGACTGGGCCCCGCGCGGCGCCGCCCGGCTCGCGCCAAGATGGCCCGGAGGAACCGGCGGGGCGGCAGCGGCCACGAGAGGTGGGACTGGGGGAACTGGGGGGGACTGGGAGGAACTGGGGGGACCAGGGGACGCTGCAGCACCTCCCCACCAGCAGGGGGCGCAGGGCAGAACTGGGGGGACTGGGGTTTGGGTGGATGGGGTGTCATGACTCCTCCCGTCCGCAGGGGGCGCTCTGTCGGGGTGGGTTGAGTGGGGTTGTCATGACTCCTCCTGTCCGCAGGGGGCGCCGCGCGCTGTTCCGGCACTTGGCCCGTCAGGCGTCGCTGTTGCACACGAGCCGCTCTCTCTCCTCTCTCAGCCGCTCTCTCTCCTCGTCCGACAGTCTCCCCGCCTCCCCTACCCACGCGCGCGCGCGAGATCCGGGTACGGGTTGCCATGGTAACGGGGGGCGGGATGGGGAAATGGGGGGGCGGGGCAGAAAGGAGGGAACTGGAGGGGAATGGGGGGAACTGGAAGGAATGGGAGAACTGGGAATAATGAGAGGGATGGGGGGAATGGAACTGGGCAGAATGGGGGAACTGGGAGTAATGGGGGAGTGGGAATAATGAGGGGAACGGGGGGAAATGGGAGGACTGGGAATAATGGGCAGAATGGGGGAACTGGGAATAATGGGGGGAACTGGGAGTGAACTGGAGGGAATGGGGGCAACTGGGAGGGATGGGAGGAACGGAGAGTAATGGGGGAACTGGGAATCATGGGGGGAACAGCAGTGAACTGGAGGGAAATGGGAAGAATGGGAGGAACTGGGAGAAATGGGGGGAACCGGAGGGAATGGGGGGAACTGGGAAGAATGAGGAGAGCGGGGGGAAACTGGGAGTAATGGGGGGAAATGGGAGTAACGGTGGAACGGGAGGAGCACGTGCAGATGGGAGAAAGGAGGGCGGGGCGCGGTCACGTGACCCGGCGTGATCACATGAGGCGGGCGTGGTCACGTGAGGGGCGTGGCCAGGGCGGTACCAAATGACCGAAGCCAGCGGGGGGGGGGGGGCGTTGTCACCGTGTGGGCGGAACCACGGGGCGGCGGGGGGTGGGCGATTGTGGTGTTCCCCGTTCTCGCCGGTAACCGCCGCTCCCCTCCACAGGCGCGTCCCCTCCCCGCAGCCCCCCGGGCCCCCCCGCGCCCGCCTCTCCCCGCCTGCGGCCGAGCTCCCTGCAGGGCCTTTCGCCGAAGCTGCAGCAGCGCCAGCACCGAGCCGCCCGCTGCAAATCCGCGGGGAACTTACCCCTCTCGCCGCTCGCCCACACTCCATCGCCGCCCCCCCCCCGCCGAGACCCCCCCGAAGCTGCACCCCAAAGCCGCAGACTCCCCGCGCCCCCCCCCGCCGCGCCGCGCCCCCCCCCGAGCTGCAGAGCCTGGCGGAGGGGGATGGGGAGAGCCCCCCACCTCCCACCCAGGGCCCCCCCCCCGCAGGGCCCCCCCTCTTCCAGCCGCCTGCCCCCCCCGCAGGGAGCCCCCCCCAACCGGCCCTCCCCGCCCCAAGGCCCCCCCCATCCCAACCGCCTGCCCCCCCCGCAGGGAACCCCCCCCGCTCACCGCGCCCCCCCCGCCCCAAGGCCCCCCCCCTACTGCTCGACCCCCCCAGACACAGGGCCCCCCCACACCTTTGGGGGTCCCTACCCGCCCCCTCCCTTCGCAGGGTTCCCCCCACCCCGAAACAGAGCGGGGGGGGTCGCGGGGCCCCCCCAAAACGCTGAGCCCGGTGCAGGAGCACGAGCAGGGGCGGCGGGGGGGGGGCGGCCCGGGGGGGCCCCCGGTGCCCATTGTAGTAGTGGGGCCTGGGGGGGGGCCCGGGGATGGGGCGATTGGGGCCCCCCCTGCCCGCTGAGACCAACACCCCCCCCCACACACACCCCGTTTCCCCCGTGGATATAAATAAGGGGGGGGGCGGGGGGGGGAGGTCCCCGGCATGCGCACCCCCCCCCGAACACAAAGGGTTAATACTGTGACATCCCTCGCCGTGACGTCATCATCACCCACCCCCCCCTTATCGCTATGCAAACCCCCCCCGGGGGCAAGGGGGGGGGGGGGGCGGCCGGGACCAATAAATCCTGTACAGCACGGTCCTCCGCCTCGTGACGTCACTGCACCCCCCCCAGGTGTGGTTTAGGGGACTCCCAGCCCTCCCAGGACCCCCCCACAACCGCCCCAGCCCAAGGTTTGGGGGTCCCTCACCTCTAGACCCCCCCCCCGCCCCGCTGCCCCCCCCCCCGGGACACCCCCCCCAGCCCAAAGTTTGGGGGTCCCGCACCTCTGGACGCCCCCAGCTGTGATTTGGGGGTCCCCCAGACCCCCACCACACACTCCCAAGACCAAAGTTTGGGGGTCCAGGACTCCCCCACAGCAGTTGTTTGGGGGTCCCCCCGCCCCAGCCTCCCCCATAGACCAAGGTTTGGGGGTCCAGGACTCCCCCTTAGCAGTGGTTTGGGGGTACTGCCCCCCCCCAGCTGTGGTTTGGGGGTCCCCCAGCCCCAGACCCCCCCCAGACTCCCCCCTAGACCAAAGTTTGGGGTTTCAGGACTCCCCCCGACCTGTGGTTTGGGGGTCCCCCAGCCCCAGAGCCCCCCAGAACCCCCCTAGACCCAGGTTTGGGGGTCCTGGACCCCCCCAGCCGTGCTTTGGGGGTTCTACAACCCCAGGGACCGCCCCCCCCAACCCCGACCGGGCACGTAGGGGTTAAGCCCCGCCCCCTCCGCCCCGCCCCTCCACACCCCCGTGACGTCACGGCCGGGGGCGCCGCCGCCAAACGTGAACGGTGCGGGGGGGGGGGGGAGTTTGAGGGGGTATTGGGGGTCCTGGGGGGCAGTTGGGGGGATCCTGGGGGGGTTTAGGGAGTCTGGGGGCAGTTTGGGGGGGCAGTTGGGGGCCCTGGGGGGCAATTGGAGGGGGTCTGGGGCAGTTGGGGGTCCCAGGGGGAGGTGGGGCAGTTTGGGGGGGCAGTTTGGGGCCCTGGGGGGTAATTGGGGGGGGTCTGGGGCAGTTGAGGATCCCGAGGGGCAACTGGAGGAGGGGGTCTGTGGCAGTTGGGGGGCAACTGGGGGGGGGATTTGGGGCAGTTTGGTGTCTCGAGGGGCAGTTGAGGTCTGGGGCAGTTGGGGGTCCCAGGGGGAGGCGGAGCAGTTTGGGGGGGCAGTTGGGGGGCTCACCTGCCCCCCCTCCCCCCCCCCCCAGGCCCCATGGCGCTGCGCCTCGCTGCCCGGCTGCTGCGGCCCCTGCGGCGGGGGGTGCGCTGGGGGGGCACCAAACCCCCCCCCCAAAATGGTGAGTGAGGGGGGGGGACCCCCAACTCCCACCCCCCTAAAACCCCAGAGCGGACCCACTCGCCCCCAGCCCCATTTGATTTTGGGGACCCCCCCGTCCCCCCAGCCCCATTTGACTTTGGGGACCCCCCCTCGCCCCCAGCCCCATTTGATTTTGGGGACCCCCCTCGCCCCCAGCCCCATTTGACTTTGGGGACCCCCCTCGCCCCCAGCCCCATTTGATTTTGGGGACCCCCCCCTCGCCCCCAGCCCCATTTGACTTTGGGGACCCCCCCCCGTACCCCCAGCCCCATTTGACTTTGGGGACCCCCCCTCGCCCCCAGCCCCATTTGATTTTGGGGACCCCCCCCCCTCGCCCCCCGCCCCATTTGACTTTGGGGACCCCCCGTACCCCCAGCCCCATTTGACTGGAGGGACCCACTGCTGCTGGAGCCGCTGTTGGAGCCCGAGGAGCGCCTCCTGCGAGATTCCGTCCGGGATTTTGCCCGCGAGCGGCTGCTCCCCCGCGTGATTCACGCCCACCGACATGAGGGTAGGAACCCCAAAACCCCCTCCCCGGCCCCAACACCCCCAAATTTATCACCCCCACCCCCCCATTCCACCCAGAGACTCCCCTCACAACCCCTTCATCATACAAAGTCTGCCAAGTCCTGACACCCCCAAATTTATTCCCCAACTTGGAGCTGATCCCCCCCACCTCAGACCTGACACCCCCAAATCTGATCTCTCCCCCAAAAGCCTCAAGGGGCCACCAGACCCACCCAGAGCCCCCCAAAACCCACTCAGAGCTGCCCAACCCCTCTGCCCCACGTGTGTGAGTGCACTGGCACGAACGCATGGGGACCCCCAAACCTGCCCCCACACC
This sequence comes from Cuculus canorus, assembly GCF_017976375.1. Lineage (NCBI taxonomy): Eukaryota > Metazoa > Chordata > Aves > Cuculiformes > Cuculidae > Cuculus > Cuculus canorus. The sequence continues at coordinate 1,268,370 of NC_071430.1, forward strand.
CCCGACCCAACACCCCCAAACGTGACTGCCCCCCCAAACCCTTCCAGAGCCTCCAGAGCCCCCAGAGCCCCCCACAACCTCCCACACATCCCCCCCTGAACCCCCTAAACTCCTCTGCTCCACATGCTTTGCACCCACCAGCATGAGGGTACAGGGACCCCCAAACCCGCTCCCCCCCAAACAAGCCCCCCAACTCAGACCTGACACCACCACACCCCCCCCAAACCTGCCTGCCTCCCAAGTCTGCCCCCCCACCTTGGACCTGCCCCCCCCAAAACTGCGCCCCCGGACTCCCCAACACCCTCACAAAGGTTCAGGGTCCCTCAACCCCCCCTAAACCCCCCTCAAACTCTTAAATTCCAACTTGCCCCCCCCCGGGAATTAACGAGGGGAGTCTGCGGGGGGGTCTGCATTGACACCCCCCCTGTGCCCCCCCAGAGTTTGACCGCGAGATCATCACTGAGATGGGGGCCCTGGGGCTGCTGGGCCCCACCATCAAAGGTGGGGGGGCATGGGGACCCCAAAAAACAGCAGGGAAGAGGGGGGCTACAAAGGGGGTGCAGAGGCTCATATGGGGGGGGGGGGAAGGGGCTCCAGGGGTCTCAGGGGGTCCCTGGGGGTATTTGGGGGGTGTCTATGGGGGGGATTGGGGGTCTATGAGGGGGGCCATGAGGGAGTTTGGGGAGGGCCTATGGGGGTTCTATGGGGGATTTTATGGGGGAGTCCATAGGGGGATTAAAGGGGGGTTGTTGGAGTTTGGGGGGTCGATGGGGGAGGTTCTGTGGAGAGTTGGGGTTCAGGGGGGGTCGATGGGGAGTTCCATGAGGGGTTGGGGTTTGGGGGGATCAATGGGGGGGGGTCCATGGGGGTTGAGGTTTGGGGAGGTTCATGGGGGGCTCCATGGGGGTTGGGGTTTGGGGGGGGGTCCATGGGGGGTTGAGGGTTGGGGGGGGGGTTCCTGGGGGGGGTCCACGGAGGTTGGGGTTTGGGGGGGGCCCATGGGGGGGGGGTCCATGGGGGTTGGGGTTTGGGGGTCTCAGTGGGGGGTCCGGGTTGGGGTGACGCGGAGCCCCCCCAGGCTATGGCTGCGCGGGCGCCTCGTGGGTGGGTTACGGGCTGGTGGCGCGGGAGTTGGAGCGAGTGGACAGCAGTTACCGCTCGGCGCTGAGCGTCCAATCGTCGCTCGTGATGCACCCGGTCCTGACCTATGGCAGCGCCGAGCAGCGGGAGCGCCTCCTGCCGCGCCTGGGTGAGGGGCGGGGCCTGAGACGCAGGGGGTGGGGCCAATGCTGGGTGATGGGCGGGGTTTCGCGATGGGCGGTACCTGGGGGCAGAGTCTGGTCCACAGGGGGCGGAGTCAGAGCGGGGGGGTGTGTCCGTGGGGCAGTTGGGAGGGGCTGTGGGAGGTCCGTGGGGCAGTTGGGAGGGGCTGTTGGGGGTCCAGGGAGGCTGGGGGGGGGGTCCTCACCCTTTGCTGCCCCCCCCCCAGCACGGGGGGAGCTGTTGGGCTGTTTCGGGCTGACGGAACCGAACCACGGGAGCGACCCGGGACGCATGGAGACGCGGGCGCGCAGGAACCGGGGCGGCACCTACACCCTGCGCGGCACCAAGAGCTGGTGGGGCCCTGAGCCCCCCGAATCCCCCTGACTCCCCAGAGCCCCTCTCCCATCCCCCGATCCCCAATGACCCCCCGACACCCCAAAAACCCCTCTCCCCCCCAATCCCCAATGATGCCCCAACACCCCAGAACCCTTCTCCCCACCCCCCGATCCCCAATAACCCCTTCGACACCCCAGAACCCCTCTGTCCCCCCAGACCACTGACCTCCCCAGACCTCCCCTGACCCCTCAAAGCCCCCCTGCCCCCCTCCCTCCCGACACCCCCAGACCCTATTGGATCCCCCCAACCCATCAAAGGGCCCCTGCCCCCCCCCAGACCCCACTGGACCCCCCCGACCCCTCAAAGTCCCCCAGGAGCCCCTGCCCCCCAGACCCCTACAGACCCCCCCCCAGACCCCATTGGAACCCCCCAACCCCTCAAAGCCCCCCCAGGAACCTCTTCTCTCCAGACCCCTGACACCCCCACACCCCATTGGACCCCCTCCAACCTCTCAAAGCCCCCCAAGACCCTCTTCCCTCCAGACCTCAGACACCCCCAGAGCCCTCAAAGTCCCCCCTGGATCCCCCCAACCCCTCAAATCCCCCCTCTGCCTCCCCCAGGATCACACACGCGCCGGTGGCCGACCTGTTTGTGGTGTGGGCCGTGTGCGAGGAGGACGGGCGAGTGCGGGGGTTCCTGCTGGAACGTGGGACCCCCGGGCTCAGCACCCCCAAAATCGAGGGTAAATTCTCATTGCGCGCATCCCCCACCGGAATGATTGTCTTGGAAGACGCGAAGGTGCCTGAGGAGAACGTCCTGCCTGGCGTCGACGGGCTGGCGGTGAGGGGGTGGGATTCGGGGTTCTGGGCGTGTTGGGGAGAGGTTTGGGGTTTGGGGGATCAGGGTCCAAGGGGCTGGGGGTGAGGGGGCATCCAGGGGGGCTGGAGGGGTCTGGGGGCGTATTATGGGAGGTCCCTGTCAGGGGTGGGGGACCCAGATGGGTTTTGGGGTCCCTGCAGTGTACGCGGAGGGCCCTGCTGTGGGTTTGGGGTTCCTGCTGTGGGTTGGGGGCTCACAGACATGGGTTTGGGGTCCCTGCTGTGAATTGGGGGTCCCAACCGTGGGTTTGGGGGTCGCAGCCAGAGTGGGGGTCCCTGCTGTGGGTTTGGAAGTCCTGGCTGTGGGATGGGGGACAGGGTCCCTGATGTGGGTTGGGGTTCCCAACTATTGATTTCGGGGTCCCAGCCAGGGTGGGGGTCCCTGCTGTGGGTTTAGGAGTCTCAGCTGTGGGTTGGGGGGTCCCTGCTGTGGGTTTGTGGGTCCCAACCGTGGGTTTGGGGGTGCCACTGCCCCGCAGGGCCCGTTCGGGTGTTTGACCCACGCGCGCTACGGCATCTCTTGGGGGGCACTGGGCGCCGCCGAAGCCTGTCTGGACGCCGCACGGCAGTACACGCTGGACAGGTGACCCCAACACCCACCTCCCCCCCAGACTGCAGTTTGGGGGGCTGTGCGGCCCCCACCTGATCCCTGTGCCCCCCCCAGGTCACAGTTTGGGGGGGCTGTGTGAACCCCCCTTAACCCCTGTGCCCCCCCAGGTCACAGTCTGGGGGGCTGCATGGCCCCCCCTGACCCCCGTGCCCCCCCAGGTTGCAGTTTGGGGGACTGTGCGGCCCCCACCTGACCCCTGTGCCCCCCAGGTCTCAGTTTGGGGGGGCTGTGTGACCCCCCCTTAACCCCTATGCCCCCCCAGGTCACAGTCTGGGGGGCTGCGTGGCCCCCCCTGACCCCCGTGCCCCCCCAGGTTGCAGTTTGGGGGTCCCCTGGCGCGGAACCAGCTGGTGCAGCGGAAGTTGGCGGATATGATGACAGAGATCGCGCTGGGGCTGCACGCCTGCCTGCGCCTCGGCCGCCTCAAGGAACAGGGCTGGTGCGTGATGGGGGGGTTTGGGGGGGGCCCCTGGGGGGAGCTGAGGGGTCTTATGGGGGGATCAAGGGAACTCAAGGTGCAGTGGGTGCTGCTGTGGGGTTTGGGGGGATCTAGGAGGGGTTTTGGGGTGCTGGAGGGGCTCCAGGAGGGGTCTTGGTGTGATGGAGGAGTCAGCAAGTGCAGGGTTTTGGGGGTGCTGGGGGGGCTCTAGGAGGGGTCTTGGGGTGCTGGGGGGGGGGGGGCTTTAGGAGGGGTCTTGTGGTGCTGGAGGGGTTGGCGGGTCCACGGGTTTGGGGGGACTCTAGGAGGGGTCTCGGTGTGTTGGGGGGGCTCTAGGAGGGGTCTTGGGGTACTGGAGGGATCGGTGGGTCCAGGGCTTTGGGGGTGTTGGGGGACTCTAGGAGGGTCTGTGGGTGCTGGAGGGGTCGAAAGGTCCAGGGGTTTGGGGGTGCTGGGGGGGTTCTAGGAGGGGTCACCAGGTCCAGGGGTTTGGGGGTGCTGGGGGATCTCGGGGGGGTGTCTTGGGGATCTGGGGGTTTGGGGATCCAATGGTGCCGCCCCCGCAGGGCTCCCGCCGAGGCGGTGTCGCTGCTGAAGCGGAACTCCTGCGGGAAGGCGTTGGCCATCGCGAGGGAGGCGCGGGACATGTTGGGCGCCAACGGCATCTGCGACGAGTTCCACGTCATCCGGCACATGCTCAACCTCGAGGCCGTCAACACCTACGAGGGTACCGCCCACCGCGCTCACCGCGTCCCACCGTGACACCACATCCCACCACGCTCTGCATCTCACCACATTCACCGTGTCTCGCCCCATCCCACCACAACACCACATCCCACCGCAGTCGCCACATCTCCCGGCATCCAGCTGTGCTCACCACATCCCACCACACCCCCAAGATCCTCTGGCACTGCACCACATCCGTCCACAAAACCACAACTTCTGCCTCAAATCTTCTCAAACTTCTCCTCAAACTCCCCAAAACTGTCACTTTTTACCCCAAATCCCCTCATTAACTCCACGAAAAACACAACTTCTGCCTCAACACGGCACCAACCACGCTCACCGCATCCCACCACGCTCACCATGTTCCACTGCGTCAGACTGCGCTCACCACGTCCCGCCACGCTCTTCATCTCACCACATTCACCACATTCACCACATTCACCGTATCTCACGGCATCCGGCTGTGCTCACCGCATCCCACCACGCTCCTAAGACCCTCCGGCACTGCCCCACATCCCTTTGCGCCCGCTGGAATCCCCCGGCGCCGCACCGTGCCAAGCCCGGCTGCTCTCCCGCCCACAGGCACCCACGACATCCACGCGCTCATCCTGGGCCGCGCCATCACCGGCATCCAGGCCTTCGCGCCACCACGGCGGGACTAGGGCAGGGACGGCACCGCGCCGGCGGCACAGCTGGACGTGATGACTGGTGTCACCCATGGGGACACGGCCGATCCTCGCACCGAGGGACCCAAGGAGACGGTGCTGATACCGGAACTGTCACCAACCAGACCCGACGTCTCCAACCGGAGCCACCAGCACCAACTGTACCCGGCGTCACCAACCAGACCCAGTGTCACCAACTGGATCCAGAACCACCGACGAGACCCAGTGCCTCCAACTGGATTTGGTGTCACCAACGAGACCCAGTGCCTTCAACTGGATCCGGTGTCACCAACTGGACCCAGAATCACCAACGAGACCCAGTGCCTCCAACTGGATCCAGAATCACCAACCGGACTCGGTGTCACCATCTGGACACGGTGCGACCAACCAGATCCAGAGTCACCAATCAGACCTGGTGTCACCAGTGGGGAATTGGTGTCACCAACTTGTCCCGATGGCTCCGATTGGACCATCTGGACCCGGTTGCGCTGGCGCCCGGTGCCTTTTTCCGCCCTTACCAATAAACGCCAGAGCAGCCGCTGCTCACCAGCGCTAATTGAGACGGGGGACACAGGGGGGGCCCCCCCAGATCCAAACTTAGGGTTTTTTCCTTTTTACTGTTTTTATTCCAACGACAAAACTTTGGGCCAAACCACCGCCATCGCAGGGGATCCCCCTCAGCACCGGCACCGCGCACCCCAGGGTGGGGCTTGGGGGGTTCTGTGGGTTTGGGGGGGGTCCTATGGGGTTGGGGGGCGGGGCTGAGGGTTTGGGGGTGTCCTGCAAGATTAGCGGGGGCTGCAGGGGTTCATAGGGGTTTGGGGGGACTGTTTGTGGGTTCAGGGGTGCCTTGTGGCGCCCCTGGAGGGCTCTGGGGGTGGCTCTGGGGATTTGGGTTGGTTTCCGTGGGTCTGGGGGGGCTCTGGGGGGTTCCTGTGAGTCTGGGGGGCTCTGGGTGGTTCCTGTGGGGGCACTGCGGGTGGCTCTGGGGGTTCAGGATGGTTCCTGTGGGTCTGGGGTGGCTCTGGGAGTTCGGGATGGTTCCTGTGGGTCTGGGGGGACTCTGGGGGTTCCTGTGGGTCTAGGGTGGTCTCTGGGGGTTCGGGGTGGTTCCCATGGTTCTGGGGGGGCTCGGGGTGGTTCCTGTGGGCCTGCGGGGGCTCTGGGGTGGCTCCCGTGGGTCTGGGGGGTCTCTGGGTGGTTCCTGTGGGTCTGTGTGGGCTTTGGGGGTGGCTCTGGGGGTTCGGGGTGGATCCTGTGGTTTTCGGGGTGCCCTCAGGCCTCGGGCTGCAGGCAGAGGTCGCGGTAGGCTGCCTCAACAGTGCGGCAGACCTGCTGCAGCTCGGCCTGCGCCTGCTCCACACGCTCCACGACAGCTGCCAACTGCTGCAGCCGCTCCTGGATGAGCGCGTTGTGGACATCGTAGCGCTGGAAAAGCCGCTCTTCCAGCTGCTCCGCCAGCCCCGACACCTGCCCGGAACACGGGGGACGAGGAATCGGCTCCTGTCGGGGCGCAGCTTCGCAGCGCTGCGTTCCGCCTGCATCCCCCGAGCGAGGGTGGCAGCTGCGGCCGCCCCGGCTGGCACGGCTCCCAGCCGGGCTTGGCTGCCCGCCACCGCCAGCTGCGCCCACGATAGCCGGATTGCCGCCCGCGGTAGCCACCGGAGCCGCAGCTGCCAAGGATGCACTGCCATCTGCGCGGGGGCCTCTGGGACTCCCTTGCTCCTGTCCCGCCGGCACTGAGCCCCGGCTGCGGGGACACCGGTGGGAGCCAAATCTGGCCCTCGCACAGCCGAGTGAGGACACTGAGGGCTGCGCGGGGACGCAGGAGCCATCGGCATTGCCTCCGTTGCCCAGAGCAGAGCCGGGGGCAGCTGCGGAGGGGCTCCCGGCAGCATCCGGCGCACCGGGTGCCACAGCTGGCACGCCGCAGCACCTCCTCTCGCCGCCTGCTGCTAATCCGGGCAGAATAACGCGATTAATAACACCATTAACCGCCTCGGGCACTGAGGTCTCTCCCGCGGTGCCCACCTTCAACAGCAGGCTCTCCCTGAAGCCGCTCATGACGGTGTGGTCGTCCTTGCGGCTGTCGTTGACGCGGTTGATGAGCTGCTGCGCGCGTTGCTGCAGGGCCCCGATGCTGGCGTCCAGCGAGGCGAAGTACCGGGAAGCCTGGCCATCCAACGCCGTCTCCACGCCGGACCGCGGCAACACCAGCTGCACCTCCGTCCTGGTGTGAGACGCAGAGACATAGAATCGTAGTTTGGGTTGGAAAAGACCTCAAAGCCCATTCAATTCCACGTCCTGCCATGGGCAGGGACACATCCCATTGGATCAGGGGCTCCGAGGCCCATCCAACACGGCCTGGAACCCCTCCAGGGATGGCGCAGCCGCCACTGCTCTGAACAACCGTTCCAGGGCCTCCCAACCCTCATTGTAAAGAAAACCCTCCTTTATGTCCAGTCTAAACCTGCCCCTCTCCAGTTTGTCCCCATTTTCCTCGTCCCATCACTCCAGGAGTTTGGGAACAGCCCCTCCGCAGCTTTCCTGGAGCCCCTTCAGGCGCTGAAGCTGCTCTGAGGTCTCCTGGGAGCCTTCTCCAGGCTGAACAACCCCAACTCTCCCAGCCCGGCCTCGGACAGGAGGTTCTGCAGCCCTCGCAGCATCCTTGGAGCCTCCTCTGGGCCCCTTCTGACAGCTCCATATCCATCATTTTTACCCCAAATCCCCTCACTGACTCCACAAAAACCACAACTTCTGCCTCAAATATTCTCAAATTTCTCCTCAAACTCCCCCAAAACGTCAATTTTTACCCCAAATCCCCCCACTAAATCCACAAAACCCACAACTTCTGCCTCAAACCTTCTCAAGTTTTCCCTCAATCTCCCCAAACCCAACATTTTTAACCCAAATCCCCTCAGTGACTCCACAAAACCCACAACTTCTGCCTCAAATCTTCTCAAATTTCTCCTCAAACTCCCCCAAACTGTCAATTTTTACCCCAAATCCCCCCACTAAATCTACAAAACCACAGCTTCTGCCTCAAACCTTCTCAAATTTTCCCTCAAGCTCCCCAAAACCATCATTTTTACCCCAAATCCCCTCGCTGACTCCACAAAAACCACAATTCTGCCTCAAATCTTCTCAAATTTCTCCTCAAACTCCCCCAAACCATCAATTTTTACCTCAAATCCCCTCGGTGACTCCACAAAAACCACAGCTTCTGCCTCAAGTCTACCAACTACCCGAAACTGCAACTTCCAAGACAAATCCCCTCATAGACTTCCTCAAAACGGCAACTTTTACCTCAAGTTTTCTCAGATTTCACCTCAAACTCCCCCAAAATTGCATTTTTAAGCCAAGTCCCCCCCAAACTACACCACAAATCTCTACACAGCCCTCCCCAAAGGCACTTTTTACCTCAAATCCCCGCACAAACACCACAAAGCCACAACTTTTACTTCAAATTTTCTCATTTCCCCTCAATCTACCTAAACCAGCATTTTTTACTTCAACTCACCTCACAAATTCCCCAAAAGTGCATATTTTTTTTTGCTCCAAATGCCCCCAAACTCCCCAAAATTTCAACTTTCACCAGAAATCTCCTAAGTCCTCCCCAAACTCCCCCAAAACGCAACTTTTACCTCAAATCTTCTCAAATTTCCCCTCAAACTCACCCAAAATGCTATTTTTCTATCCCAAATCCCCTCACAAACTCCAAAACAGCAAAACTCGCACCTCAAATCTTCTCAATTTTCCCTTCAAACTCCCCCAAAATGTGGTTTTTATCTCAAATCCCTTCACAAACTCCACAAAAACAAAACTTACACCTCAAATATTCACAATTTACCCCTCAAACACCCCCAAAATGTGATTCTTTTATCCCCAATCCCCTCACAAACTCCCCAAACCTGCAACTTTTTACCTCAAATCCCCTCCCAAACTCCACAAAAACAAAACTTAGGCACCAAACCTTCTCAAATTTCCCTTCAAACTCCCCCAAAATCTGATTTCTTTACCCCAAATCCCCTCCCAAACTCCAGAAAAGCAAAACTCACACCTCAAACCTTCTCAAATTCCCGCTCAAACTCCCCCAAAATGTTATTCTTTTACCTCAAATCCCCTCACAAACTCCACAACAAGGAGTCACAGCTTTGGGGACTTCAGAAATCACTTTTCGGGGGGAGTTTGAGGGGAAAATTGAGAAGATTTCAGGTGTTTTTCTTTTCTGAGGTTTGTGAGGGGATTTGAGATAAAAAGCTGAGGTTTGGGGAAGTTCATGACAGGATTTGGGGTAAAGAAATCACATTTTTAGGGACTTAGAGGTGAAAATTGAGAAGATTTTAGGTGTGAGGTTTGTTTTTGTGGACTTTGGGGACGGCTGTATGGAGATTGAAGGCAAAAGTCGCGTTTTGGAGCTATTGTGACCGCTCTCTTGCTTTCCACGTGCTCCTTTTGACCCCACACAAGGCAAACCCTTCGCCCAAAGGGCAGAAGCGCCGGTACCCGTCGGGCTCCTTGTCTTCGGGGCTCTCGGGACTCAGCCCTGCCTCAGGCTCGGGCCCCTCCTTGCGCGCCATCGCCGCTCGGGGCAGAGCGGTTGGGGCGGGAGCGCGGGACTCCACACCCACGCTGGGCTGCGACATGGCCGGAATGATAAGAAGGCGGGGCCTGCGGTGGGCGGGGCCTCGGGGAAAACATCACGATAGCCAATCAGCGCCCGCCTGGCCGCGCGCCAGCCAATGAGAGGCGGTAAAGAGAAAAGGCGGGAAGGGGCGATTTGGCGGGGGAGGGACCCGCGGTAGCCAATCAGCGCCCGCCTGGGGCCTGAGCAGCCAATGAAAGGCTGCGAAGGGAAAAGGGGGCCCCGCGCTGGCCAATCAGCGCCCACGTGATCCCAGGCGGCCAATGAGGAGCGGTGAGGGAAAAAAGGCGGGAAAGGGCGGTGCTGGGGCTGCGATGGCGGCGGGGGGAGCGCGTTGGGGATCCCCTAAAGCCGTGTGCCCCATCCCCTGCCCCCCAAATCCACGCCATGTGCAATCCGTGCCCCGGCACGGACACAGGAGCCAGCCGAGCAAAGGGGGTTTACACCTCTCCTCCCTGCACAGAGGCTCCTTTTGGAGGACCCCCTCAGCCCCAGGCGCTCTTTTGGGGACCCCAATCCTGCCCCACACCCCACGCAGTCCCTACCCCAGCACAGATACCGGCACGAGTTGAGCAAAGGGGCTTTAGTTACCCCCCACTACCCCAGTACAGAGGCTCTTTTGGAGGACCCCACCCCCCAGCTCCAGGAGCTCTTTTTGTGACCCCCCCAGTCCCAGAACCTCTTTTGGGATCCCCACTGGGCACAGGGGCTCTTTTGGGGACACCCCCCCCCCAGGCCCAGGAGCTCTTTTGGGGTCCCGACTGGGCACAGGGGCTCTTTTGGGGAGCCCCTCAGCCCCAGGGGCTCTTTTGGGGACCCCAATCCTGCTCCACGCAGTTCCTACCCCAGCACCGACACCAGCACCAGTTGAGCAAAGGGGCTTTAGTTACCCTCTACCACCACAGCCCCAGGAGCTCTTCTGGAGACCCCCACATCCCCAGCAGCTCTTTTGGGGTCCCCACTGGGTACAGAGGCTCTTTTGCAGACCCCCATAACCCAGGGGCTCTTTTGGGGACCCCAATCTTGCCCCACACCCCATGCAGTCCCTACCCCAGCACAGACACCGGCACCACTTGAGCAAAGGGGCTTTATTGGGGGGCCTTGGGCACTGGGGGGGGGGTTACTAGCCTCCCCCCCAAGGCTCAGAGTCTCTTTTGGGGACCCCCCCAGCCCCCAGGGCTCTTTGGGGTCCCCCAGAGCAGCCTATGCATCGAGGCGGCAGAGGGGGCTGTCATAGACCATCTGGAGGTCGACGCGGTGCCCCACCAGCTCGCGGATGTTGTTGATGCCGTATTTGATCATGGTGGGGCTGTTGGAAATGGAGGGGGGGGGGTGTCAGAGAGAGGGTTTGGGGGCTCATCAGAGCCCCCCCCTACCCCTCCCCAGCCCTCACCGCTCCAGCGAGAGCCCCCACGCGATGACGGTGACGTTCTCGGGGAGCCCCATGGGCAGCAGCAGCTCCGGGCGGAAAATGCCTGAATTCCCCACTTCCACCCATTTCTTCAAGCCTGGTGGGTGGGGGGGTGGAAAATAGAGGTGAGGAGGGGGCCCAGTTTGTGGGGCACCCCAGAGACTCCCCAGAGAAAGGCCCCCACCCTATGGTGACAACTCAGAACCTCCCCACTCCATGGGGGCCCCCCAAAACCATCCAAACCAGGGCACTCCCATAAACCCTGCACTCTACTGGAGAAAAAATTTGCCCCCCCTCCGACCCGCCCCACAGAGAGGGAACCACACAGACACCTCCCCCTATAGGGGGACCCCCAGGGCCCCCCCATCCATGTGGGGAGCATATGCACACCCCCAATTCCCCCACCCCCCTGGACCCCCCCTCACCTTCGTGGTAGCTGAACACCTCCATGCTGGGCTCGGTGTAGGGGTTGTACGCTGGCTTGAACCGCAGCCGCGTGAGGCCTGGGGGGCGGCATGGGGAGGTGAGGGGGGGCCCTGGGGTGCCCCCAGTGTCCCCCCTAAACCCGCCCCCGTACCCAGTTTGGTGAAGAACTGGCGGAGGGTCCCCATGAGGTGGCCCAACGTGAGCCCCCGGTCGGCCACCACCCCTTCCACCTGATGAAACTCTGCCAAGTGCGTTGCGTCCAGGCTCTCATTTCGGAACACGCGGTCGATGGAGAAGTATTTGACGGGGGAGAACTTCTCCTGGGTGGGAGGGGGAGTCAGGTGAAAAATGGGGGGGTCATGGGGTCCCCAAAAATCCCATATGCCCCACAAATCTCCCCAAACAGCTTGCGTGCACCACAAACCCCTCCGTGTCTCCCAAAACCCCTCGTGTGCCTCCAAACCAGTTCTATCTCCAACTTTGATGGAGAAAACGGGAGAACTTCTTCTGGGAGAGCAAATAAGGGGGATCAGGGTGTCCCCAAAACCCCATGTGCTTCCCAAGTGGTCCCCAAACACCTTCATGTGCCCCTCCAAACTCCTCTGTGCCTTCCAAAACCCTTCATGTACCCCCTGCTGATACACAAATGCTTTATGAGGCTAAATTTCTACTGGGGGGGGGAAATGGGGGGATTGGGGGTCCCCCAAACCCCCTGTGTGCCCCCTTGACCACTTGTGTGTCCCCCAAAACCCCTTGTGTGCCCCCAAATCTCCCATATGCCCCCCAAGTCCCCCCAGTCGATGGAGAAGTACTTCACCCAGGAGAGCTTCACCAGAGGAAGAGGGGAAATAGGGGTCAGGGGGAGGAAATGGGGGGAAGGGGGTAGTCGAGGGGGGGCCAAAATCCCCTTTGTGCCCCCTCAACCCCTCGTGTGTCCCCTAAACCCACCATGCGTCCCCCAAAAGCCCTCGTGTGCCCCTCCAAGTCCCTCCAGTCAATGGAGAAGCAGTTCAAGGGCAAAACTTCTCCTGGGGTGGAGGGGAAGTGGTGGGGGGGTCAGAGGGAGAAAGGGGGGGTCAGAAGGGTCCCAAAACTCCTGGTGTGAACCCCTTGTGCACTCACAAACCTCCCATGTGCCCCCCAAAATCCCTTGTGGGCCCCCCAATCTCCCACATGCCCCCCAAGTCCCCTCAGTCAATGGAGAAGTACTTCACTCAGGAGAACTTCACCTGAGGAAGGGGGGAAATATGGGGGAGGGGGAGGAAATGCGGGGAAAAGGGGGCAGTCAAGGGGGTCCCCAAAACCCCTGTGTGTCCCCTTCGAATGCCCTGAGTCCCCCCGGACCTGCTTGGCCAGCTGGTAGAGCGCCCGGGCGCTGGCAGCCGTGGTGTGGGTGCGCAGCAGGTTCTTCCGCGCCTCCTCCAGCCGCCACTCGTATTTGTACCTGGAAGGAAGGGGGGAAATCAGTGGGGCAGGGGGTACACGGCCCCCCAAACCCCCCCCTCAGCCCCCCAAAACACCCCCCCCTCACCCCTGTGAGCCGTAACCGCCCTGCGAGTGGACCTTCTTCACCTTGGCCGTGTAGCCGGCCGGCAACACCGGGGCCTCGGCAGGGTCTGGGGGGCAGAAAGAAATGGGGGGGTCAGGGGGGTCTGGGGGGGGCAGCAAGGTTTGTGGGGCAACGATGGGGGAAGACAGGGGTGTCTGGGGGGGTCAGCAGGGATTGGGGGGCAGCAATGGGGGGCCTGGAGGGATCAGCAGGGTTTGGGGAGGTAGCAATGAGGGGGTTGGGGGATCTGAGGGGGGTCAGCAGGGTTTTGGGGGGCAGCAATGGGGAGCCTGGGGGGGTCAGCAGGGTTTGCGGGGCAACGATGGGGCAAACGGGGGCGTCTGGGGGGGCAGCAGGGTTTAGGGGGCAGCGATGGGGGGGTCTGAGGACTCTGGCGGGGGGTCAGCAGTGTTTGGGGGAGCCAGGGAGGTCTGGGGGGGCAGCAGGGCTTGGGGAGAGCAGCAATGGGGGAGTCACAGGGATCTGGGGGACAGACGGGTTTGGGGGTCAGAGATAAGGGGGGGGTTCAGTAGGACTCGGGGGGGATCAGGAAGTCTGGAGGGGTCAGCAGGGTTTGGGGGTGCAGTGATGGAGAAGTCAGCAGGATTTGCGGAGGTCAGCAGGGTTTTGGGGGTCATTGCTTTAGGGGGGGTCAGTGGGGTTTGAGGGGGCCCTGTTCATTCCGCGGGGGGGCAGTGGGGTTTGGGGGAGTCATCAGTTTGGGGGGACCCTATTCATTCTGGGCGGAGTAGTGGGGTTTGGGGGGGGTCATTGGTTTGGGGGGACCCTGTTCATTCTGCAGGGGGTCAGTGGGGTTTGGAGGAGTCAGGGGGACTTGGGGGGGGGATCACTGGTTTGGGGGGAGCCCCGTTCATTCGGGGGGTGTCAGTGGTTTTGGGCCCCCCACCCTGCAGGAAGAAGGTGTCGTGCTGGTCCCGCGCCGGGTGCTGCTGCGGCTGGAAGAGAGCGTCGAAATTCCAGAAGGAGCTCTCCACGAAGCGGTCGGTCGGCATCTCCGTGAATCTGGGGGGGGGGAAACGGTGGGAGGACCCCCCCGGACACCATGTCAATGGCAGGGGCAGCAGGGACCCCCCCCCACCCTCCCGGGGTGAGGGGACAGCGAGGAGGGGTCAGTGGGGACACCCCCGGGGTGAGGGGACAATGTGGGGGGCCAGCAGGGATCCCCCCGGGGTGAAGGGACAGTGGGGGGGGGCAGCAGGGACCCCCCCAGGGTGAGGGGACAGTGGGGGGGGGGGCAGCAGGGACCCCCCCGGGGTGAGGAGACAGCAAGGAGGGGACAGCAAAGACCCCCCCAATTTTGCCCCCCCCATTTTACCTCCCCTCACCCTACTTTGCCTCCCCCTTTGCCCCCTCCTCACCCCATTTCGAGCACCCCCCCATTCCATTTCCATCCCCTCCCCAGACTCCGCCCCCCCCCATTTTGCCCCTTCACTCTACATTTCCACCCCTCCACCAGACCCCCCCTCCCCAGGTTGAGGCCCCCCCCCCCCCCATTCTGCCCCCCCCTCACCCCATCTCGAGGAAGGCGCCCCGCAGCAGGGTCCGCACGCGCAACAGGGGGTGCAGGCGCCCGCAGGGGGGGGGCAGCCCCCGCGCCTGGAAATTGTATGGCTTGAATGCGAGATCGCGCCACGAACCCCTGAGGGGGGAAAAAGGGGGGGTCATGGGGGCAAAATAGGGGGGTCAGGAGGAAAAAATGGGGTTCACGGGGTAGGAAAGAGAGGGCAAGTGGTGCCATGAGTCTCTGGGGGGGGATACAAGGGGGTAAAACGGGGGGGCAAAAGGAGGGTGAGCACTACCGCGAACCCCAGAGGGGTCAGGGAGCAAAATGGGGGGGGTCAGAAGGGGCAAAATGGAGGCGGGGGGGGAAAAATGGGGTCGGGGAGGGGGGGAAGAGGAGTAGCTGCAGCTATGAGTCCCTGGGAGGGGACACGGGAGTCGGGGGGGGCAAAATGGGGGGGTGCAAAATAGGGATAGGGGGTAGGAAAGGGGGGCAGATACTGCCTTGAGTCCCTAGGGGGGGGAACAGGGGGTCGGGGGGGGCAAAACAGGGGGATCGGGGGGGCAAAATGGGGTCAGGGGGTAGGAAAGGGGACAGGTGCCATCATGAGTCCCTGGGGGGGGACATTGGGGTCAGGGGGGCAAAATGGGGGGGGGCAAGATAGGGGTGGGGGGTAGGAAAGGGGTGCAGATACTGTCTTGAGTCCCTGGGGGGGGACGAGGGGGGGGTCAAAACAGGGGGATCGGGGGGGCAAAATGGGGGCGGGGGGGCAAAACAGGGGTAAGGGGGGCAAAATGGGGGCAGGTGGTAGAAAAGGGGGGCAAATGCTGCCATGAGTCCCTGGAGGGGGGGTTCAGGAGGGAAAATGGGGGGGGCACAGGGGGCAACATGGTGGCGGGGGGGGTAAACGGGGGGGGCAGGTGCCGCCACGAGCCCCTATGGGGGGATCAGGGGGAGTCGGGGGGGGGGACAAAAGAGGGGGGCGTAGGGGGTAGGAAGGAGGAAAGGGGGGCAGAAGGGGGTGGATATGGGGTAGGAGGGGGGGGGTCAGGGGTCCCAATCCCCCCCCCTCACGTCGCGATCATCTCCGGCGTCAGTTCGGTCTCGGCGCGTGTCACGGCTGTGCTGAAAGCGCTGCCCTTGCGGATCCAGTAAGATTTGAGGGTGCTGGAGGGGACCAAGGGGGGGGGTCAGAGGGCACCCCCAAACCTCTGACCCCTCCTCTGACCCCCCCCAAACCTGCTCCCCCTTCCTGCCCCCTCAAAATGTGCCCCCTCTCTCCTCTGGCTCCCCTTAAACCAGCACACCACTCCCCCAGGGTCCCCCAAACCTGGCCCCCCCCTTTCCCGCACCCCCAAATGTGTGTTGGGGGGTCTGCCCCTCCCACTCTACCCCCATCCTGACCCCCCAACCTAATCCCTGCACTGTCCCCCCCCCTCTACCCCCCTAACCTGCCCCCCCCAACCTGACGCCTCCCTCTCCTGCCCCCCCAAAACTTTAACCCCAACCCCCCAATCTACCCCCAATGTCTCCCCCAATCCTGCCTCCAATCCTGCTCCCTCCCCCATGCCCCCCCAATCCTGCCCCCTCTCCCATACCCCCCCCGCCCCCCCAAATCTGCCCCCCCTTCCTGCACCCCCAAACGTGCGTGTCTCCCCCCGGCTCCCTCTAAACCAGTCCTATCTCCATGTACCCACATCAACACCCCTCTACCCCCATCCTGACCCCCAACTTACCCCCTGCTCTGTGCCCCCACCTCCTCTGCCCCCCCAAACCCCCCCCCCGTGTGTCCCCCCCCTGCACCCACACTTCGAGCAGCAGTTTCCTGCGTTTGAGCTCGCTGCGCTCGCGCTCGGGCAGCGCCTCGGCCTCGCCGCGCTGCACCCGCTGCAGGCTCTGCTGCACCCCGTCCTGCACCTCGGGCACCTGGGGGGGCACGGGGGGGGGGGGCTGCAACAGAGACACCCCCCCAGACACGAGGAACCCACCCAACCACAGGTACCCCCTCGCCATGTCCTGTACCTCGGGGACCTTTGGGGGGGCTGCAACAGAGACACCCCCACCCTGTATCCCCCCATGACCCCAGACCCCCCCCTGTGTCGTCCCCCCCCCAAGCTCCTGGGAACCCTGTCTTTGTATCCCCCCCCTCCGTGGTCCAGGGGACCCCCCCGTATCCCCCCATGACCCTAGACCCCCCCCACCAGTGTCCCCCCATCTCCTGGGAACCCTGTCCTTGTGTGTCCCCCCCCTTCCCGGTCCAGGCCCCCCTACCCTGTATCCCCCCATGATCCCTGACCCCCCCCATAAGTCCCCCCCCCCAAGCTCCTGGGAACCCTGTCCTTGTGTGTGTGTCCCCCATGGTCCAGGGGACCCCCCCCTATGACCCCAGACCCCCCCCCACATCGCCCCCCCCAATGACACTCACAGCGCGCAGGACTCGGGCCCCCCCGGGCCCCCCCTTCTCCAATCGCACCCACTTGTTGGCCATGGCCTTGTTGAAGCCTACAGAGCCCCCCGGAAGCTTCTGGGGGGGGGGGAGAGGTGGTGTCAGGGCACGGGGACCCCCCCACTGTGTCCCCCCCCCCATCCTCGTACCCCTCCTCGGTGTGTGCCCCCCCCGATGCCCCCCATTCCCAGTGCCCCCCCAATACCAGCCCCCCCCCCCCCCCAATTCCTGGTGCCCCCTCCCCAACATCAGTCCCCCTCCCTCATTCTCGGTGCCCCCTCCCCAATATCAGTCCCCCCTCCATTCCCGGTACCCCCTCCCCAATATCAGCCCCCCCCTCCATTTTCCGGGTCCGTCCCCCCCACCCCGTTCCCGGTGCCCCCCCTCACCATGGCCTCGGGTTGGGGCACCCCCCCCTCCGGGAGGCTCCGGAACAGCCGCACCTCGGGGCTCCCGTCCCGCAGCACCGCGATCCCCTCGGGGCTGAGCTCCCACCGCCGGGCGGCGCGCGGCTCCGCTTCGATCACCTGCGGAACCGGGAACCGGCGTGGGAACCGCGAACCGGCACCGGGAACCACGAACCGGCGTGGGAACCGCGAACCGGCGTGGGAACCGCGAACCGGCGTGGGAACCGGGATTCGGCATGAGAACCGGCGTAGGAACCGGCAACCGGCACGGGGAACCGGGACGGCAACCGAGAACTGTCATGGGAACCGGCGTGGGAACAAGGAACCAGCACGGGAGCAGGGATGGCAGCCGGCATGGGAACCGGGAACCGGCACCAGGATGGCAACCGGCATGGGACCGGGAACCGGCATAGGACCCGGGATTCGGCACGGGAATCGGCGTGGGAATGGGGAACCGGCATCGGGCATGTGAACCGGAATGGGAACTGGGAACCGGCATGGGAACCGGGATCGGGAACCGGGAACTGACATAGGAACCTGGATAGGAACCGGGAATTGGCACCGGCATCAGGAACCGGTACCAGGATCAGCCCCGGGATCAGCATCACCACCACCAGCAGCAGCACCGGGAACTGGGAACCGGCACCGAGAGCAGCACCGGGAACTGGGAACCGGCAGCGAGAGCACTACCGCCATCCGCACGGAGGACACCGGTATGAGTGTCAGCACCAGCATCGGCGGCACTGGGACTTGGCACCAACACCGATATCAGCACCGGAAACGACACAGGCACCGATATCAGCACCGGCGTCAACACCAACGGCACCGGGTTGGGTACCGGGAGCGGCACCGGCAACAGCAGCGCGGGGAGCGGCACGGGCACCGGGATCAGCACCGGCAACAGCAAGATGAGCACCGAGTGCGACACTGGTGACACCGAGATCAGCACCGGGAGCCGCACGGGCAGCAGCACCGGCGACACCGGGAGCAGCACCGGGGGCCGCACTAGCATCAGCAGCACCGGGAGCAGCACAGGCACCACAATCAGTCCCGGCGACACCGGGAGCAGCACAGGCACCATAATCAGTCCCGGCGACACCGGGAGCCGCCCCGGGAGCGGCAGCACCGGCACCGGCAGCACCGGGAGCAGCAGTTCCGCCGCCCCCCGCCCCAGTCCGCACCTCCCCGAGCGCTTGAAGGCTCTTGACGGCGCCCACGAGCGTCTGGTGGTCGAGGCCGAGCGCGGCGGCCGCCTCGAGGCTGCAGAGGCCGCCGCCGGGCGCCTCCTCCCGCTCCAGGCGCTGCAGCAGCAGCTCCGCCACGCTGGGCGACATTGCGGCGGCCGGAAGTGCTCCACGCTCCCGCCGGAAGCGCCTATGCCATGTGGGGGAAGGGGGAGCGGGGGGGCGGGGCAAGCGGAGCGCGGCGCTATGTTGAGTGTGGCTGAAGCGCTCTATTGAGTGTGGCGCGGCGCCATGTTGAGTGTGTCTGTGACGCCATCTTAGGTGTGGCGGGTCACACCCCCCCTCAATTGAGGCTGTCCGGGTGCCATCTTGAGTGCGGCGCGGCGCCATCTTGGGTGTGGCGGGCTCCGGCTGCGGTGATGCTGACCCCGAGCATCCCGTTGCCATAGCGACAGCCCCTCAGTCGGTACTCGGGGACCGGGGTTTCACCCCCCGCGATATGACGTCATTATTGCGTCATCGCACCGTATAAGGTCATGAACCCCCTGTGTCCCCCCTTGCCTTACTTGCTGGTGTCAGTACTATTATGGGATGGTAAACCCCTAATATTCTTTTTCTTGGTGGTATCGTGAGTAAAAAGGACATAATATTCCTGGGTTTGGTACTATTATGGGATAGTGGGGCCATAGTATCCCTGTTTATGGTAATGTTACGGATAACAGCACCGCAATACACCTGCTCGTGGTGTTATTATGGGATGGCAAGGCTGCACCACCCTTGCTCCCAGTTCTATTAATGATGGTGAACGCGTAATACCTGGGAAAAAAATTAGGAGAAAAATAACAAAGTGGAGGGAAAGTGAGGGAAAAAGAAGGAAGAGAGGAAAAAAAGGAGGGAAAACCGAGGGGAAAGAGTGGAAAGTGAGGAGAAAAGGGGAAAACTGAGGGAGAAAGGGGAAAACTGGGGGAGAAAAGGCAAAACTGGGGGAGAAAAGGTGAAAACTAAGGGAAAAGAATAATATACCTGGGTATTGTGTGCTACTATGAACGATGAACTAATACTACTCCTATTCTTGGTGCTATTATGGGATGGTGAGTCCATAATATTCCTGTTCTTCGTGTTATTATGGGTGGCAAAGCCATTGTATCCCCGTTCCTGGTACTATTACAGGGGGTGGCGCAATATCGCCCCTGTTTCCTGTGCTATCATGGGATGGCAAGTTCGTGATATACCTGTTCCTGGTGCTATTGCAACCAGCGAGCCCATAATAATCCTGGATTTGGTGCTATTATGGAGCGGTGAGGCCATAATTTCCCCGTTCTTGGTGTTATTATGGACAGTAAACCCATAATATCTGCTTTCTTTGTGGTATTGTGGATCACAACACCATAATATTGCTCTTCCCAGTACTATTAAAGGCCAGCGAGCCCATAAAGGTGCTGTTCCTAGTGCTATTATGGGATGGTAAAGCCGTACTACCCCTGTTCCCAGTGCTATTAATGACGGTGTGTCCATAATATCACTGTTTTTGGTGCCATTACAGAATGGTGAACCCATGGTATCCATATTCCCGGTGCTACAATTGACAGTGAGCCCATCATATCTCTGCTCCCAATGCTATTAAGGACGATGAGCCCATAGTACTCCTGTTCTTGGTGCTATTATGGGATGGTGAGTCCATAACATCCTTGTTCCTATTCCTTTATGGATGATAAGCTGATAACATCGCTGCTCCTGATGCTACCATGGGATGGCAAGCTCGCAACATACCTGTTCCTGGTGCTATTACAGCTAGTGAGCCTACAATATTCTTGGTTTTGGTGCTATTATGGGATGGCGAGGCCACACTATCCCTGTTGCTGATGCTCTTAAGGATGGTCAGCCCATAATATCCCATTTCTTCGCGGTATTACGAATAACAAGACTATAATATTCCTATTCCTGGTGCTATTAGAGGGCGGCGAGCTTATAACGCTCCTGGCGCTATTATGGGATGGAAAACCCCCACCGCCCCGTGGGCGCCTGTCCCTTTAAGCGCGCCCCTGCCCCACGTGACCCCGTCGCGCGCGCGCGCGGGAGGGAGGGGGGGAGGGAGAGAGGGGGGGGGGGCGTCTCCCTCCGCACGCGTGGTCGCTGCCGATTGGCCGTCGCGCTCAGCCAATGGGCATCGGCCATCTGGGACGCCAACGTTCGGGGGCGCCGCGGGCGGGCTCTGAGCCAATGGGAGCGCGCGGCGCGGGAGCGCGAGCCAATGGGCGGCGCGAGGGGGCGGGACCTAAGGCCGCCCGCATATAAAAGGGCTCGAAGGCAGCGGCGGAGCCGCAGTGTCCGGAGAAGGAGCGCGTTGGAAGCGGGAGCGCCCCCTCTTCCCCCCACCCCCAGCAGCCATGAGCCGCCCCCGCAGCGCCCCCCGACTCACCGACGTTGTCCTCCTCTTTCTTCTCTTGGCATCGGCGGCCGCCGAGCCCGCCCAGTTCTTCAGGGAGGAGTTCG
Organism: Cuculus canorus; assembly: GCF_017976375.1. NCBI lineage: Eukaryota > Metazoa > Chordata > Aves > Cuculiformes > Cuculidae > Cuculus > Cuculus canorus. Next base: position 1,289,370 of record NC_071430.1, read on the forward strand.
GGGATGGAGGTGAGGGCGGGGGGAGAGGCCTGAGAGGAGGGGTGGGGGCGAAGGGAGGGCCTCCCCCCTCAGGTGGGGGCGAAAGGGGGGCCTTCCCCCTCTATTGGGGGTCTCCCTCCCTCAGTTGGGGGCGAATGGGGACCTCCCTCCCTCAAGTGGGGGCGAATGAGGGGGATTTCCCCCTCAGTTGGAGACGAAGGAGGGGGGCCTTCCCCCTCAGTTGGGGGTCTCCCTCCCTCAGTTGGGGGCGAAGGGGGTCCCCCCCTCAATTGGGGGCAAAGGGGGTTCCTGGGGGATCCTCTAAGGTGGGAGGGACTTGGGGTTCCCCGGAGGTGGAGGGGGATGTGGAGGGGGATGTGGGGAGGCCCTCTAAGGTAGGGGCGATGATCTGGGGTCCCTCCTACGGTGTGCAGATCTCTGAGGTGGAAGGAATGGAAGGGGGGGGAGGGGGGGGCTGAGGCCGGTTTTGTGGGACCTTTGAAGTGAAGGGGGGTCTGGGGGCTTCCCCTGAGGTGGAGAGGACTTTGGGGTACCCAGATATAGAGGATCGATCTCGGGTGCTTCTCTGAGATGGTGGAATCTGGGGGTCCTCTGAGGTGGAAGGGGTGGAAAAAGGGGGTCCCTAAGATGGGGGGGGGGGCTGAGGGGGATCTTGGGGTTCCCATGACGCAGAGGGGATGGAAGAGGGGAGCCCTGAGATAGAGAAGGGATCTGGGGGTCTCCTGTGAGTTGGGGGGCTGTGGGGTCTCCTGAGGTAAAGGGAATAGGGAGGTGGGAGAGGCTGAAACGCAAGTAATTGGGGGTGCCCTGAGGTAGAAGGAATGGGGGGTGGGGGCTGAGGGGGGGGTCTTGGGGATCCCCTGAGGTGGAGAGGATGGGAAAAGGGGTCATTGAGGTCGAGGGCGCGTCTGCAGGTCCTCTGAGGTGGAGACGATAGCAGAGGTGACCTCTGAGTTGGAGAGAGATTTGGGGTGGGGGCACACCTGAGGGTCCTCTGAGGTGAAGAGGTCCCTGAGGAAGGGAGAGGGATTTGGGGGCGCCCCTGAGTTGGAGAAGATGGAAGAGGGGATTCCTGAAACGGAGTGGGATCTTCTGAGGTGGAGAGAAAAGAAGGGGTCCCTAAGATGGGGAGGGGCTGAGGAGGATGTAGGGGGGCGTTGGGGGTCTCCTCAGGTGGAGGGGATGGGGGGAGTCCCCAAGATGGACAACTGAAAGCGTCTCGGGGGCTCCTTTGAGATGGGGAGGAACTGAGGGGGGGATTGAGAAAGCTCTTGAGGTGGAGGGAATGGAAGAAGTGGGGGTCCCGGAGAGTGAAAGGGGATTTGGGAAAAGCAGCAAGACCTGAGATGGTTGTTCAGGTGGAGAAGATCTCGGGGAGGGAGGCTTGGAGGGACCTGGAGGGGCTCTTCTGCGGTGGGGTGGGTTTTGGGGGGGTCTCGGAGATGGAGGGAGGTTGTAGTGGACCCAAGTTGTCCCCCATGATAGTGCGAGATGGCGGCTGAGATAGAGAGGGGCTGGGGGCGGATCTGGGGGGGGTCTCTGAGGTGGAGGAGGGGGGATGTCTGTGGATCCCCTGAGATAGAGGGGGGCTGGGGGGAGGGTCTCCTGGATCCCCTAAGACTCAGAGAGACTGAGGGGTCCTCTCGGGTGAGGGGAACCGGGGGGGTCTTTGATGGGTCCCCGATCCTGGTGCTGGGTGGGGTCCAGAGGGGTCCTGGGTGCTGAGCACTCCCTTCCACAGATGCCTGGACGAGCCGGTGGGTGGAATCCAAGCACAAACCGGATTATGGGCGCTTCGTTCTCTCCGCTGGGAAGTTCTACGGAGATGCCGAGAAGGACAAAGGTGAGGAGAGACCCCGGGACGGATTGGGGACCCCTAGGAGTGGGCAGAGACCCCCCGGGGTGGGACATGGACTCTGGTATCCGAGCCCACCCCATTCCACAGGGCTCCAGGTGAGCCAAGACACGTGGTTTAATGTGCTCTTAGCGCACTTCAGGTCGTTCAACAGTTGTGGGTGTGGGCATGGACCCCCCCGGATGGGGCAGAGACCCCTGTATCCAGACCCCCCACATCCCAGCACCACCCATACCCCTTGTGGGGCTGCAGACGTGCAGTTCCATACATTCTCGGCATAGTTTGAGCTGTTCAGCAACCACAGCGGTGGGGCAGGGACCCCCCCCAGAACAGGACAGGACCCCCCTAGCTGGGCGGGAGCCGCTGGGTTGGGACAGGGACCCCAATATATGAGCCCCCCACGTTCCAATGCTGCTATAGACGAGCCAGGATGTGTGGTTCTATGCACTCTTGGTGAACTTCGAGCTGTTCAGCAGCTGTGGGTGCAGGCAGGGACCCACAGGATGGGACAGAACCCCCCCAAAACCAGGCAGGGCCCCCGGGTTGGAGCAAGGATCCCCTTATCCAGGCCTGCCATGTCCTGCAGGGCTGCAGACGAGTCGAGACGTGTGGTTCTGCACGCTTGGAGCCATTCAGCAGCCACGGCTGTGGGCTGTGACCCCCAGGATGGGGCAAATGCCCCCTGTATCCATGTCCCCTGTGTCCAAACCCCACCCGTGTCCCCCCAGGGCTGCAGACGAGCCAGGACGCGCGGTTTTACGCGCTCTGAGCACACTTCAAGCTGTTCAGCAGCCACGGCTGTGGGCTGTGACCCCCAAGATGGGGCAAATCCCCCCTGTATCCATGTCCCCTGTGTCCAAACCCCACCCGTGTCCCCCCAGGGCTGCAGACGAGCCAGGACGCGCGGTTTTACGCGCTCTCGGCACGCTTCGAGCCGTTCAGCAACCGCGGGCGCACGCTGGTGGTGCAGTTCAGCGTGAAACACGAGCAAGGCATCGACTGCGGCGGCGGCTACGTCAAACTCTTCCCCGCCAGCCTGGACCAGCAGGACATGCACGGCGACTCCCCGTACAACATCATGTTCGGTGGGTGCGCGCCCCTCCTTGCGCCCCCTCATTTAGGGGTGCTCCCCTCATGCCCTCCTCTCCTTGCCCCTAATTTTGGGGCACCCTCTTTATTCTCCCTTTTGTTTTGGGGGTTTCTCTCCACCCCTCTTTGCTCTGTGTTTTGGGGGAGTCCCTCTCCACCCTTCTTTGCTCTCTGTTTTGGGGGTTCCTCTCCACCCTTTGCTCTTCTGTTTTGGGGCACCTCCTCCCCCCCAACTCCTTTTGGGGCACCCTCCTTGCTCCGTGTTATCGTTTCAGGGACCCCTCACTCTTCCCTTGTCCTGTTTGTGTTTCGGGGCGCCTCCTCCCCTCACTCCTCATTTTGGGGTACTCTTCTCACTCCATCTCTTGCGTTTGGGGCACTTGTGTTTTGGGGGACCAACACTTTCAGCCTCACGCTCTATATTTTGGGGGGGCATCGTCCCCCCTCCTTGTTGCTCCCTTGTGTTTGGGGGCACCCCTTGTTAATGGGATCCCACATGCATTTGGGGTGACACCCTCGTGTTTTGGGGGTGCCCTCTCTTTGTGCTCTCGTGTTTTGGGGGGGGTCCTTGGTTTCAGAGCCTCCCCTTTCTCACAATCCTTTGTTGCTTTTTAGGCTTCTCACAGCCCCCCTGCGTTTTGGGATTGTGCCCCTTCCGCGCCCCTCCTTCATTTGGGGGTGCCCCTGTCTCTCTTTATCCCCCCTTTTTTTTGGGGAGGGGGGTGGCTGACCCCTCTTTCCCTCTCTGTTTTTGAAGGTTGTGCCCCTCGCTGCCCTTTGCATGTGGGGTGCTCCCCCCTTTGTTTTTGCCTCTCCCCTCCCTTTTCACCCCCATTGCATTTGGGTGGTCCCTTCCTCCTCTTTTCCTGCTTTGTTTTGGGCCTCCCCCCTTCCCGCCCCCCACCTCTTTTTGGGGGTACCCCCCTCACCCCCTTTTGATCCCACCAGGCCCCGATATCTGCGGCCCCGGCACCAAGAAGGTCCATGTCATCTTCAACTACAAAGGGAAGAACGTGCTCATCAACAAAGACATCCGCTGCAAGGTGGGGGGCTCGAGGGGGGGCTCGGGAGGGCTTTGTGGGATGTGGGGACCCCCCCTGACCCCCTCTTTTTCAGGACGATGAGTTCTCGCACTTGTACACGTTGGTGGTGAGGCCGGACAACACGTATGAGGTGAAGATCGACAACGCACGTGTGGAGGGGGGGAGCCTCGAGGAGGACTGGGATTTCCTGCCCCCCCGCAAAATCAAGGACCCCAGCGCCCACAAACCCGACGACTGGGACGAGCGCCCCAAGATCGATGACCCCGAGGACAGCAAGCCCGAGGTGGGGGGGGGCCTCTGGATGGACTTTGGGGGGGCTGGGGACAAGGTTTGGCCTCTGGGGATGAGAGAAACCTGAGGAGGGGGTCTCTGAGGGGCGGGGTGGGGGCTCTGGGTGGACTTGGGGGGCTGCAGGACTGGGAGAAACATGGCGGGGGGGCTTTGGGGGGCTCTGGAAGGAGTTTAGGGAATGGGGGGGGGGGGCTGTGGGGATGGGAGAAACCTGAGGTGGGGGGTTGGAGGGACTATGGGGGACTGAGTGGGGTGGCTGGGGCTCTGGGTGGACTTTGGGGGGCAGGAGGGGGGGGCTGCAGGACTAGGAGAAACAGGAGGTGGGGGGGTCTGGAAGGACTTTGAGGGGCTGCAAGGGTCGAGGGGGGGGCTCTGGATGGATTTTGGGAGGCTGGGGGGGGCTGAAGGGCTGTGAGAAACTTGAGGTGGAGACTCTGGGGGGGGCTGCATAACTGGGAGAAACCTGAAGTGGGGTTTTGGGGGTGTTTGGGGAGGTCGGGGGGGGACTGGAAAAGAGGAGGTGTTGGCAGGGGTCTCTATGGGGGTCCCCCGCACCCCCCAGGACTGGGACAGACCCGAGGTGGGGAACACTGGGCGGGTAGTGGAGGGGGTTTGGGGGGGGCTGTGGGGCAGTGGGGAGGTCAGGGGGGGCTGCAGGGTGGTTGGGGGGGATCTCTATGGGGGTCTCAGACCCCCCTGAAGCCCTCTTGCATCCCCGTCCCCCCCTCCAGGACTGGGACAAACCTGAGCACATCCCGGACCCCGATGCCAAGAAGCCGGAGGACTGGGATGAGGAGATGGATGGGGAGTGGGAGCCCCCTGTGATCCAGAACCCCGAGTACAAGGTGGGTGGAGGTCTGGGGGGGGGCTGCGGGGGGTGCTGAGACCCCTGTTCTGACCCCCCCCGGTCCCCCCCTCCCCCCAGGGCGAATGGCGGCCCCGGCAGATCGACAACCCAGCCTACAAGGGCAAGTGGGTGCACCCCGAGATCGACAACCCCGAGTACAGCCCCGACCCTCTGCTCTACTCCTACGACAGCTTCGGTGTCATCGGCCTCGACCTCTGGCAGGTGGGTTGGGGGGCTTGTGGCCCCCTCTTGGGACCCCTGAACCCCCTTGGGACCCCCAAGCCTTCTCGGAGCCCCCCTTGGGGGCTTTGAGACCCCTTGAACCCTGCCAAATTCCATCAAATCTCCAGCTTTGGAGTCATTAGCTTTGGCCTCTGGCAGGTGGGTGGGGAGCTTCTGGTCCCCCCGGGACCTCGCCAGGACCCCTGAACTCCCTTGGGACCCCCAAACCGTCTCGGACCCCCCTGCGGGCTTTGAGAACTCTTGAACCCCCTAGCTCCTACATAATTGACCTCAGCCTCTGGCATGTGGGTGGGGGGAGGATTGGGGGTCCCTGTACCCTCTCTCAGGTTTTTTTTTTTACCCCAATTTTCCCCCCCAGGTGAAATCTGGGACGATCTTTGACAACTTCTTGCTGGCGGATGATGAAAAGCTGGCGGAGGAGATCGGCAACGAGACCTGGGGGGCTACCAAGGTATGTGGGGGGGCCCTGGGACCCCCAGGTGCCTCCAAGCCCCTCCCAGGGGAGATGAAGGGGTGGGAAGGAATGGGGCACCCCCCGTCTTGTTACCCCTGCATGCCCCAATCTCGTCTGTGACCCCGGTGCCCCCTGAACCCCTGGGCCTCCCCCAAACCCCCCGGTGCCCCCTGAACCCCTGGGCCTCCCCCAAACCCCCCGGCCCCCTCCCCACTGCCTGGGGACCCCCAGTTCCTGCCCCATAGGCCTCCTCCACGCCCCCTCCTCACTGTCTTCCCCCTTCGTCCCTGCAGGATGCGGAGCGGAAGATGAAAGAGCAACAGGATGAGGAGCAGCGGCGGCAGCAGGAGGAGGAGGAGAAGCAGCGCAAGGAGGAAGAGGGGGAGGAGGAGGGGGACGGGGAGGAGGAAGAAGACGACGATGAGGAGGAGGAAGCGGAGGCGGCGCCGCGGGACGAGCTCTGAACGCGCCCCGCTCGGTCTCTGTGAGACCCGGACTCTTTTCTAGGGGCGGCGCCGTGGGCACCGGGGCGGGGGTGGGGGAGGTTGGGGGGGGCACCGGTGGGGGGGGGCGGTGCCGGTTCCCATTAAATTAACGCTTGGTCCCGGAATTGACCCGCGCCATGTTGAGCCGCGCCGCCATTTTGTGTCCTGTCACGTGACCGTGGGCTTTTGCGTGTTGCCTCGTGTGTCACGTGAAGGGGATATGAGTCACGTGTTGGGGTCTGTCACGTGATCGCGCCATGCGCGGGCTTGCCAGCGTCACGTGATACAGGCGCCATGCGCGGGTTTCCAGCGTCACGGGGGGGGGGGGGAGGAGGAAACAAGACGCCGTTTTCTCCGCTCACGTGGTGTGAGCGACTGGCACGGGAGGGGGAGGCTCTGCACCCTTATCACGTGACAGTGGCGCAGCGCAGGCCTCTCCCTAGTCACGTGGCGCGGGTGCGGCGCGCGGCAATTTCTTTATCACGTGACTCAGGCTCCACGCGTGTTTCTCGCTTGTCACGTGGCTCAGGTGGGGGGGGCGCTCCTCCCTGTCACGTGACGTGGGCGCGCGCAAGTTTCCCGCGTCACGGTGTGTTCTGCCCTCACCCTATCACGTGATGAGTCGGGGGGGAGGGGAAGGGAGGCGCCGTGACGCAGCTTCCGGTCCTCGAGGTCACGTGCCGGAAGCGGCGGGGCCGCCTAAGATGGCGGCGGCGTGAGTTGCATGTTGTGGGGCCGCCGGGGGGAAGCCGCGCCATGGCGGTGACCGTGACCCTCAAAACGCTGCAGCAGCAAACGTTTAAGATCCGGATGGAGCCGCACGAGACGGTGAGCGGGGGGCGGGGGGCGGAGCGCAGGGTCCCGCCCCCACCCGGGGCGCCCCTCCCCCCCTGCGGCCCCCGGCCCGGAGGAGCCCTTTGGGGGGGGGGGTGTCTATGCCCCCATCTTTTGCCTTAAAGGGGAGTCTCTGTGCGACCCCCCTCGATTTTAGGGAGGGGGATCTGTGTCCTCCGCGTCTCGGGGTTTTTTTTGGGGGGTGGGGTGTGTTCTGTGCCCCTTCCATCTCGTTTTTAGAGGGAATAAAGGGGCTCTGTGATCCCCCCCGCCCCATTTCTGGCGGGTGGAGGGGGTCCTGTGTCCCCCACTTTTGGGGAATAGAGAGGGACAGTTTGTGCGCCCCCTTCTCGATTTTAATTGGGAGGAGACCTTTTCTCTCTGTGTATCGTTTTTAGGGGGGTAGGGGGAGTTCGGTGTTCCCCTCGCCTCGTTTTTTAGGGGGTGGGGGGGGCCCTGTGACCCCTCCTTTTGGGAAAAGGGGGGGCTCTGTGCACCTCCACCTTGATTTTAGTGAGTATGTCTGAGTTCTGTGTCCCCTCCCACCTCATTTTGGGGGTGCTATGTGTCCCTTCAGCTTCTGATCTGGTCGGATGGGGGGGGCTCTATGTTCCCTCCTTTTGGGGCTGCGGGGGCTTTGTGCCCCCTCCCACCTCTATTTTAGGAGACATGGGGGGGCTCCGTGTCCCCTCCCACCTCTTTTGGTTCGGGGAAAGGGGACTCTGTGCCTTTCCCTCAGCTTTTTCTGGGGAGGGGGTTGGCTCTGTGTCTCCTCCAGCGTCATTTTTAGTGTGTTGAGGGGGCTCTGCCCCACCTGCATCTTCTGTTTGGGGGAAAGGAGGGGCTCTGTGTCCTCCCCCACTTTGTTTTGGGGGGAAGGGAGAGCTCTTGCTACCTCTCACATTGGTATTTTTGGGGGGGGAGCTGTGTCCCCTCCTTTTGGGGAGAAGTGGGGGCTCTGTGCTCTCTCTGCCCCATTTTTAGGGCGGAAAGGGGGGCTGCACATTCTCTTTTTAGGTGTGGGGGGAAACTGTGCCTCCTGCCGTGTCGTTTTTGTGGGAAGTGGGGGCTGTTTCCTCCCTGCCTCATTTCTGGGGGGGGTCCTCCAGAACCCACCCCCACCCCTCCCTTGCTTTGCCCCACGGCTGTCGCTGTGGCACCTCTGGATTTGGACTAAGATGATTCTCCCATCCCGGGGTTGGGGTTTTTTTCTTTTTGTATTTTGGGGTTTTCTGGTTCTTTTGAGCCCCCCCTGATCCACTTTCCCCCCCCCTTCCCTCCGGCACCACAGGTGCGGGCGCTGAAGGAGAAGATCGAGGCGGAGAAGGGCAGCGATGCCTTCCCCGTGGCTGGGCAGAAGCTCATTTACGCTGGCAAGATCCTGAGCGACGACGTCCCCATCCGCGAGTATCGCATCGACGAGAAGAACTTTGTCGTTGTCATGGTGACCAAAGTAAGGACCCCCCCCACTTCAGAACACCCCTCCAGCAACTGGGATCCCCCAAAACAGCTCCCACTACCCCCCTTTTTTTTTTTTCCTTCTTTTTGTCCCCAAAGGCCAAATCGGCGCTTGGCACCGCGGCGCCTGAAACGGGCACAGCCGCAGCCTCGGAGTCTCCTGCGGCACCGGGGCCCCCCCCGGCCGCTGATGCCGTCCCCCCCCCGCCACCGGCTGCCCCCAGCGAGGAGACCCCAGCCCAGGACCCCCCTGCGCTCGCCCCCTCGGAGCCCGCAGCGGGGTAAAAGGGGGGGACTCCCAAAACTTAGGGGCCGGGGGGGGGGGGGCACGGATTCTATTGGATTGTGCTGTGGGGGTAGAGGAGAGGCCGAGTGAAGCATTTGGGGGGGGGGGGCACAGAGGAAATTGTGGGGTGGGGGGCTTAGAACCCCTAAACTAGGGAAAAAAGGGAGGGCAGGAGGTGCTGATTTAATCAGACTTTGTGGTGGGGGCAGAGAAGAGAGCAGAGTGAAGCGTTTTGGGGGGGCTACAAAGGAGATTTGGGATGGGGGGGCAGAGAAGAGAGCAGAGTGAAGCGTTTTGGGGGGGCTACAAAGGAGATTTGGGATTGGGGGGGGCAGAAACCTCAAATTAAGAGAATTGGGGGCAGTTTGGGGGGGGTATTTCATCAGATCCTGAGTCTGAAAAAGAGAAGAACCCAGAGTGAAAGGTTTTGGGGGGGCAGAGAACAGAGGAGGAGGGGTGTCAGGGTTTGGGGGGGCAGGTGAGGGGCTTTTTGCAGGGGCTGTTGGGTGTTTTTTTGGGGAGGAGGTTGTGCCCCACGACTGCCGGAAAAGCCTCTCTTCTTGTGTCCCTCTCTGAATCCGCAGCTCTGTGCCCCCCCCGGGCAGCGCGGGGCGCTCGGCTGATGCCGCCTCCACCCTCGGTGGGTGTTGGGGGACACACACACACATCGTGGGGGGCGCTGGGGGAGTTGGGGGTCCCTGGAGAAGGGGTGGGGGTCCTCCCAGGTTCTGGGGGTCCCAGGCTGTGCTGGGGGGGTGGAGATGTCTGTGGGTCTGGGGTCTATGCTGATGGGGGGGGTTCACGTGGGGCTGGAGGCTGCATTTATGTGGGTCTGGGGGTATCCATGGGTCTGGGGGTCCCTGTGGGTCTGGGGGCTCAATTTATGTGAGTCTGGGGGTCCCCGTTGGTCTGGGGTCTGCATTTATGTGGGTCTGGGGTTCCTTATGGGTCTGGGGGCTGCATTTAGGTGGGTCTGGGGGTCCCTGTGGGTCTGGGGGGATCGCTGCTGATGGGGGGGGGGTCTCCGTGTGTCTGGGGGTTCATTTCTGGTGGTCTTGGGGGAGTCCCTACGGGTCTGGGGGTTCATTTCTGGTGGTTGGGGGGGGTCCCTATGGGTCTGGGGGTTCATTTCTGGTGGTCTGGGGGGTGTCCCTGCTGATGGGGGGGGTCCCTATGGGTCTAGGGGTTCATTTCTGGGGGTTGGGGGGGTCCCTGTGGGTCTGGGGGTTCATTTCTGCTGGATGGGGGGGGTCCCTATGGGTCTGGGGGTTCATTTCTGGTGGTCGGGGGGGTCCCTGCTGATGGGGGTTCCCTATGGGTCTGGGGGTTCATTTCTGGTGGTCGGGGGGGTCCCTGCTGATGGGGGGGGTCCCTATGGGTCTGGGGGTTCATTTCTGGTGGTTGGGGGGGGTCACTGCTGATGGGGGGGGGTCCCTATGGGTCTGGGGGTTCGTTTCTGGTGGTCTGGGGGGGGAGTCCCTATGGGTCTGGGGGTTCATTTCTGGTGGGGGGGGGGGGGTCCCCGCTGATTGGGGGGTCCCCGTGGGCTGTCGCAGTGACGGGCTCCGAGTACGAGACGATGGTGGCGGAGATCGTGTCGATGGGATACGAGCGGGAGCGCGTGGTGGCGGCGCTGCGGGCGAGCTACAACAACCCCCACCGCGCCGTGGAGTACCTGCTCACGGTCTGGGGGGGCCGGGGGGGGCACGGGGGGGTCCCAGGGGCTGGGGGGGGCGCAAAGGGGCCATCCCAGAGGCTGGGGGAGGGAAGGGGGGGGGGGCAAAGGGGGTATCTCAGGGGCTGCTCACAGTATGGGGGGGGTTGGGGGTATCCCAGGGGCTGCAGAAGTGGGGGGGCGGGCAAGGAGGGGGGCGGGGGGTGCAAAAGGGGTATTCCAGGGGTTGGAGGAGGGATTGGGGGGGGGGGGCGGGAGGGGGGTAGGGGCTGGGGGGCCATTGAAGGGGGGGGGATTGGAAAGAGAAGGGAAGTCTGGGAGAATCTCAGGGTATTGGGGGGAGTCCTGAGGGGATTCTTGGGGGTTTAGGGGGTCGAGGGGGGGTCCTAGGGGTCGGGGGGGGGCTGTTTCCTGGGAGGCTTAAGAAGGTGGGGGGGGGTGCATGTGGGGGTCCCATTCTGGGGGTGGGTTGGGAGGTTTTGGGGGGGTTCAGGAGTGTTGGGAAGGTCAAAGGGAGGGGGTTAACAGGGGGGGTCCCAGTCTGGGGGACTCAGGGGGGCTACAGGGGGGGGTCTGTCTGGGGGGCAGGGGAGGAGGCTCGAGGGGGGCAGGTGGGGGTCTCAGTCTGAGGGGGTTGGGAGGTTCAGGGGGGCCCTGGGGGGGCTTCAGGGGTGTTGGGAGGCTCAAGGAGGGGGGGCAAGTGGGGGTCCCAGTGTGGGAGGAGGGGGTTCCAGGCGGTCAGGAGTTTCAGGGGGGCCCTGGGGGGGAGAAGGGGGGGCTCTGTGGGGTGCTGACACCCCCCCCTTTCCCCCCCATCCCCCTCAGGGCATCCCCGGGAGCCCCGAACCTGAGCGCCCACCTGTGCAGGAGACCCCCCCGAGCCGCCCCCCCGAGCAGGCGCCGCAGGAAGGTGGGCGGGGCGTGGGCGGGAGGCCACGCCCCCTCTTTCCGGGCTTTCTTTGTGGGCATGGCCTGATGCGGGAGGGGCGTATCCCGTATGTGTGAATGGCAGTGCATGAGGCTCCGCCCGCTGAGGGGCGGGGCTATAAGGAGCGAGGGCGGCTTCTTTCTTTTGTGGGCGTGGCCAGTTCAGGCCCCTCCTTTCTTCCCCCCTCCCTTCTCCAGGGGAGAACCCACTGGAGTTCCTGCGGGAACAGCCGCAGTTCCAGAACATGCGGCAGGTGATCCAGCAGAACCCTGCGCTGCTCCCAGCGCTGCTGCAACAGCTCGGCCAGGAGAACCCCCAACTGCTGCAGGTACCGGGGGGGGTGACACCCCCAGAATCCCCCTGGAACCCCCCCAGAATCCTTGGAGTCTACAGAACCCCCCGAGAAACCTCTCAGAGCCCCAAAACTGCTCTGGAATCACCCACCTCCCCATCCCCAAATCTTCTCAGAGGCTCCTGGACCCACCCCAGAAGTCCTCCTTTTGCCCCCCAGCACCCCCTGGAACCCCTTTGGAATCCCCAGCGCCCCCTGGAAGTCCCCCCTCGAATTTCTGGAGCCCCCCCAGACCACTTTAAAATTTCCTCTGGAATCTTTGAAGTCTACGGAACCTCCTGAGAAACCTCCCAAACCCACCCCCCCTCCAAGAACCCTGAGACCCCTCTGGAATTGCCACCTCCAAATCTCCCCAGAGGCTCCTGGACCCACCCCAGAACTCCTCTTTTTGGCCTTCAACACCCCCTGAAACCCCTTTGGACCCCCCTGGAGTCCCTCTGGAATTCTTGGTGTCTATGGAACCTCCTAAGAAACCCCCCCAGAATCCCCCGTTAAGAGCCCTGAGACCCCTCTGGAATTGCCCCCCAAACCCTAAATCTCCCTGTGGAGTCCCCAAAGGCCCTGGAACACCCCCCCGCCCCCCCCGAGTTCCTTTGGAATGCCTTCAGGACACTCCCTTTCCCCCCCAGCAAATCAGCCAACACCAGGAGCAGTTCATCCAGATGCTGAACGAGCCGCTGGGGGAGTTGGGCGACCTGGAGGGGGAGATGGGCGCCATCGGGGACGAATCCCCTCAGATGAATTACATCCAGGTGACGCCTCAGGAAAAAGAAGCCATAGAAAGGGTAAGGGGCATCTGGGGGGGGGGGGGCTTCACGCTGTCAGTAGGGATCAGGGTTAACAGGCAAGAGTGAGTTACAGCCATCAGTAGGGACCAGAGTTAACACTACTGTAAGTTATTCTACTTAGAATTGTCAGTAGAGATCAGTTAACTGCCACAATGCATTTATAGTCATCAGTAGGGACCAGCGTTAACGACCACAATGGATTTACAGTCATCAATAGTGCCCAGAGTTAACATCTGGGAGAGGTGCACTGTCCTTAAGGCTGTTGTCCTTAGAGCTGTCGAGCTCTCATTAGGCTCCAGAGTTAACAGCAGTCGAAAGGAGCCATTATTGACAAACGTAAAGGCAACAGTTGTACTTCCGCCCTCATTAGATATCAGAGTTAACTATCACGAGTGACTTGAAGGCAGCAGTAGAGCCCAGAGTTAACACTCCCCATGGGGGAGACTCTCCGTAGCGAATGGCAGGATTGTGGGCTAGTAAACACTCTGGGTGAGGGACCATTAGTAGGGTCCAGAGTGAACACCCTGGCTGGGGGGGGGGGGCATCAGTTGGGCCTAGAAGTGAACAGTGGGGGTGAGAGACATTGGGGCCCAGAATGAACATCAGAGATGAGGACCATCAGTAGGGCCCAGAGTGAACGTTGGTGGTTGGAGGTTGTCATTAGGGCCCAGAATGAAAGGCGGGGACCCGGGGCCATCAGTAGGGCCCAGAGTTAACGCCGCCTGCAGCTGAAGGCGCTGGGCTTCCCCGAGAGCCTGGTGATCCAGGCCTACTTCGCCTGCGAGAAGAACGAGAACCTGGCCGCCAACTTCCTGCTCAGCCAGAACTTCGACGACGACTGAGGCGCCGCTGCGCTGCGAGGAGGAGCCGCCGCCATCGGAGCCCCCGCTCGGGACGCACCCCCTTTCCCCCCTCCCCCAATCCTGAGCTTTGGGGGGGCAGTGGGGGGGG